>NC_090937.1:1413119282-1413422313 GCF_040938575.1 Ambystoma mexicanum
TGTTGTATTGTGCGAGAGAACATTCCAGGGTTGCGAATTGGAAACGGGTGGCACCGCGGTAAAAATGAATCACGGTTACCTATTGGTGCCCGAGTAAAAGGGTGCTCAAGCTGGAGTCATCTGTTGTGGCCTCAAAGGATGACAGGACGCTTGGAGAGGTTCTAACTGGCTTTATTGCCTGGTATAACAATTAACTGCAACTGACCATGCAAAGGGGCAGGGCATGTACTCACAATCTCAGGCTGGGCTTCCCCAGTTACTTCACTGGAGGCAAGGTGTGCATGGACTGCACGCTGTAACTTCCAGGGCCCCCATGAGGCCTCCTGTGGCATTGGACTTATGCCCTGGAAGTGGTACTCAACAGGTTGACTGGCTTCCTGCTATAAGGAGCAGCGCTCGCCAGTGCGACTGGTCTTGTCGCTGCCAGCCTCTCTACTGGCGCCAGACGCTCTCGCGGAGCGCGGGCTCGCGAGATCCCGTTTGGCCGAGATCTCGCGAGATCACGCTCCCGCGATCACGTGCTGGGAAAAGGATGGACGGTCACTCCATGACAAAGTCTGCAAACTTGCTGGGTTTCCTTTTCTCTCTCTGTGGTCTGCCTTGATCTGGATGCGGGGCAGGGGTGCGAGAGTACTCTTGGGGAGGTGCGGGTGATTCAAGTTCTCCTTGCTTTGCCCTGCTCTGTAACTCCCTGAGTGGGGCTGGGGAGTTGCTCCTGGAGACTTCGCTGCCGCAGGTTGACTCCGAGGGACCTCTTTCCGACTGGCGATGGCTTTCGGATTGTTCTTGTTGGTTTTGCTCTTCTCCGGTCTCCCAGTATGGCTGTTCCATGGATTCCTTCCTGCGGTACATTGCCACTCTTTCTAGATTCTATTTTCTTCCGTCACTGGTGCAGATGTGGTTTGACCCTTTGGCAATGACCTCTATGGGACTGCTGTACCTGGAACCAGTCACCATGTCTTTGTGGGGAAGACGAATTTTGACCAAATCGCCTCTGTTGACTGCTGTGTGTCGAGCAGCTTGCCGCGTTTCTCCTTGAGCCTTTATGGCTTCTTTGTTCCGCTGCATGCGAAAGACTACGTCTCCCATGTCCACGTCTTCGTCAGCCCTCACTTGATGGAGCCATGGGGGTACCAGTGTGGATGCTGCCCTTCTCCCCCTCAGCAGATGGAATGGTGACACGCCAGTGACTGTGTTAGGGGTGATGCGGTGGGCCGCAACGGCTTCCTTGACAGTCTTGTATGGGTTGAGGCCCGAGGCATGCGCTAGTTGCAGCGCTTCTTTGATGAAGCGGTTCGCCCGCTCGACCACGCCGTTGGCCTGTGGGTGGTAGAGACTTGCTCTTCGCTGTCGAATATTGTTGAGTCTGAGGAATTTCTCCATTTCTTGAGAGACCAACTGGACACCATTGTCCGTCACAATTTCCTCCGGGAGGCCTTCACGCTGGAATATGGCGGTGAGTGCTTCAATGACTGTGTTTGTGGTGATGTCCGAAGTGAAATCGACTTCGACCCATTTTGAGAAATAGTCGACTGTGACTATCCCGTATTTATGTTCTGGAGGCATGCTGTCCAGCGGGCCGATGAAGTGCAAGCCTAGTTTGCGCCAAACTCCCTTGGGGATCTCAGTGGGCAACATGGGGGCTTGTCTCACAGACAGGCGCTTGTCGCTGTTTGTGCATTCATGGCATCTTTCAACCATTTGTCGTATGTCCTGATCCATGCCCGGCCACCAGTAGGCATTGCGAATCCTGCGCCTGGTCATGTTGCACCCCAGATGGCCTGAATGCGCTCTGCACACTATTACTTTGCGAGTTCCACTGGGCGGGATCACTTGGTCGCCTCTCAGAATGAGACCGTTCATGGCAGTGATTTCGTCATTCACCTTCCAGTAGGGACGTAGGTCTTCGGGAATCGCTTTTTCATCAGGCCAACCTTCGCGGGCCCAGGCTGCCACGCGCAACAGGGCATCATCCTGCTCAAATTCCTCCTGCCAATGGCGCTCACTCAGGTCCATGTACTCGCCATTCTTCAAGTCGCCTTTGAAGGCTACGACACATTCGTCTTCTAGGAATGTGGTCCCAGGGGTGTTTTGGTTCAAGAGCCTGGACATGCAGTCCGCTTGAGCATTTTTCCAGCCGGCAATGTGGGCTATCTCGTACGTATACTCTTGAAGTTTTGCGGCGATCCTGGCCAGTCTCGGGGTAGTAGTCTTGGTGCCGCCTGGGCTTAACATGTGGATGAGGGGTTTGTGGTCGGTGACCAATTTAAATTTTGTGCCCCAAACGTAAGATCTGAAGTAGTCGACGGCCCAGGCACAGGCCAGCATTTCTTTCTCTACGGTGGAGTAGTTCTTCTCCGCTGATGGTAGTGCTTTAGATGCAAATGCCACAATGTTTTCAGTGTCGCCCCTCTTCTAGGTTAGGGTAGCCCCCAGTCCATACGCGCTGGCGTCCATGGTGATGCAGGTGTCTCATCCAGGGTTGAAGGGTTTCAGGCATGGTGCGTGCATAATCCTACTTTTGATTTTTGAAAAGGCTCCGTCTTGCTCTGGGCCCCAGGAGTATGTTGCACCTTTCTTCAGAAGTTCCCTCATGGGAGACGTGGTTTCGGAGAACCTTGGGACAAATTTTGCGTAGTACTCCACCAGGCCCAGGAATGAGCGGAGTTCTTCTCTGGGCATCGGGGCTGGGGCGTCTGCTATGGCTTCCATAAGGTTCTTCTTGGGGCTCACCCCTTCGCTCGAGATACAGTACCCAAGGTATTCCACCTTGCTCGCCCGGAAGACACATTTCTCGTGGCGAAGATGAACGCCTGCCTCTTGAAGCTTGCTCAGGACAGCCCTGAGTGCTCTGTCATGGGTCTCATTGTCCCTGGCATACACAAGGATGTCGTCCTGAAAGAATGACACGTTTGTGATTCCTTTAAGTAGGGAATTCATCATTCTCTGAAATGCGGACGCTGCCGAGGACAGCCCAAACGGCATGCAGGTGTATTGAAAAGTGCCGAAAGGAGTGATGAATGCCGTAAGGGGGCGTGAAGACTTGTGTAATGGAATTTGGTGATAGGCGTCTCGCATGTCTAACTTCGAGAAGATTGCCGCTTCTTTCATCATTAGGACAATTTCGCTGATACTGGGGAGCGGGAAGCTGTCGGTGACGACCTCTAGATTCAGACTTCTCAGGTCGATGCATATTCTGAGGTCATTGATGGATTTCTTCTTGACTAAAACCACCGGGCTCAGCCACTCTGAGGATTCCACTGTCTCAATGGTCCCTTCTTCGACCATCTTCCGGAGATGGGCATCCAACGCAGGTCTCGCCGTGGCAGGCACCGGTCTAACTTTGTGTTTCACAGGTACCGCATTGGGTTTCAAACGAATCTTGTGAACGAAGTTTCTCACTTCCCCGGTCTCTCGGAAAACAGGTCTGGGAACATCTCCTTGTAATCTTGCGCTGCTCCTGAGGAGACCATAAGTACCTGTTCCGGAGTGCTGGGATCTAGTTTGATGCTAAGTTTGTGTTGATCGTCCCATCCGAGCACAGCTGGACCTTTGGGTGAGAAGTACACCTTGGTGGTTCTCCCTTTGAATTCAATTTTGGCTCTGATGTACCCCAGTAGGTCGACGGTTGGTCCGCCGAAGACCGACGGTTTCTGCCTGGTCGACATGATTTCCACTTTTGCTTGTCCCATCATCTCCTTGTACATGTCGATGGGGAGGATTGTGAGGCCCGATCCTGAGTCTGCCATGACATGTGCTTCCATGCCGTCCACTTTGATGGTGCAGTGGGGCTTTTCTCTCCTGGCGCGAAGGGCATTTACCATGACGACCATGGGTCTGTCCTGTAGCTCGTCATCGTCGCTTGAGGTGCGGCCGCACTTGGAGCACTCTTTATTCCTGGCGGGGCAGTCACGATCATTCGCCATGTGCTTGGTGCTGGCACATCTGTAGCATTTCGGCACCTCCCTTTGCCTGGGAACTTTTTCCATGGGAGTGTTGCGGGGCTGCTTCTCTCTGCGCCCTCTCCATTGTAGCGCTGCAAGGTCGGGTACGGATGGATGACTTCCTGCCTCTTTGCGCCTGCTGGAGGTTTCTTCTTCCGCCCTGGCAATTTGGATGGCTTTGTCGAGGGTCACTTCCTTTTCTTGTATGAACTTGTCCTGCACCTTCCTAGAGTTGGTGTACACGACCAGCATGTCGCAGATGACATGTTCCGTGTTGGCGCCGAAAGCGCATAAGGATGCCAGCTCCCTCATCCTGGTGATGTAGTCGTCCACGGGTTCATTCCCTTCTTGTTTGCGAGTGTAGAATCTTAGCCTGTGTAGCACCACGTTCTCCTTATTGGTGAACCGCTTTACAATGCGACGGATTGCCTCTTTGTAGACGTTGTCGTCGTCATCCTCCACTGGTATGGCTGTCAGACTGGCAAAAATGCGCTGTCCCTTAACCCCCATTGCGTTCAGCAGCATCGCCTTCTTCCTTGCAGGGGCATATCCCGTGCCGCCTATGGCCTCCAGATACGTGGAGAAAAGGGGCTCCCATTGCATCCACGGAATTGCCAGGGTCCTGGGTGAGGGGAGGAATGCAAGGGGCGGTGTGGCGCCTTGCATGGTGGGTCTTGAGATATCCTCGTCGCCAGTTATGTTGTGGCCTCAATGGATGACAGGACGCTTGGAGAGGTTCTAACTGGCTTTATTGCCTGGTATAACAATTAAGTGCAACTGACCATGCAAAGGGGCAGGGTATGTACTCACAGTCTCAGGCTGGGCTTCCCCAGTTACTTCACTGGAGGCAAGGTGTGCATGGACTGCACGCTGTAACTTCCAGAGCCCCCATGAGGCCTCCTGTGGCATTGGACTTATGTCCTGGAAGTGGTACTCAACAGGTTGACTGGCTTCCTGCTATAAGGCTCCTCATAAGGAGCAGCGCTCGCCAGTGCGACTGGTCTTGTCGCTGCCAGCCTCTCTACTGGCGCCAAACGCTTCTCGCGGAGCGCGGGCTCGCGAGATCTTGTTTGGCCGAGATCTCGCGAGATCGCGCTCCCGCGATCACGAGGGAGGGATGCTTCCCCCTGCAATCCCACCTCCCACCTTATGCCTCTGGGCCTTCCACCTGCGGGGGCCCATATGAAAAAGTGGTGGAAAACCATTGAGACGTTCTTATGCAGCTATGAAATGGAGTCACTGAGAACTCTGGTGGTTTTCTTGCCAGGGATTTCATGGCAATTGGGTCTAGTGTGATACAGTGACCCCGAAGCCAAAAATCTATTAACATACATGCCAATCGTCCTGATTTAGGCGGGAGACTCCCGATTTTTTATTGAAAAATCAGGCTATTTTTTACTGTCTCTCGCCTAAAATAATGATAACCCCAATGAAATCCTATGGAAAAATACATTTTTCGAATTGCTGTGATGAAATCTCCCTCTCAGGAGTTCCCAAATGTTGGCATGTCTGCTGATTAACCCTAACCAGACACCGAAACTGAACTGCCTCTAGTGGCTGCTCAACACACATAGAGATGGAGTGATTACACACGTGGAATGTTCCACTCCGAGGCTTAGTGTCAAGTCTTGTGTAGCATGGCATTGTGTGCATAGCGCTGACGTGAGGAAGCGGGACTACTGTTGTATTGTGCGAGAGAACATTCCAGGGTTGCGAATTGGAGACGGGTGGCACCGCGGGACAAATGAATCACGGTTACCTATTGGTGCCCGAGTAAAAGTGTGCTCAAGCTGGAGTCATCATTACATCACGCGGTTAGTTATGCTTCCTAAAACGCAAAGCGACATAACCCGTGCTCGGCTATGCCACTCTCTGCGTGAGCTCCGCCGCTGCAAGGAATGCAAGGGAATGTTCATAAAGACGTCACCACCGAGGGCGCCTGTTTGCTTTAGCATTAAAGTGAAGGCGAGTCTCGCGAGACATGCTCTGCGAGATTAGTCATCAGAATTCATGAAAGCCAACTGTTGATTTTCAAAGGAGGCTAGGCAGGACACTCCTGGCCGTAAAAGTCCCTCTGATGACTAAAAAAAGAAAAAAACGCGCACACTATGAAACAATCATCTTCATGTCACAGAGCCTGGGATATGAAGAACGTGTGTAAACATACAGGCACTTACACAACTGTAAAACTAAAAAACAAACATTGTGAAGAAAAGGATTTCCTGAATAAGCGATACCAGCCTAGGAGAGAATGTAGCGATGGTGCTAATCTTTTACTGAAGAAAAGATATATTTCAACATGTCCCTGTTTCAATGGGACAGAACACAGAAGTACGGGATTATAATCAATGCTTAATTTGTAAACAAACGATTGACAGGGTGCAAATATTTTCTAGCACACTATGCGGGTGCAGGTCGACATCACTGGTGCCCCCACCCAATGCTGCCCATCAGTATAATAGGGTCCTGCGCGATCTCACTATTGGAGCTCTGATGTGGGGAGTGGGGAAGGGATCTAGAGAAACTGGTAGTGGGGTAGTGGGGCAAACTGTATTTGAAACAAAATCGTGTGTTTGCCCGTGTTTCAATAGCACCCTACATTTACAGTAAGTTACACTTTCAAAGTATACGTTTTAAAGCAGTGCTTGGCATCCAATATTTCAAAGCACAAGAAACATTCTGCATATGCTGCACTTTCTGGCACCATATTAGGGTCAGGCAGGGTCATTCTTTGGCAGTGGTATTCAAAATGTTGATGCTGGGCCCCCCTTTGAGTAACAATAGTGTTGCTGAGGCCGCCCCCAACCCCCACCATTGAGTACAAATGTTGTCGAACCCTGATATGCCATATCTGCTTATATTTTCTATTAAAAGCAGTCACCCTACTCCGATTTTTAAGAACCGAGAGCCCCCCAGAATATCTTTCAAGCCCCCCTATGGGGGCCACCCCCACTGTTTAAATACCATTGTTCTATGGGCTGCTGGATTGCATGACAAAAATCCAGCGTGAACCCTGTCTTCCGGTTATTCACCTAACACCAGACCTGAGCTGTCGCAGCTGAATTACAGATACATCTGCATGCAGCTCTCACTTCCGAGCCATGAGTAGCAGTAGCCCCAAAATATCAAAGATCTTTTCCACCCCCACAATCTACCCCAGCAGACTCCTCCTGATAACACCAACAAATTCCCCAGACAGTTCAGGCTGGTGCCTCTGCAAAGCCAGTGGTCATTGGGTTTGGTAATTCACTTGCAAGGATCCTGTTGTGCCAATGATCTTAACACAGCAAAACTGGCCTTCCAAGCGCTCTATCTTTATATGGTGCACAACTCCACTTATATGAGGAGCGTAAGGGTATACCGTCTTCGCCAGCACGGAATTAATTTCTGGCTACTCTGTTGAAAAGATCTATATCTATGAAAGATCCAATGGCAGAGAAGATGTAGGACCTGATTCACAGAATTGTTTTATAATGGTGCAGTCCCATAGGAAAACATTATGTGAATCAGGCCCTTAGTTACCTTCAGGGCAGTTTCTAGACAATATTGCGCCCAGGGTGGAACACCAGAATACGCCCCCACCACTATATTGCTCCTCTACTGCTTCTGCACCCCCTCTTCAAAATCATGAAATCATTGCAATTTAAATACAGTTGTATTGACTTTTACTTAAAATTAATAAGTAGACAATGTAAAAAACTATTTTTTCCAAAAAGAAAATTCATTTTCCATCTCATGCTTTTATTTGTTGTCTAAATGAAGTGCTCTCATCAGATTATGCTCCCGCAAAAGTGTCTATTGCTGCTGCGGTATCCCTTTTTCCAACAATTCTGCTCTCAATTGGAAGTGTAAAAAGAGCCATTAGCTCTCAAATAAAGGAAAAGAGATGGTGTCAAAGAAAAATCTGTTCCCCGTTATATTAACTAAGGTTAGGTTATAAAGAATGCTTTCAAACCACTTTAATATGCTGTAGGGGAAGACCACAGAAGTAGAAAGGCTATGACTTGAAGCAGTCAGTTTACCATATGATCTGCGTACCTCACTAAAATATAAGAAATCCTTGCCATGAGCATTTAATGGGAAAATCTGGCATATGGGGAGAGTACCTGAGTATAGGATGGCAATATCTAGAAAATTGAATGAGTACTTAGGCATGTGATGACAATAGCTACCTAATGGAGTGACTCCTTGGCATATATATTAACTTCTGGCGAATAGTTGCACGCCGTATGAATAGTTCATGTGCAACGTGCTGGTGTTCGGAATGGCACAATCCCATGCGACAAAGTGTGAAACCTCTGGTGACAACAACTAGGCTCTTCTTCATTCTGTGGGCAATGAATCATTGGGTAATACAAAAAACGGATATATACAGAGATTAGAAGTGGTCCATCTACATGAAGATCTATAAAAACACCCAATTATAATTATATGATGCAAGTACAAGGCCAACATATTGACATACATAGTATACCCCTGAGGAGGTGCAGTTGGTAGTTTGACTTCCTGGAGACCCCAGAGATGTCTGGAGAAAAGGAAAGCGTGGAGTCGAAAATGACCCCGGGGTTCCTAGCCTCCTAGTTGAGAGCAGGAAGAGGGGCAAGGGACGACAGCTAGAGAGTGACAGGAAGGAAGGTGCAGGAGTGCCAAAGAGAAGGATCTCTGTCTTACTGGAATTGAGGTAGAGGTCGTTGGCGGCAAACCAATCCTAGATTGCAGACAGACAGTCAGAGATGAGAGAGGGAGAGGAGGTAGCAGAGGGGAGCCTGAAAATGAGCTGAGTGTCATCCGCATAGCACTGAAAGGTGGAACAGAGTGCAGCAATGTGGCGGGCGACGGGTGCCAGGTATTGGTTGAAAAGCCAGGGCGAGAGGTTAGACCCCTAGGGAACACCCAAGGTGGAAAGTGAGAAAGGAAGGACACAAGTAGGACCTGGGAGGGTCGATCGTAGAGGAAAGAAGTCAGCCAGGCCAGCGCCTGATCAGAGATACCCAGGTTGAGCGGTTGAGCAGGATGGCATGGTTGACCGTGTCAAAGGCAGAAGAGAAATCAAGCAAGATGAGGACAGAGGGGAGATTACAATCAAGGTTGGAGAGCAGGTCTTCACAGATGTTCAAGAGAGCTGTTTCCGTGCTTCTGGCCGCTCTGAAGCCAGACTGACACGGAGACAGCCAACAGAATCAGAGTGAAGGTTAAGCTGGGAGATGGACAGCTTGTCCAAGAGTTTGCCCAGGAAAGGAGTGATAGAGATCAGATGGGAGATAGCCGGGAAGGAGGGGTCGGCTGTGGGTTTCTTGAGAAGAAGGTGCACAAGGAAGTGCTTCAGAGGGGAGAGGAGGGCACCAGTGGCGAAGGAATGATTGCAGGAGTGAGCCAGGGCAGGAGCAAGGGTGTCAATATGGTCCTTGATGGTTTTGGACAAACAGGGAAGAACCTGTGTTGAGAAGACTTTCATGGATTGGACTTGTCTAGAAATCACGACAGGGGAGAACAGAGGAAAGGCAGAGAAGGAGGGAGGAGAGGTGGCTGAAAGGGGACCAGAGGTAGCAGAGAGAGAAGCAGGAAGAGAAGGAGAGGACAAGAGGGTGGACAAGATGTCCTGGGCTTTAGAGATGAAATGAGAATACAGGGCCGTGCAGAGAGCCCGGGAGGGGAGAGGAGAAATAGAGACTCCAGCAGGATTGGAAAACTCCTTGCAGATTTTAAAGAGTTCGGGCGAGTTGTTAGAGGCCGCAGAGATGCAGGATTGGATGTGGGCTCGCTTCTTCGTGTGGACAGAGAGTCAGTATTGGCTTTGGAGCAGGTGACAGGCACGTTTGTCAAAGGATGCACAAGATGCCCGTCATTTCTTCTCGGAGGCCCTACACATTCGTTTCAGGTTGACAAGGTCAGAGTCGTACCAAGAGCTGCACTTGGCTTCGGGCTTCAAGTGGATCCTCATGACAGGGGCAAGAACATCAAGAGTATCAGAGATAGCAGAGGGCAGTGTCAGGATGAGAGTCAGCAGGAAATGTAGGAGTGGGAGAGAAAGTGGCAACAAAAGCCTCAACTGACACACGCTTCCTGGGCCGGATGACCGAGAAGGTAGGTGGCAGGGCTGGAGCTGGCTTGGCCTGCGGGGTAGAGAGGGAGAGTTGGGAGGAAAGGAGAAAGTGATCACTCCAGGAGAGAGGATTGGTGAGAGGGTTGGAGAGGGGGAGGTCGGAGGAGACGAGAAAATCAAGAGTGTGCCCTGCAGAGTGAGTCAGGCCAGTGGGAAGGATAGAGGAGAGAGTCGCAGAGGTTGCGAAAGAGTCCAGAGGAGGGACAGGAAGCATCCAGGTGGATGTTGAGGTCTCCTAGGAGGAGGAGTTGAGTGGTCGAAGCTAGGAGGGAGGAGGAGAGGTCAGACCACTCAGAGAGGGAAGAGGTAGTCGGACCAGGTGGCCGACAGTAGCAATGGTGAGAGAATGAGTGGAAGAAAGAGAAAGCCTGCAGACTAGGCATTCGAGGGAGGAGTAGGCCTGCACAGGAATAACAGAGGCTGGGATCCACTCAGGGAAGATCAGGGCTACACCACCACAAAGACGATTGATCTTGGCGCGGAGAGTATCTTGTAGCCATCAGGGTGGAGAGTGTCAACGTTTTTGAAAGAGCTGGCCATGAACCATGTCTCAGTGAGACAGAGGACATCAAGGTCAGGTTCTTCCAGGATGTGGCAGATGTCAGACAAGTGTTTAACAGCTGAGCAAGAGTTGAGTGGGGCAATATCGAGTAGGTTGTCAGCCTTGAAACACTTCCGGGGAGGGGTACAAATCAGAGGAACTCCCTGCAGAGGTGTGGAAGGAGCCTGAGGGGCGGCATACAAGTAAGTAGGAGAGGAGGGGAATAGGTCAGAGGCAGGGGTGACAGAGAGGAGAGAGAGAGCATAGCAGGAGCAGGAAGGAAGTTGATAAAGCAAGGGAAGCGTCTATCCAAGATCTATCCTTGGATCCCCCTCAGCTGGGCTCCGATCCTCCTACTCTTAGTGGTTAGACTCCCTCCATCGGGCACAGACGAACAGTCACTGTGGACATCCCTCAGTCGCGTTCATACTTGTCGTCATAATGTTGTTCTGTTAGCTTCTTTACACTTTTCTGTTGACGTTTATTTATTTACATTAAGGCCATAAACCCGGCGCCCTGCACTGCGACTCAATTACTCCCTTATCGACTCCATTCGCTCTCCAACCACCCGATCGAATTCTTTCATCCAAACCCAAACATTCCACACGTTCACGCAGTGCAGGTAGCCAGACAAAGTAAACATACCAATAAGAATACAACATCATCCCCCCCCTTTAGATAAATAACAGGAAAGTAAAGGTATATAATAAAACAGAATGACCTTATCGTCTGTGTATCACAATCATAAAAGAAGCATATTTTCATGAAGAACACTTTAAACCGATAGAACGCATAAAATAGAATAACCCACCGGTACATTACTGAATAATTTAACTCTCCATGATGTAATCTTTGGACCAAATCGGTAGTCTCTTCTCTCTTGAACTACGTATAATCCTATGTTCTGTAACATCATTGTCATTGTTATCTTGTCGCATGTCCACTTCCCCAACTTCCCTCATTATATCACTATTCACATTCTCATTCCCACCTTGAATATGATTGTCTCCAAATAAATCAATCGCTCTTCTGTCATCGCTAAATCGTCTATCTCTTTCATGCTCACCTTTCCACATCCACTTGCTGACCCTATCCAAATTTCATACCGATCCACCACTAACTCTGACTGCTCTCCTGATCACTTGTATCACCCCAACTAGACTGCTATATTTAGAATTACCCTTCCTCACATTTCGCCCAAACTTTATTCTCACAAAATCTCCTGGTACAATTCTCAACCTATCTTCTTTGTAATACAACTTACATTTGTCTTGAAATATGTCAGAACTTTTTAAATACTTTTTTTTTTTACCTCCCCTATGATTGACCCATTCTGGATTGAGTAATGTTTTAGGGGCTCTACCTCTCATTAATTCAAATGGAGAAACATCCATTCCCCTCTTTACAGACATCCTAATACTCCATATCCTCTCCTTGAGAGTCTCGTCTACCGGCATGTTATTTCTCAAAGCTAATTCCACAGTCTCCATAACCATACGGTTACACCTCTCCACTAACCCATTGGTTTGTGGATGATATAACTCTGAAAATCTCCATTCAATTCCCGATCTCTTAGCAAATTCTCTCATTTCTCTACTTCTGAATTGAACTCCATTGTCACTTATGATTATTTTAGGGAATCCTTCCCTCCTGCAAATCTGCATAATGAATTTAATTATTTCATCAGTATCAATTTTACTCACAGCTTTGACTTCAAGCCACCCTGAATAATAATCAAACAAAATTATTAGGAACTTCTTTTCACCAACCAATCTCATGTATGGCCCAACTATGTCAATTCCCACCTTCTCCCATGGTGCCTCACCTTTGCAAATTTTAATTGTCTCCGATTTAACACTCTTGCAGCTCTTGTCACTGTTCTGGCATGGCCAGCAATCTCTAACAAATCTCTCGATCATCAGATCCATACCTGGCCACCAGTATTTAGACCTCACATTACTTTTAGTGCCAGGAATTCCAGGATGACCATGGTGTGCCTTACAATGATCTCACCACATAACTTACGTGGAGGAATCAATTTGTCTCCCCTCACTAAAAATCCATCTTCCATAGACAACTCATCCTTTACTTCCCAAAATCTCAAACATTCTTCACTAACTATTCTTTTTTCAGGCCACCCTATTTCAGTATGTTTCTAAATTTCTTGCAACACTCCATCCCTACCAAACTCCTCAATCCAGGTATCCTTAGACGTGACCTCAAAAACAACAGCCACCGTTTCTTCATCAACATCCACCACCGTCTCATTCTTCTTCAACAGTAACCGTGACAAAAAATCAGCAACAACATTCCTTTTCCCTGGCACATATTTCACTAAGAAATTATAATCTTGCAGCTTAAGGCTCAATCTCGCTAACCTCGGCGAAGCCTTGCACATTCCTTCCACAGTGAGAACTTCAATCAACGGCTTGTGATGGGTCTGTATTAAAAACTTGCTTCCCCACAGATACTTCCTAAAGTAATTCACCACCCAGGAACAAGCTAACAACTCCTTTTCAATCACCGAATATCTGCTCTCTGTTTCTGTAATAGCTCTAAATGCATGACTGATTACCCTCTCATTACCATCATCATTTATCTGTGATAATACCGCCCCTAATCCACTCCCAATAGCATCCACTGTGATTCTAGTTAACCTCCCAAACTCAAATCCTCCCAATTCCAAAGAGTTGCAAATTTCACTCTTTATACAATCCACCGCCTCATTGCATTCGTCATTCCATGTAAACTTAGCATCCTTTTTCATCAACATTCTCAAAGGTTCTGTTAAACTGGCGAAATTCCTAGCAAATCTGTTATAATACTCACATAACCCCAGAAATGATCTCAACTCATCTTTGTTATTAGGACTAGGTGACTCCTTAATTGCCCTCATAGCATCTCTTTTTGGCTTCTATCCTTTGCCATTTACTGTATGCCCTAAATATTCTACTTCTTGTACTCCAAATGTACACTTGCTTTCTTCGGTTTTCAGCCCAACATCATCCAATCTCTTCAACACTTCTTTCAACCTCCTATTATGTTCCTCCAGTCCTTTTCAAATAAAATAATATCATCTTGATATACCATCGTTCCACTCAACCCTTTCAGGACATGCATAATCACTCTTTGAAACACTGCCGCCGCAGATGCCAAACCAAACGGAATGCGTTTATATCTATATAAACCATGCAGCGTGATAAAAGCCGTTATGTCCCTACAATCCTCTGTAAGCGAAATTTGATGATAAGCGCTTGAAAGATCCAATGTGGAAAACAAGTCAGTATTCCCAATGCGATTTAACATCTCTGATATAATGGGAAGAGGAAAAGTACCAGTTATGATGTTCTTATTGACATCCCTCAGGTCCACACAAATTCTTGGCTTGCCATTTTTTTCAATGCAACTACTATAGGGCTCACCCATTCTGATGATTACATTTTTTCTATAACTCCTTCAGATTCTAACAATGACAATTCTTGCTCAACTTTGTCAGCAATGGCAAATGGAACTGGCCTGGACTTTGTGTGTTTAACAGGTACTGCTCCTTTTTTTAGGCGAATCCTGTGTGCAAAATTCTTCAGCAAACCTACTTTTAATTTAACTTCACTTTTTCTTATTACAGCTGCTTTTCTTTGCACTTGACTACTGTTCACTATCAAAATTTGCTCTTCATCACATGGATCCAATCTGATCCTTAGTCCAGCTTGGTCTCTCCACCCTATTACATTCACACCCTTTTCTGCAACATAAAACTTTACTTGGGCACGTCTGTCCTTAAATTGGATGATGCATGAAAACCATCCAATCATTTTGGTTTTAGATGGGGGACGTGGCTTGGCAGCTATGGAATAGGCTGCACTTATCCAGGGCTACGGTATCCGTCGATCGATCCGTCTGAAGCGCATGCTTGCAAACCTCAGGAATCGGCATGAAAAGTGGCCGGATGCTGTATGAGACAAAGCAGAACCCATCGGGAATGGTATTGTGCAGCTGAGACCAATATAACAAAAGTTATGGTCGGCTGAAGTTCAGGACAACGACCGTAGGACTGAAATGAAAATGGCCGTCGTCCCCAAACAAAGGAGCCTTGGAGAGTGATGACAGTGCCGGGACAAAGAAGCGACGCTTCCGGGACATCAGAGCCTTTCCCAAACGTACCGACTACAATAATTAACCAGCAAAAGGCTTGCCGTGCAAGCGGTCCTCTGGATGTCTGTATAAAAGAAGCATCAGCATGGATACACAGCGACGGCTTCCCCAAGGACGCCGCGGAACGGGAAGCACACCGCTGTAGGAGCGTATAATAATCAGGCAAGTGACCTGTGTCCCCCACGACGTGGACGCTGCGGACTGCGGTGGGTCCGTGCAGGCCGGGGTGCTGTGGAGTGCAGTCCACGACTGCGGGTTGCGGCTGGCATTGTTGGTACAGCGGAGCTGGATGGGCACGGGGCTGATGCCCGCTCAAGATGCGCTGAAGCGCGAAGAGAAAGTTGCCTCCGGCGGACTGCAGGAATTGGAATAATAGCACTGCAGATTGACACATCCTGCGAGTCACTTTCAACGAATATACAGTAACATTGTTGCAAGTCAATTCCGCGAACAACGTGCACACCATTTGACACTAGGTGCATTCAGACGCCAACAGACCAACTCTGGGGAATAAAAGATGGGGAGCATGGCCCAAGGGCTCCAGCAGCATGTGAGTCAGGAGCGTGGGTGCTGAGATAGGCTCAGTATAAACAAAAGCACCAGGGGCATATACCATTGGTGCAATTACGCTGGTGCAATAAGAAAAGGCACCAGCTGAGTCCTAACTGATGCACATGGGACATAAACTGTGCACGCCCCAATTGGGAAGCAAAGACTGCTATACAACAGGGATGGCTGTTACACAATAAGTGAGACCCTGCACGCCACATATTAGGCGGGCTCACTAGCAGTATCAAAATGGACTTGTCTCATCTAGCTGAGCGACACTCCCGGCATGACAAGAAATAGGCACACGGCCCAATAACTGGTAGGACTATAACCCGGTGAGAAAGGGTGCTAGGAGTAATACAGCAAGGGGCCTGCGGAGAGATGCAACCGTAAACTCACAGGAAATCGCCCCGAGAGGGCGGAGAGGTCAGTGGAGTGCAACACCAACGTACTCCTAAAAAGCGACACCAAGTGACACTGAGGGCAAACAAAAACCAATAAGCAAGATTGATTATTACAACCTCAAAGGGACACCCAATCCGGCTTATACTGCATGTGCCTAGGCAACCTGACCACAGGGGAAGGTGGTGGTGAACACGTGACCACAAGGATTATGCGCAGAAAGTGATACGTGGGAGGCTACAATCCACCTGAATAACAATTTCATGTGCCCCAACATATGTAGATTGAAGGCTGAGAACCTGACGGCTGGAATTACAATGACAACAGCACTGAGCTGGAACCAGACACGTGTGCGGGGGGCATTATGTCGGTGAAAGGTCTAAGAGCTAAGACCAAACAACCCACAATGGAGGTCTTTGCGAAAACGCAGAGGACCCCTACAACATCTACGCAGAGCATGGTCGCGACTCCTGTGGAAGAAGCCCCAGACGGAGACAAGCATCAGATCCTGGAGGCTATAACGGAGTTGAGCAGTAAATGGGGTGTGGCAATGGCAAACCTACAAACAGCCCTTGAGAACAAAATTGATGCGGTAGGAACTGAACTTAGGTATAAAAGTTGAAACAATCTTGGGCTGATTCCGGCGCTCCTCACTGAGTACAAATGGGATATATGCAAGGCAGCGAAACTAAGGTCTATTACCCTTAGACTGCAAAGGGAAGCAAAACTTGTATAGTATCTATTAGACCTTGTGGTGTTTCGCGCTTTTGCAATGAATTTTATTGCTTCAGTTGTTTATATTTTGATTATACAAACTAAGAGCTGTTGCATCACAGCTTTTGATTATACAAATTGCAAATTCAATGTTGTTGCTGCCTTCGCAAAACCAACACATGGCTATCGTACCGAAGAGGGAATCGTACCTATTCTCTTCTATGTTTACGCTCTACACTGAGGGCCCCTTTTGCAAGCAGCTACAGGCAACACTGACGGTACCACTTTTGGAATGTATTAGTTTACTGAACAGAAAACGGCTGCTTTAGCTTAACCTCACAATATCAACAGCAGTACCTATTATGTGCAAGTCAGTAACCTTCTAAAGAATTATTTCCAACTTAAAAACCCCTGAAGATCCGTCTAAACACCAGACGGTGAAACACGTGTTGGGTTTACATTATGATGATATAGGTTCACAACAACCACACCAAACTGTGAAGAAACAGTACCTAAAATTGTACGCAAGAAAGCTTCTGAATGCAAGGAAGCTATCTCTGTGGTGTAACAAGAGTCGTAACAATTGTGTCTATGTAACAACATCATTGAACTGGGTTTAGACCAAGAGGATTTGGACTCACAACAAATTATATCTGACTGTGAAGTAACACCATCTATATTTGTATACAAACAAGTCTTTGAATGTAAGGAAGCCAATACTGTGAAGCAACAACATTCTTCAACAATTATAATTTGAATGACAACAACAATGAATTTGCAATTTGTATAATCAAAAGCTGTGATGCAACAGCTCTTAGTTTGAAATGGAGTTATCGTAATAAAACCAAGGCTAAGTAGTCAACTGGCTCAATTTCTTTTATTTTTTACAAGTTTCGGAAACCACAAAAACAACTGAAGCAATAAAATTCATTGCAAAAGCGCGAAACACCACAAGGTCTAATAGATACTATACAAGTAGGAACTGAACTTACCCTGTTACGGCAAGATGTCAGGTCACTGGCTGAGAGAACAAGTGGTCTGGAAAGTACAGTAAAGACTAATACAAATGTCAGCACAAATAATGCAAAGGAAATTCATTTGCTGAAACAGCAGGTTGCCAACCTTGAAAGCTGGGTGGAAGAGGCGGAAGGAAGGGCGAGAAGAAATAACATACGGGTGGTCGGCCTGCCGGAGGGAGAGGAGGGCCAAGACCCTACAAACTATGTGGAGAACATGATCCTCCAGGAGATAGGAGCAGACAAGCTTTCGCAGGGGTTCACGGTGGAGCGGGCGCACTGCGCCTTAATGAGGAAACCAAGACCTGGGGCTCCGCCAAGACTGATCATTGCGAGGATACTGAATTATAGAGACAGAGAGAAGATCCTGGAATATTTTCATAAAGACGGAACAATAAAGAGAGCATCCACCAATATGACAGCGTACCCGGATTACACGATGTTGGTGCAGAGACAGAGATACAGCTAGGTGGCCGTCAAGAGGAGGATGCGAACATCAGGAATCAAGTACATGCTTCTGTATCCGGCAGGGTTGAAGGTGCTACATAAGAGCAGAGCGCTTTATTTTGATACTCCTGAGGAGGTGGTGACGTGGCTGGACCTGCAAGGCTGCCCGGAACAGGAAGGGGACCATGACCGGCAGGAACAGGACAACTGAAGAACTTGTGCCATGGACATTGAGGGGGTAAGTGGGAGGGTGATCCTGATTATACCGAAAAGTGGGACAGGTTGAACACTGGGTAGCATTCGTTCCTTGTGCCTGGCATGGACTGGAATATAGTGGGTAAAATGTAATTGGAAGCCGCATAGTGTTAACATTAAAGCGTAATAAACTCGAAAATAGGAGCAACAGGATGGAAGCGGCCCACCCCAAAATACTAATAATTAAGTTGCTATTAGGGCGACTTCACACTACTGAGCCCTGGGCATAGGCTTGTGCTGAACAGGGCTAGATGTGTGGGTGCCTGAGATCCAGGAATGGAGCTGGGCAACAGTTAGGGAGGGTGTTGTTGGGGAAGGGATGGGTGGGAGGAGGGGAGGGAGGCGGGATGTTTGGGGTGTACATAGTTATGGGGAGTTTAAGTTTAAACATGAGCCTACATGGAAGAGCCAAAGGGTTGTATCTGCATTGCATGAGTGGGAGGGATCGGCTGGAAGTAAGGGAGGAGAGTATTAACAAGCTATGGGAGATCTTAAGATAATAACGTGGAATGTCAGGGGACTTAATAGTTAAATGAAGAGGAATAAGGTCATGCTGTATTTGAGAAGGCAAAAGATAGATATTGCACTATTACAGGAGACGCATCTGACGCGGGAAAAGATGGAGCTAGTGGGGAAAAAATGGAAAGGGATTGTGGTGGGTTCGTCATACTCTGCCTACTCTAGAGGAGTGCTTGTCTGGGTGGCGCTGCATGTCCCGTTCCAGCTAACACAGCAAGTGGCAGAAACTGATGGGAGGATGGGTATATTGAAAGGGATGGTGGAGAATAAAGAGGTATGCATTGTAAATATGTATGCCCCCAGTCAAAACACGGCAGCATTCATCAGAACTCTGTGCACCAACCTTAGTATGTGTGTGGGTGGTGCAGTGATTTGGGGCAGGGATTTCAATTGTTACACACGAGACTTGATTATGTCTTCGCCACGTCGGATGTAATGACAGAGATTACTCAAATAGAATATAAGGCGAGGCTCCTCTCGGATCACTCACCTCTGGTCCTCGGGTGGCAATACTGCCCCCCGAGGGCGCGGATTCCGACATGGCGCCTCCGGGCAGAGGCACTCGAAGATCCAGTTTTTAGAGAGAATATAAGAGATGAGATCACTAACTATTTCGAAGTGAATACTGGTAGTGTTGACTCGGCGGGTACACTATGGGAATCTTTTAAGGTGGTGATGCGTGAGGTGGCCATAGCTAAGTCAAAGGGCTTGCAGGGCGGGGTACTGGCTGACCTACAAAGAGCAGAAGATGAACTAGAAAGAGCATTAGAAAGTGGCATTGTGGATACGGAGCAAGTACTTAAACTGCAGCAGCAGTGTGCAGAACACTGGGAAAGGCTCTGTAACCTCAATTATAAAAAGTATGTAGAGAGACAGCATGCGGGAGGAGACAAAACGGGCTGGCTCTTAGCGTGGCTATACAAGAGCGAAACCCCTAGGCCCCCGATTAGGACAATAACTAGAGAAGATGGTGAGGTAGTGAACACCCAAGAAGGAGTCAACAGGGAATTTGCGGATTATTACAGGGTGCTATACGGGGACAAGGAGGGGGGCAGTCATGAGGAGATAATTGAAACACTAGAAGACATAGGACTGCCCAAGATAAGTGAAGAGGAAAGAGGAGAGCTTGATACATCAATTACCTTGGAGGAGTTGGAGGAGGTTGTGAGGCAGTTGCCTACCAGTAAGACCCCAGGAGCAGATGGGTTCCCTAGTGAATTTTACAAAACATATAGAGAGGAAGTGCTCCCCCCAATGCTGGAGATGCTTAACGAAGCGTTTGAGGTGGGAAGGTTGCCGAAGTCACTTAGAGAAGCGATCATAATACTGCTCCCCAAACCCAATCAACCAGGGCATAGTTGTGGCTTCTACAGGCCTTTGTCGATGCTGAACCAGGACAGCAAGATATTGATGGGTGTCCAGGCAAACAGATTGCGAAGAGTAATTAGCAAATTAATCCACCCAGACCAAACAAGCTATGTCCCGAATAGCAGTATAACTCACAACCACAGGCGACTTCACCGGGTGGTCGAATGGGGGGGTAGGAATGAAGGCGAAATGGCGATTGTGTCTTTAGATGCAGTAAAAGCTTTCGACTTGGTTAGGTGGTCATGGCTGTTGGCGGCCCTGGGAGGATACGGAATGGGGCCGGGTTACATCAGGTGGGCGAAAATGCTGTACAGTGAGCCGCTAGCTAGAGTTTGAACAGGATCAGTGATATCTGAAAGATGGCAGCTTAGTGGAGGCACCAGGCAGGGGTGCCCCTGGTCCCCGATGCTTTACATTCTAGCCCTGGAGCCCCTAGCAATATACCTCAGGCAACAATATGATACAATAGGTATTGAAGTAGAGGGGGAACGACACCTAATATCCTTATATGTGGATGATTTGTTATTATACTTGAAATACCCAGAAGAAAATCTCCAATATATTCTGGAAGTGATGGAGAGGTATGCGGGGCTGTCCGGCATGGCGGTGAATCCTCAAAAATATAGCATATTCCCGCTAGGTAGCTATAAGGGCACCCCTGTGGAAAAACTACCGGTGTTACAAATACCATGGGTGGTTAGGTCTTTCCGTTACCTTGGAATAGACGTGTATCACACGGTGGAAGAGGAACATAAGCACAACACCGAGATAGCCATTGAGAAAATCCGGAAATGCATGAAGATTTGGGAGAAGTTGCCCCTAGCAATGATGGGACAGGGGACAATGCTTAAGATGCTGGTCCTACCTAGGCTGCTACATTATTTCAGTAATATCCCGCATATGATAACCAAGAAGTTTTTTTACTAAACTGAACAGTATGTGCAGGGACTTCCTGTGGCATGGCACCCGGAATAGAGTGGCACTATGGAAGTTGCAGAACTTCTATGAAAAGGGGGGTATTAAACTGCCTAATTTTGAGGTCTATTATGTAACAGGTCAACTACAATACTTGGCCAAGTGGCTCTCCGATGAAGTGACCCCTGAACTTAGTTTGTTTGGGCAGGACTGTACCCCGTTTTACTTAAGGGAAATGATCTGGTTGCCTGAGACGGAAATGAAGGAGCGCCCTGGGATAATGATGCTGGGGTGAAAAATATGGCATCGAGCATGCAGGATGATGGAGGACCCATTCCCATGCTCCCCGCAGGTACCGCTGGTTGCTTTGGCAGGAGGAGACAAGCAGTTGAGGGTGATAATCAGGACCTACTGGGAATAGGTGGGGCTGGTGACGTTAGGGGACATTTGGCAAGAGGGGACCATTAGGGAGTTTGAAGAACTTGGGGAGGAGGCGGGTTTACATACGGGCCAATATGTTACGTATCATAGGATAGTTCAGAAAATTCAGAAAACGTGGCCTGAAACAGTATTGACAGAGGAACCAGACGCTATTATGGGAGTAATATATGACATATCGGAGGGAGGGCATGAGATTTCTAGATTGTATGAGATGGTGATAACTAAGGTTGGAAAAGAATTGACAGATTTGAGACTGGATTGGGAAGCGGAGGTGGGGGCCCCGATGGAAGATGGGATGTGGGAACGTGCCCTGGGGTATCACAAGAAGGTGTCAAGAAATGCCAGACTAAAACAAGTACAGCTGTATATAACGCATAGAGCATACATGACCCCTCTGAGGATATCTAAGTTCGAAAACGCTGGGCGATAGGCGTGTCCTAAGTGCGACATGGAAAACGCTGACATGACACACATGTTTTGGTCATGTCCAGTAATTGAGTGTTTTTGGGGTGAAGTAGCACAAAAACTAGCAGAGAAGGGGGCCACGCTCCTCATAGACACGGCCTGGGCCTGCTTGTTGGGAGGGTTCCCCAGACCACGGAAACGTAAACATGTTGTGAAACTGAAAGATTTAGCATACGTGCTCGCAAAACGAAGGATTGCCATGGGGTGGAAGAAGTGTCACAAGCCAAGGGTGGAGGTATGGTGGAAGGAGTTGCAGAAATGGGCTGAGGCTCAAACGACGGTATAGCAAGAGGCGAGCAGCATGAGTGTGGAGGAAGAAGTGGGTACCCTGATGGCATTGAAATTATTAATAGCAGAACTGTTCGGATCTATACCGGATCCAACAGAATCCGAGGGAAGTGATACCCTGCCACATGTAGCAGATACTGAAAGTAAAGAACAAATAGGCTCATAAAGGAGGGAGGGACTGGGGAGAAGTAGCAAATAAATGATACAGTGTTTAATGAAACTGTTGTAAACTGCACTGCGTGTTGTGGTTGTATTGTTGTTTGGGTTGAATAAAATTAATAAAATCTTTTTCTTTTAAAAATCATTTTGATCTTAGATCCTTCAAATCCACCAGGATTTCTTATGTCTGATTCATTCAACTTACTCGTGAGGCCACGCGCCAATAAGTTCTGCCAAGTTCTTTTAGTAATAATTGTCCATGGTGAACAACTATCCACCTTCACCTTAAGTTTCCAATTATCAAATATCACTTCGCAACTTGGGCATTTAAATTCTCCATCTTGTGGCTCATGTATCCAGAACACCCTCTCTTCTTCCGATTCTTCTTCTTCATCCATGATGGCATAAACTTTCTTCTTCCTCCTACATGTGACTGCAAAATGACCCTTTACACCACAATTTCCACATTTCTGCCCTATCACTGGGCATTGTTTTGCATATGCGTAATGGCCAACCCTGCCACACCTGTCTCCTTCTTTAGCCTGTACATTCTGAAATCTTTGTTCATTCTGAAATCTAGGCTCATTCTTCATCCAATTCCTTCCTCTATATGAACCTCCTCTGGTTTCAGAACCTTTAGTTTTATTGCTTTTGTTTGCAGCAAAATCACCTCTGTCCTTGGTCCGGAGTGCATTGACCTGGCTTTGTTCCTCCTGTTCTTGTACCACTTTGGTACTTTGTCGCTGCATACTTTGCACAGCCTCTTCCTTCTTACTCTTCATTTCTTTGGAGCACAACTGACTGTGTTCTACCCGTTTTGCAATGGCTATTGTCTCTGGTAGGGATGGATTACCAACCAGCCATAACCTGTCTTGGACCAAACTGTCCTTAGCATGAATAATGATTTGATCCCTTATCAACTCATCAAGGGTGATGCCATTACCAAATTGACAAGTACGTGATAACAGTCTCAATGCTGATACAAATTCATCTATACTTTCATGTTCCTTTTGCATTCTCGTATAGAATTTATACCTGTTTATGGCTTCATTTGTCTCTGGAGCATAGTATTTGTCCAGTTGTCTTATAGCTCTGTCATGCTCATCAGCATCACCGGCTTCATCTCCTGGCAAATCTGGTAGCTCTCTGAATTTTCTTTGACCTTCTAACCCTAGGGCATGTAGTAATAACTACCCTGGACTTAAACATTCCTAAATTCAAATTCTCCCCAGTTTCTACTAAAGACATGAATGACACTCTTTCCGCCATGAATTGCACCACCTGCGCCGAAAACATCGTACCCCCAAAACTGATTTTAGACAACGTTGACATTTTTTCCCCTTTTCTTTGTCGTATGACAAATGCCTCCTTTAGAGATCGGAAAGTACCAACTGGAATTACTCGACAAAGTAGCAACTAAACAACCGCAAGAGTATGTAGATCAACACTGCCTGCTACACCCCCAACAATTGGGCTTTAGAAGTGCCCACAGCACAGAGTGAGCTTTGCTGGACTTGCAGACCGAAATGTTGAGCATCTTAGACAGAGGTAAAACAGGTCTGTTAATCCTTTTAGACCTCTCGGGTGCTTTCGATTTGTTAGATCATGGCAAGCTCCGAGAGGCACTAGGCGCAGCTGGAAACTGCACCCAAGATGCAATAGATTGGGTTTCATCATTCTTGGAAGACAGAAATTCTAAAATCAATTGGGGAGGCCATTCTACCTCTCCCAAACCAGTAAATTACGGCGTTCCTCAGGGAGCTAGTTTCTCCCCTTTACTTTTCAACTTATATATCCGCTGCCTCTGCAACATTCTATCACAACTTGGAATCTTTTCCACCAATTTCGCTGATGATACACAGCACATTCTTGAATTGAGTGGAAATCATTCCATAGACAACGACAAACTATCAGTCATCTATAACACCATTGAAAACTGGATGCTAACACACTGGATGTGTCTTAATAGTTCCAAAACGGAACTTATGACCTTTGGAAATGCCAAAGCCTTAAACAATCTTGGCCCGGATTACTCCGAATTCACCATAAAAGACTCTACCATCAAGGTATCAAGTAAGGTTAAAACCCTAGGTATTTACCTACAATCCTCCCTAGGTGCAGAAGCCCAAACCGCTTATCTTAAGCGAAATTGCCATTACTAAAAAAGGCTCCTCTGCCGAATCAGACCATTCCTAAACATCAAGAATAGTGCTACGATAGGGAGAGCTACTATTCTGTCTCGCTTGGATTATGGCAATGCATTAATGCTTGGCGCCAGTAACAATTGCCTGAAACAATGCCAGATCATTCAAAATAATGCCGTCAGGTCCATCGTAAACAAATCTAAGCGCAAACACATCACCAAGGACAGAAACGATCTTCATTGGCTGGCAGTGAAGGAACGGATCCTGTTTAAATCACTGACCTTAACCCACCGATGTCTCTACGGCACGGCGCCAGCATATTTAAGAAGAAAATTCAGCTGGTATGAGCCGAGTCGCTGCTTAAGATCCACCAAACAAGGACTAATCAACCCCAGTCTCCCAGGCAAAGCCACCGGCCTTGGTCGAGCATTCCCTAACCTGGCGATCTCTCATTGGAATAAACTGCCTTGCAGCCTTAGACTGGAAAGCAATATCCAACTCTTCAGGAAGCAATTGAAGACCTTTCTCTTCAAATAACTGGGCTTCTACTACATCACATTGGATCGCTACTTTTGCTTCCCCTCTCCTTTCTTTTGTGTTGTCCCGTGAATCTCTGGTCCCGGAGTCTTTTCGTCGCGCCCTGATGCTTGCGAGCTTCGGCGCGTAATAAATAAATAAATAAATACATAAATAAAAAATAAAAATAAATAGCAATTTCTTCTTATGAGCAGGGAGTTCCTCCTGTTCTACTGCCTGCATATAATTCAACCAGAATTCTTTCCACTCCGTCCACACTACTGCTGGCTGACCTGGAGTAGGTAAAAAACTAGCTGGTGGTTGAATACTGATGCCTTGCATCTTGACTTTCAATAGTCAATTGAGGATCTTTATTTATGAGCAATCACCATATAGTCCACGAGTGTGGCAATCCTTCAATTTCAATCATTTCTGACTTTCACAGGGCAGCACCCTGAATGTAGGAAAGAGAGAAAACATATATATTTTTTTCAACTGTGACGAGGATGAAGATGTTCCTCTTTCATCCTCCCCAGGCTTCCTGGTATAGTATTATCGCGTGTCACCTGATCGCAATTCACTTTGCAGGTCCTTTTCTTCAACGCGATTGCTACGAGTAAACAGACGAAGGCATATAAACGTTACCTTCAAAGTGATCCGAGTTTCACTTTCTCTCCACCTCTGATCGCGCACTTCCCCTCTGCTTCCTGAACTCAGTTGCCCATATATACGTGGAGCGGCACAAGTAAAACGCCAACTTGCGTTTACTCGGAGCATCTGCTCTCGTCATCGGGTTCGCTGGACGCCGGGCTCATCCTCGTCGCCATGTGAAGTATCCAAGGGACAGCAGGTAAATCAAACAGGATTTATTTACATTAAGGTCATAAACCCGGCGCCTTGCATTGCGACTCAATTACTCCCTTATCGACTCCATTCGCTCTCCAACCACACGATCGAATCCTTTCATCCAAACCCAAACATTCCACATGTTCAAGCAGTGCAGGGAGCCAGGACAAAGTAAACATACTAATAAGAATACAACACCTTCCTTATCCCTCATTTTTCTATATAGTTTCCCCATCCTTGTTCCAATAGTCTCTGTATATTCTTCTCTCCATGTTGGCGTATCTAATGGTCTTCGCCACTCTCCACTGGATGGTTGTGACCCTTTCACCTTTTCAGTTTGCTCTTGTGCTTCTATGGGTACCATGCTTCTACTGCATAGATATTAAATCAGGTCATCTTTAAATCCCCTACTTCTGTTAATTTCTTCCTCCCTTCTACTCATTTACCTCAATTCCTCTTCCTCTTGCCCTCTTTGTAACTTTCGCGCTTTCAATCTTTGGGCTTCTATTCCTTCTCATTTCTCTTCTAATAGCCTCTCCTTCTCCCTTCTTGCCTCATGTTTTCTTCGTTCTTCCCTTCGCTTACATTCCTTGTCCCTTTCTTGTTCACATAGCCTCTCTTCTTCCTTCTCCTTCACTTTCCTATGTTGCTCTTCCCTTTCCTCTCTTTCTCGAACTCCACCAATACCTTTATCATCTAGTTTGAGCAATATTTGTCCTCCTATCCATTTGTTCTGTTCTGTTGTCGTACCCTTAGCTATATCTGTTATTCTTCTTGGTTTCTCTGCCTCTTCCTCTATCTCTATCTCTTTGTTCTGTCTAGCCTTTTTCTCATCTCGCTGTTTACTTTCATTGTGTGTCCGTGTATATTCACATTCTCTATTTTTACTCTCTTCCTCTGTCTCTTCACTAGTATAGGAAGGGGGTTTGTATGATGGATTAACATACCCCACTGCTGCTTTTAGTTCCTTTAGAGGGTAGAATCCCTTCTCTTTGTCTTCTATGTCTTGTTTTTCGGGAGGGGAAAGACGAGCTGAAGGTGTTACATTGTCCCCTTTTACGCTGACCAAGCATCCACTACCTATAGACTGGGTCTTCTTTCTCATTCTGATACATTTTCCAAAGTTCTAGTACTGCCAATCTTTTTTCTAGCTTCTTGTGGCATGTAAATATGTCCTCAGGGTAGTGAAATAGCATATTTAACAATGAGCCTCCTGGAGGCCAGGGCATAAATGTTTTATTGGTCATGCCCTTAATCCATTTGGAATGGTACTGCATACTCTTGACTGTATACCTTGGTAGTGTTCTGCATAGGTGTGTGAGAGGTGTTTCTTCCATTACGACAAGCCAATTCAGACTGCCAATACTTACTCGATTTTTTCTTTTAATTCCAAATTTATGATATATGTTGTTTAAATATTTTTGAGTAGGCACCATGAATCGTCACTCGTAATCCAGGAGATCAGAATATTTTCCCTACCTTCGTTTATTAAATGCTTTGAAATAAACAATCTATTCAACACTATTTTTCTAGCTCCTTTGTTTACACTTTCCGTTGATTATTTTCATATCGTTCTTTGTTTTTTACTATCTGTAAACTGTCTTTTTTATTTCTATTTTGGTTTTGTCTAATTCTATCTTTTTGGTCGACATCGATTCTTTGTCAAAAAAGTGTAAACAAAAAATTGTTTTTTATTTATTTATGCTATGCTTTCTTTGTTTTTTGTTATTCGTTTTAAACATTTTGGGCCTCATTACGACTTTGGAGGCAGCCATGGTGCTATTAGCACCATGGCTGCCTCCAAAATCGTGTCCGGGTCCGGGTTCCCCGAATGGGGAAATACCGGGCCATTCCGACTTTGCAGGGCCCGATATTTCAACCTTCAGGGAACCCAGGCCCGGTCAGTCCCCATTCCCATTCGAGCCCTCATTCGAGCCCTCATAGGGCTCAATGGGAATGGGGAGGGAGCTAACAACGGGCCCGCTAATTACGGGCCCGTTGTTAGCTCTCTGGTCCCCTCGCGGGACCCGCTATGGACGTCTGGAAAAACCAGACGTCCAGAGCGGGTCCCGCGAGGGGACCTCATAATAGTGCAGGGTGGGTTTAACGGCGCCGGCACCATTACCAGCGCCGTTAAACCCATTCCGCACTAGTCGTAATGAGGCCCGTTATCTTTCATACAAGCATGTTATATCCTTTAAATAGGTGCACTTCCAATATTTATATATTCCCATTTACGTACGTCTTTCTCCACTGCCTTAGTGGATGTATTCTCACTTTTTATTCTTCTGGGAGTTTGATACACGCTCTACTAAGAGGCTCTACCTTTAGGAATCCTTAATGCTCCAATATGGAACTATAGCGTGTGCCCTTTCTTGAGGCCGTGAATTTCAGGTATTCTTAGCTCTCTTCCTTTTATAATCCCCGAAATCTGTATGTTTTTACTAGCTACGATGCTCTACTTACATATGGCACTCAACTTGACCCCCCCGGCATCGACTCTCCCACAATGGACCAGTTAGCCTTTCGTTCGTGGGTCACCTGTGGTGACCAGACAGGAATTTTGTGAAAGGGGGGCTTGTCGACCATATGTTGATCACGTGATTCGCTTGCGCACCGTTCACTGCAGGACATTCTGCGCTCATCTGGCTTCTGGCAGGAGCCGATGAGCATCTGGGAATCTAGGTATGGGTTCTAGGTCTGGGCTCTAGGTTGATTAGACTTGAACCATCCGCACTGCTACCAAATATGCTGCAGCACCTTGAAGCGTCCGTGTAGGAGATGGTAAAATACTGCTTTAATCTCAAAGAAGTAAAGCAGGGTGAATAAACACTCATCAAATCGATTTATGGAAGATCACAATGGGCCTCATTAAGACCCAGCCGGTAATCTGCCGTCATTACCGCCATGGCGTAATGAGCGTTTACGCCGTGGGCCGATGGCGTAAAGAGCGCCACATTACGACCCATCGCGCACGAGCATCACGTCATGGCGGTAGTGCAATTAACGCCATGGCGGAAAAGGCCCCTACCGGCATCGTAAGTCGAGCAAGGTGCACTTCCGCCACCGTAAGTAGCGGCCACCGTAATTAGCGGTGGCCGCAATTAGCGGTCACCGTAAAAAGCAGAACCGGAAATAGCGTCATCGCAGCGGAACGGGAAACAGCACGTCGGCCATCTTTAAAAACACAATCCATTGCCATCCTACCAAACAACACCAGATCCAACCCAGACACCTGTCCCAACCAATCACCCACCCATCCAACTACCCAAAAATGCCTAAAGTTGTTAAGAAGGCATGTGACCGCCAGCGCCAGGAAAGATTTAGCCGGGAGGAACTCTGCATGCTTGCGTAGACCCTGCAAGACAACGCAGCTGTCGTTTTCTCCCCGGAAATGACCAGGACAGCGATAGCGAAAAAGAAGGCCATCTGGGCCCTGGTGGCCGAGCGCGTCAGCGCGGTGGGGACCGTACCCCGCACACCACAGCAGTGCAGGAAGCGCTGGGATGACCTTCGCATACGGGTCAGAGCCGTCATCTCTGCGAACCGCAACCTTGCCCTGGGTACTGGTGGAGGTTCGGAATCCCCACTAAAACTCCAACCGTGGGAGGAGCTTTGTGCAACCACGATTGGCATGGAAGGCATTGAAGGCGTCGGAGGGATGGAAAGGGGAGCTCCGACATCAGGCGATGAAGGTAGGTGCCTCAAACAATACATGCCATAGTCACTGCAGTCCATTCATGTGTAGCACAAGGTTGCCCTAGAGTGTAAATGCAACACATTAGCTCCACACTGCCCATAGCCACATGCGAGCACCACCCTGTATACACTGCTGGCACCTACATACCTGCATCCACATTCCACACAAAAAGGAGACAACCTGCATGGCCCTGCCTGAAATCTGCCTCATCTACTGACCAGAATCATGTCAATCATTGTCATTCCAAAGTCTGCAGACCCATCAGTAACGCCCTCCCTCCTTTGCTCCACCACAGGCACAGATTCACACCCCGAGGACCAGGACACCCCTGCGACGAAGAGAGCCAAGAAGCCCAATAATACCATCCCCGCACCCTCAACCTCAGCTGCAGTGAGGCAGACCCCACAACAAGCAGAATCCACTGCAAGCAAACCGGACGGGCCACCGGCAAGCACCCCTGTAGGCAGCAGGCCAGCAGCAGCAGCTCCACCTGTACCAACATTTCCTGCCACAGAAGGCACCGTGTCTGCGGCCAGCAGCACCATGGGAGAAACAGCTGCAATTGCTGCATGTTCAGTCTCTGACATTGAGGAGCACGAAGTCAGAAGCCCCACTGACCTACTACATTCCCCCTGTTTGTCAGACGCCAGCCCCCATGAGGCTCACACACAGGGGCACACAGAGGTAGAGGAGTGGCCTTCTACCCCATGCCCAGTCCTCAGTCCACAGGAGGGGAGCAGCCCCTCCATCACACCACCAGCACTGGGCATGGCCCAGCAGGGGCAGCAGTCCCTCGAGGACATCATAGAACGGCAGCAACAACTGTCCACGATGCTGACTGAGCATGCCGCGGAATGTGTGGGGGCTAGGGCAACCATTGAACAGGCCACGGAGACCCTAAGGGCCGAAGTAGCGCAGAGCACTGCCACCCTGAGGGATGCCATGCAGGCCATGTCCAGGGACATCTGTGGTGAACTTGCCGGCTTGCGTCGTGCGCTCACTGAGCTCACCCACACCCTACAGGACGTGCATGCACGGGGGCAGGCAGGGACATCCTCCGCTGCCAGTTCTGCACAGAGCAGCCCCGTCCGACGTTCCGGACGTAACCTGCGCTCCACAGCCAGGGGTGCCCCGGGGGCCGGGAGAGGGGGCTTGTAACAGCCTGTGGCCACTGTCACAGGCATCTGTTGACACCTACATGGGGTGTGTTGGGGTGTGCAGGGGGGAGGTGGGAGGGGGTGTGTTGGGGTGTGCAGGGAGGAGGTGGGAGGGGGTGTGTTGGGGTGTGCAGGGGGGAGGGTGGAGGGGGTGCAGGGGGGAGGTGGGAGGGGGTGTGTTGGGGTGTGCAGGGGGAGGTGGGAGGGGCTGTGTTGGGGTGTGCAGGGGGGAGGGGGGAGGGGGTGTGTTGGGGTGTGCAGGGGTGAGGGGGGAGGGGGTGTGTTGGGGTGTGCAGGGGGGAGGGGGGAGTGGTTGTGTCACGACGTTTTATGATTGAAATACACTTTTTGCTTTCCCGAAATGAAATGTGTGGACATTTTCATTGCATATGTGTGCTTTATTGGTGTACAGTCCACAGTGTGCATGTCCCAGAGACACACAGTGCCCCAAGTGCAGTCTCCATGTGATACACACCAGCCGTGTGTGCTAGAAGCAGTGGTCGATGATACTTTGGCGCATTGCACGCCCCTCCTGTGCATCGCCTCCTCCATGGGGTGCCGCCCCATCTGCACCCTCCTCATCCTCATCGTCAGGTGGTTGTAGTTCTGCGTCAGGGGGCAGGGGCACATTCCGTCTGACGCACATATTGTGTAGCATGACACATGCCATGATGGTCTTTGCCACCTTCTCATGGCGGTACAGGAGTGCCCCACCAGACCTGCTGAGGCTTCGGAACCGTGCCTTCAATAGGCCGAATGTCTGCTCTATGACCACACGAGTACGTGTATGTGTACGGTTGAAGTCCTCCTCGTGCTGGTTCTGCGGGTTCCGGACTGGTGTAAGGAGCCACCTCTTCAGGGGATAGCCTGCATCACCTGTATGTAGGCGAGAATGTATGTGTCAGTCATGTCGTCTGATCAAGAACATGATGTGCCACCATGGCTTGCATCCAACTGTTACTTTGGCTCACTTCTACATGCACTAATTGATTCACGCAATGCAACCAGTATATGCTCATGGCTCCCATGGCCTGTTTTGCATGCCATCACCCAATGTATGCAGAGGGGTTGGTGCATTGTGAGTGCCCATCCACTGTGTCCGTTCATGCCGTTTGGTTAGTTGGCCTGGCACATGTCCTGTGATGGCAATGCGCACATCATTGCAACATTGCTGTGGGCCTCATCATGACCCCAGTGAGCAATGCTGATGTAGACAGGGACATTGTGGGGGCCCTGCTGTCTGTGTAATGGTGTGTTGATGTTTCTGTCCGTCATGTGCCTCCTTCGTGGGCAGTTATGGGGGACAGGCCTATCGGTTGATGGTGTTTGGTGACGTGCATGTAGGTGCTTTTCATTGTTGACAATGTGGTCTGATTTGGTAGAATGCACTTGCAGATGGTTGTGTCATGGTTGGGACACAACCTCATTCACATGGTAAGGCTGCATGCATTGGCTATTGGCTTTACTGGTGTTGGGTGGAGTATGGGTTGCTTCAGGGTATCCTCTGTCTCCGTTCTCTCTGCTACTCACAGCCAGGTGGAGTATGCATCATTCCCCCCCCCTTTCAGCCAGGTGGAGTATGCATCATTCCCCCCCCTTTCAGCCAGGTGGAGTATGCATCAGCCCCCACCCTTTCAGCCAGGAGGAGTATGCATCATTCCCCCCCCCCTTTCAGCCAGGTTGAGTATGCATCATTCCCCCCCCCCTTTCAGCCAGGTGGAGTATGCATCATTCCCCCCCCCCTTTCAGCCAGGTGGAGTATGCATCATCCCACCCCCTTCCAGCCAGGTGGAGTATGCATCGGTACGTCATTCACCTGCCCACTTCCATGACATTGGACTCACCGAGTAGCCAGGATCTTGGGCCTGCATGTCGCTCCATGTAGCTTGGTATTGTGGAGTTCCTCAGGACCATGGAATCATGGGTTGATCCGGGGAATCGGGCACAACAATGTGTGATGATCTTGTTGGAGTCACAGACCATTTGCACGTTGATTGAGTGGAACTGTTTCCGGTTGCGGTCTGGTACCTCCATGGCACGTGGAACCACCAATTCCACATGGATGCAGTCGATGGCACCGATGCAACCGGGTATGCCGGCTAGTGCATGGAAACCCACTTTGGTGTTTGCAATCTCCTGGGCAGTCCGTGGTAATGAGATGTGGTTGTCTGTGTGCTTGAGCAGGGCATCGAGCACTTGGATGAGTGTTCGTGAGAATAATGGTTGTGAAATGCCATGCAAGTGCCCCACTGTGTGCTGGTAGGTGCCTGTGGCCAGGAAGTGTAGTACAGACACTACCTTCAGTAGGGGCGGGATGGCGGTTGGAGGCGGTTGGAGTTTCTATCATGCTGACGATGTCGTTGTGCGTCATGTCTACGATGGCGGTGATGGTGTCCCGGTCCAAACGGTACAGGGTGTGGATCTGCTCAGCAGTGAGGTTGAATGGATTGGCTCTGATGCGTGGGATTGGGGGCTGCCTGCGTGGTGGCACTGGCTGTGCTGGTGGGGCTTGCTGGGCCTGCCTTGCCCTCCTTCTCCTCCTGCGTCTCCTCTGTGCTGCCTGTTGTTGTTGTTGCTGTTGTAGCACTTGCATTGCTATCAGGTCCTCCAGCCCCAACATTGCTAGTCGTATTGGTATCATTGTGGAGTGTGACTGGGTGTGGGAAGGGGTGGGGTGTGCTCTTTTTGTACTTCCTGAGTCTGTATTGCCTTCACCTGTGCTGTTTCTGTGCACCTGTGGCAGCTGCATTCACTTTACATGGCCCTTTACGGTTGGTTCGCGATGGCGTAATTAGCACCATGGCGGTAAGGTACTTAACGGGCTGGGTGATGGCGTTAGGTGCATGTCCGCTTGGGTCGGCATTCGCGTACCTTTCCGCCATGGCGCTAAGTACGGTGTGGGAGGTCGCGTGCGCGCCCCCTTGGCGCAGTTAGCGGCAGCATTAACTACGATGCCGCTAATGGCATCGTAGTTAACGTCACGGGTCATGATCGGACCTGGCGGAAAACGATGGCGGTAACCATTTACCGCCATCGTTTTTCACTTAGCGCCAGGGTCGTAATGAGGCCCCATGACATTTTCCATGTCGATAGTGCATTTAACACCATTTGATTCAATTATGCTGGGTGTAGTTGCTCCTCTTGTCCTTTAGAGACTTGCTCACTCTATCCCATATAAACCTCATGCCCTTTTAATTGTCCAATACTTGCCATCTGTAAATGTTCTTGTTCCTCCTAATCTTAGAGAAATAGGTCCTCGCACAGGGTCTGCTCGTTAGACTCACCTCATGCGTTTCCTCCCACTCCAAAAATAGCATCCTTGGTTCCAAGCCAATGTACTCCTCTATTTTGCAAGGGAAACAATTTCTTCATCATCTTTCCACTTTAAGATCCTGGGCTCATATTTTGAGGTAGCTGGGTTGATTGACATAAGCTGTCATCCATCTTCTTCTAATGGTTGTCCTAAACATTGAATATATACCTCTCATAAGCAAGCTTCTCCGTATTCTTTCTACCTTGCATTTCAGCATATTTACAGTTCTTGACCAGTGAGTCACTTCATTTATTCTCTGTGTTCGTGATTACTGTATCGTGGAGTACATGTTTCTCTTAGTGCTTCAGTTACATCTTCATTCTTAAGTATTTTCATATAATTTCAGCATAGGTTCTTACATCTTCTTTATGACATTCCTTTGCTGTCATGAGACTTTGTTGTTTAAAGGCACATCCATTCTGTTCATGGCTGCATTTTGACAGTTTAGCAAAGTACATCCTTCTTGGTAACTTTCCTCCACTATGTCCCTATCTCCTCCACTATTGGGGTGGGAAGACCCTCTCTCCTTCCCAACATTCCCTCCTTTCGTTAATCCTAAATTAATGAACTCCCTCTCAGTATCATTGGCAGCTAAGTTCCAATATATATTCTCCCCCCTCTCTGCACTCTCTCTAACCTTTCAGCTTCCAACTATAGTGGTGACCCGTCATTTGAAACCCATGCTCTGCAAACATCTCGTAAACTTGCTGCAGACTGGGCATATTCCTCTGGGGTACATGTCATGTAAATACAACCCCCGTCCCCTGCTAAATCAACCCAGTGCTCTGTGTAATTATTGGGGTGTGGTGGGGGAGTGGTGATTGTGCCACGGGGTGTAATGGATGATTAATCTCTATCATACAGGGTTTGTTTGGGTCATCTGTCTGGGTGGCGCTCTCTGTTGTACCCCAATTGAGCCCATCATCATTGTGCTATTGGGCACCGCTTTAGCACCACATCAGAGTTCCATTTGGCACGTGAAAGAGATGATCAAGATCAAGAAATGACGGGCACTATCATTTTCATAATTGCTCCATCCAGAATTTAGCCCAAAGGAAAGTTAGATTGAACCAATCTTTACTTTGTATTCCAGCTTCTTTCTTCATGCGCACTCCCAAGTTTTATACAGCTTCAATTATGTGTGAAAGAGAGCCTTTTTCTGCATCTTCGGAAGGCACGAATATGCAACAGGAATCCCGATCTTTTTTCACACGCCTCCTTCCATTGAAGTAAGCATATCGAGGACTTATCGATTTTACATCGTTATCAGCCTCGGGGCGTAGATTCCACCTTTATGACGTTGTTGAACCCGTGCTCGGTGTCGATAGCTAGCTGTATCAGTTCCCAGCTGACAATTTGCATCCATTTAGCATTGGCTGCAGGTGCACACCGGGCAGTAACAATGAGGCGAAGAAAGTCTCTGCTTTGCTGAAGAGTCTGTACTCGTCCGGTATTTGAATAAGCACGTTTGATGAGTCTTTGCTCTCTTCTTCCTTTGCAGGTTTTCACCTTTTTCTTTTCCAGGGAGAGTGTGGAACTCTGGTGCTGCCAACAGGTTTCTTGTTTCTTTTTCAGAGGTTGGAAACGTGGTAGGGGCAAAAGTCTTTGTTGGCCTCCTTGCACATGTACTTCTGGGATTACAAGCAGGGCCGAGTGCAGAATGGCCAGCGAACAATAGCCCCTCCATGATGGTGGGAGGTGCAAGTACGCTTGTTGGCCGCACACCAAAGTGTAATCCATCACTGTCGCTTTGCCTTTCCTGAGATCAGGAATGAGCAGACTCTTATTGCAATGTTCGTTGGCCCCTACAGATACTGTTCCAGCACTATAAAAGCAAAGTTCATATGTTTCTTCTCTGGGAACCTTCACTAGTTTTTCCATTGCTTAAATCCATGTGCGTTTTGTGATGTGCTTAGTCCAGAACGGTGCACATGCTGCTTCCACCCGGCCCAGGATTCCTTCTTCGTATCCTATTAGACCCTCTGTTATGCAGCTAACTGTTGTTTCTTGCCATTTGTTGTTTGTGTATTTCAGTCCTTGTATCACCAGGTAGGGTCCTTTCAGGCATTTGCTACCTTTTGGATTTTTGTCGCATTACATGAGATCTTGATGAACAAGTTCGAGCCTCACATTGTGTGCCTGGAAAGTACCCCTAAGTCTACATAGCGCAAGATCTACTAGGCATTGTGCCTCTAGAATTGGTACTACCTGTGGCACTAGGACCATGGGTGCCTCTGACGCATGGGATATAAATGAATACACATAACAACTGCCATTCAATTAGTTCCTCCCTACTGCGCTCATGTCTGTATACCAACTATTGGACAGTTCTGGGTGGCACACATCTTCTAAGGCGTCAAGTCAAGCCTGTGATAGCCATCGTACTTTGCCCTTCGTGCTGGTCTCTTTGTACTCTTGGGTACACCTATATATCCATTAATAACACTACTAATATTATTTAGATCAGTAAGGTTTGTGTTATAGAAAGCATTGTGAAATTTTGAAAACAGTGGGGACCTAGCAATATATTCTAACAATCCAGTGCAAGGGGGTGGATTCTTAATGTGTACAGAATTGTTGAAATGTTGATGCGTAAAGTTGGGCCTTTGGAAAACTACATATTCAGTTTAATTTGAGTAATATTGAGTTTCGTCTAAGTGTACATTTGACCTATTATTTACAGGGAAATTGTACTGTCCTCCTCTGCCCACACCTCCCTCTTTTATATGCCCCCTAAAATGAAAGAAGTTCCTAAATAAATCCATAAAACAAACATTGAAATAGCAAATATACCTGCTATAAAATGCACTTCACACATGTAAGAATATGAAAACCTAGACATAATACTATAAATAGAATACTTTTTAATGTATAATGATATAATGAGTGATTTGATAGCGCTGGTTCAACTTTCTTGACAATCTGAAAGGCAAAACATATGCACACAAGGAGAGAGAGAGAGAGAGAGAAAGAGAGAGAGAGAGAGAGAAAGAGAGAGAGAGAGAGGGAGAGAGAGAGAGAGACAGAGAGAGAGTGGGGGGGAGAGGGGGAGAGAGCAAGCACCAGAAAGACCCCCCCATGTGTGGGGGAAATCCAAATTTCATCTGATAGGTGGATCCAATAACAGAGTCCCTTCACTTTACTGCAAGAGGAGTAGAAAACAGTACCCCAACGTGAGAAAGGACAGACAACAATGATCAGATACTGGGACCTGCTGCATCTCTCGCCCAAGTCAGCGTAGTCGATACGCAACTTGCGGAATGATCCAGTGGGGCAGGGCGGAGTGCCTCTCAGTGTTCATAACATCATGCCTGTGCTGAAACTTTGACATCTGGTGTATCTAGCAACCATACTTGTCAAGTGTCCCTGGATGTTTGGAATAAACCAATCCTCTTGTATATCAGCAGCAATGTGGTGTTTGGAGCTGTGGAAGGGGTGATGGAGCTCATTAAATGCTATTATAAACAGTTTGTTTGGCCACACTGCTTTTCCTGTACATTCATGCCTCCACAATAAATCAGTAGGGGACTGTTTGCACCCCATTTTGAACTACAACTGTTTTTCCTCTTCCAGTGCCCTTCCCTGTAATCCAATAATTTGTGCTATGGGCAGGGCATTGTATGAGACAGGTGGCTGGTCTGTGGCAGATATTTTGACAACATATATATACATACAGTTAGTGCTGGGAGATATGCTGCTATTTTGGCTGCAGTGTCTGCAGTGGTGTTTCCGAGTGACACTTTGTCAGTATTGTTAGTGTGTGCAGCGCATTTGATGACCGCCACTACAGAAGGCTGTGAGAGTATGAAAATGAGCTTTTCTAATAACACAGCATGCTGTTCTGGGGACCCATCCGAAAGTCCCTCCTTTTCCATTGCGAAAAACCAGCGTGCACTGTTGTAGTGATGTATGCTGAGTCAGAATAAATGGTCATATGACACCGCTGTGATGACTGTAGCGCTTCAATAAGTGCAATGAGTTACGCTGCCTGTACGTAATAATGCATTGGTCGTCTTTTTTAAATTAATGTCTCATATTCACCATCATCTAGGCACACCACAGCTGTGCCAGTATGTCTGAGACCCATGTCTTGGTCAATTGTCACTGACCCATCAATGAAGAGGACCCTCCTCCCCCTCGTATGTTACACAGTCGTGTCTGGCAAAATCATCAGCAGTGCACATTACTGTTATGAATTTTGCATGGTTCACTGTTTTACACCATACATTGTGGATATTTGTGCTGGAGAGGATGATCTCATATGCGGATGCTCTTTGAGTTGTCAGAGTAGATTTCAATCTTTCTAAAATGGGAAAGACAGCATGTTCCACGTAGAGTGTAATAGAACAGGCCATCACAATTTTAGAACCTTTCTCAATCACAAATGCTGCTGCCGCAAGTGCCTGCTCGCAAGCGAATGGCCCTTGCATTACTGAGTACAGCGTGCCACTGTAATAGGCCAGTGGCTTATAGCCCATTGTGCATTTCGGTGTTAACACGGCAGTCATAATCTGTCTGTTCAAATGTGGGAATAAGTAGAATTCCTGTGTATAATCTGGGGTTCCTAACACAGGGGAAGTTGAATTTCCACCCACCCTTTCACTTCAATGCCTTAAATTTTGTCTAGCGTCTTCTGCACCTATTCTGGTAAGCCTCTTTTGATGACAGAATAGAAAAGAGGAACTGATCGGTCCAACTGGTCTCCGTCTCCGCCATCCCTATTTCCTGAACCTTAATAATGTACTGTGCAGGGTCTTCATCACCACCCATAGTGTTTTGCATGCATGACCGACTGTAAGTCTGGTGTGTCGGTGTATGAGCGCCAAAGCGTGTCACACACCTGCGTTCCGATGTTGTCACACACCTGCTCTAATACTCACATCCCCACCCCAATCTCCTACTATCGCCACTAAAAATGTTTCATATCACCTATGGCAAGAGGTATACCTGCAGTCTCTTTTTCAAACGCATATATCCATTTCCCCACGCCTGCTCTTAACGGCGGGAGAGCTTTGATCAAATTGTTCTTGTCCCTCTGTGCCCATGACACATACTGTGCCATACCCATGCCTTGTGTATTAAAGGCATCTGTAAGCCTACACTCTTCCCTTCCTTACTTCCAGCACTTCCCTTGTTCCTTGCTACTGGCTGTTACCTGGCACATTTCTGATTCTGCACTTTCTTTTGGTTTGAGATACATCACATCTGAAGCACGAAGACTGGCCTAATGATTTGGCATAAGGACTGGCCTAAACATCTAACAGGCATGAAAGCAGATGTCGCAGAGAACCACCAGAGCACAACCAGCCGAGTGTTACATTCACCTGGATTCCACAGGGGCATCGAACGAAGCTGGACTGCTGCGGTCTCCACCATTGTGACTCGTAGCGAAGTGATGATTGACTGCACTTGCCCACTCAGTTTTGTCTGCCTGGCCTGCAGGAATATTTTCCTAAAAGCAGTAGAGGGGATTAGCCACCCGTGGTAGAGAGGTTACACTAACACTATTTTCCCTGAAAACTTCCAGTATTCCCCTTCATAAAGTCTCACCTTAAGTTTGGAAAGATGAACTCTGCATCCTGTGTGGAGTGCAGGGGCGCGTAGAAGTTCAGTTACTTCACTGATCCGAAGGTATTTGGCAGAGTTCCACACAACAGTGACTCCGAGGTAAGTAGTGTGTAAACCGAATGTATAGTTCTTTTAGAGTTCAAATGTCTGTTAATTCAGTCTTGCTCCTTTCATACCTTTTCCCTTGCAGCGTGATCGAAGGAGTGAGTTTGCCTCCACGGATGAAGGTAGCGCTTAGGTAAGAGTCAGTTTGTACCAAGCACTGTCTAGCAAGTAAGATTGTTCCAAATGTAATTAACCAATAGGTATCTATCTTCTTTGCAGGTGCGGTGCCTTGCCGAAAATGTCTCACGTAGGATGGTGACCAGCGCTGTCTCGAGCGGTAAAATTCAGAGTAAGTATCTTGCGGTAAGTAAAAGAATGTCTTTGGCGGAACCCCACTCACCTTTTGTTTGTTCTTGTCTTTTCAGATGATGATGTTTCGGGCAGCGATTCAACGGGTGCTGCGCCGGGTCGTGGAGATGCTCCAAAGACAGGTGAGTATAGCGCGGCGCTGCAGCTGGCAATGCGACAAAGTTTATTTTAATGTCTTTTTCCTTTATCCACAGGTGCGGCTGCTCCAGGAAAAGATGACGACCAAATGGAAATCTCCTTGTTCTAACCTTCTCTTCTTCTTTCCTTTTCTCTAGGATCGGCTCCGGACACAAGACGGGTGTGGCTGAAGACTGGATGCTGGACTGCAGACACAGTGAGCATTATGCTGCTAAGATGCAGAATAACGCGAAGCGTGTGCTGCTCTTCAGGCGTGTTTTAAATAGCATCAAAAAAGTAGTTCCTAGGTAAGAGGTTCCAGTACCACACCCAAGCAGCAAAATAGTTCCTAAAGGAAAGTAGTCCCTTCATGGCCTAATGATGGCCTGTACATGAGTTCTTTGCAGGATGACCTGCATAGTTTAAAGTTGGCAATATGAGCCTGGCGCCTCTGGCGCCAGGACTGAACCTATATAGCCCCTAGGCGGGGTTTTGGGAATTCCTGTGTCTTCTTGGGTGCCTGTTCCCTGGACTGATGGACCTGTTCCGGAAGTCTGGGGGCAGGCATTGTGACAGCACTCCCCCCAAGGCCCCTCCTAAGGCTGTTCTCCTCACTGGTCCCGGTTTGTCTGGGAAATTCTGGTGGAACCTTTTCACCAATTGAGGTGCATGAATATTGTCACTTGGTTCCCATGACCTTTCTTGTGGACCATAACCCTCCAGTCAACCAGATAAAAAAGTCTTGATTTGACTATTTGTGAGTCCAAAATATTATTTACTTCAAATTCTGGTTCCCCGTCTATTAGGATGGGGTTAGGTGGTTTAGTTAGCCTTCTCCCTGGTTGTACTGGCTTTAGAAGTGAAACATGAAAGACTGGGTGAATTTGCATATTTGACGGTAACTCCAATTTGACGGCCACGGAATTAATAATGGCTTTAATAGTGTAAGGTCCCAAATACTTGGGGTTAAAGGTTCGAGTCCCCTTTAAAGGTATGTGTCTTGAAGCCAGCCAAACTTGGTCTCCTATCTGATATTTCGGAGATTCGCTTCTATGTTGATCTGCGGTTTTCTCTCTCTTTAGCCTGTTTCAAATGTTTAGTTGCCTTTTTAAAAACTTGTGTAATAGTGGCGTGTAGATGGTTCACGGCGGGCATCTCTAAGTGTTAGGGCGAATCGAGTTCAGAGGTTCGAGGATGTCGCCCATATGTAGTATAAAATGGGCTTTGTCCTGTTCCTGAGTGCAATGAGTTGTATGCATATTCGTATATCCACAAAATATCTTTCCAATTGCCTTCAGTTTGGTGTAACATGCACCGTAGGTATTGCTCTAGTGTCTGATTGGTCCTCTCAGTTTGACCATTGGTTTGAGGATGGTGTCTGGTTGATAGTCTAACGTCGATTTGGGCCAATTGACAGCATTTCCTCCAAAACTGAGAAATGAACTGACTTCCCCGGTCGGAAACCAATACGGAGGGGAATCAATGTATTCGGACGATATGTTCCAGAAATTCCTTGGCCAAGGTCTATGCTGAAGGTAGACCCTTTAATGCAATGAAATGAGCCATTTTGGAAAAAATATCCACTATAACTAGAATGGTGTTATACCCATTACATGGGGGAAGGTCAGTAATAAAGTCAAGGGATAAGGTATGCCAAGGCGTAGGCTGAATGTTCAAAGGTTGTAATAGGCCTGCTGGTTTCTTTTTCTGGGTCTTATTTTGGGCGCAAATACTGCAAGACAGTACAAATGACTTAAAGGGCCTCATTACACAGTATGCGGTAACCATGGTGCTTTTAGCGCCATGGTTTCCACCGGTATTTTACCGTGTCCGCCTTGGTGGATGGCAGAATTACCGGCCTACTCCAAGGTGAGCAGGGCCGGTAATTTACCATTCACCAAGGCACGTCCCCATTCCCATTTTTGCCCCCATAGGGCTCAATGGGAATGGGGAAAGGGGTAATTACGGTACCGCAAATTGCGGTACCGTAATTAGCACCAAGGTCCCTTTGCGGGCCCGTTCCTTAACGGCTGGTAAAACCAGCCGTTGAGGTCGGATCCGGCAAAGGGACCTCGTAGTAAGGCGGTAAGGGTTTACTGCTACCGGTGCCCTTACCGGTACCGGTAAACCCTTACCGCATACCGTGTAATAAGACCCAATGTCTTTCCGCCAAGTAGGCCACCAGAATTGTCTTTTGATCTTGGCCTCGGTTTTAGCGATCCCAGGATGCTCTTCTATCAAAGACTCATGGTAATTGGAGATAACATGTTCTTGTAATTCTTTATTTGGTAGGTAAAGACGTCCTTGATAGTATGGTAGGTGATCGGTGACTGAATAATCTTTGCCTTTGTTCAACCAGCTTTGTAAGACTGCAGGGTCGAAAAGCTGTTGAATCTTTTTATGGATGTCGTCCAGAGTCTGTAGAGTGGTTATACCAAGAATTCTTCTCTCCGAAATTATGGGTACTGGTTCTGGATTTGAATATGCTTCTCCCATTCCAATACGCGATAAGGCATCTGCTTTGCCATTTCGACAACCTGGTCGGTAAGTAATCACGAAATCATATTCCGCAAAGAATAAGGTCCATCTAAGTTGGCGTGACGATTGAGCCTGGGCTGTCTTTAAATATTGTAAGTTCCTGTGATCCGTGATTACGGTGATGGTGTGTCGAGCTCCGAGAAGATAATGCCGCCAGGCTTTGAACGCCGACTTGATGGCCAGTAGTTCCTTGTCGGTAACTGCATAGTTTAACTCTGGTGCTGAAAATTTCTGCGATCAGAACGCCACCGGGTGAAGTTGACCAGTTTCAGGATCCTTTTGGGAAAGGACAGCTCCTATGGCTAAGCTGGATGCATCAGTTTCAACCACGTACGGAAGTTCTGGACGTGGGTGCTTTAAAACAGGAGCTGAAGTAAATTTCTGTTTTAGGTCTTGGAAGGCCTTTTCAGCTTCTTCTGTCCACTGGAAGCGTTTATTTTTCTGCAAAAGAGCTGTGTTAGGGTGTACAAGATGTGAAAAATCAGGAATGAATCTGCGGTAAAAGTTCGCAAATGGAAGCATACTCTGTACCCCTTTAATCGAGGTAGGTGAGGGCCACTTGAGCATTGCATCCACCTTTCATGAATCCATTCGAACTCCATTTGGGGTCAGGATAAATCCAAGGAATTCAACTTCCGAAGTATGAAAAACACACTTTTCCATTTCACATATAATTTATGCTGGCGTAGTTTTTCTAGTACAGCACGAACGTGCTTCACATGGTCTGATTCAGATGTAGAGTATACTAAGATGTCGTCTATGTATACAACAACACAGACGTCTATGAGTTCGCAAAGGACATCGTTCATAAAATACTGGAAGGCTGCCGGTGCGTTGCAAAGCCAGAAAGGCATCACCTGGTATTCGAACAAACTGTATTTGGTACGGAAGGCAGTCTTCCATTCGTCGCCTTTTTTCACTTGTACCAGATGATACGCCCCTCGGAGGTCCAACTTAGTGTAGATACGAGCATCCTTTACTTGGTCCAGTAGTTCTGGGATCAGGGGCAACGGGTATCGTTTTTTTACTGTTATTTGGTTTAAGGCGCGATAGTCAATACAAGTCCTAAGGTCACCTTCCTTTATAGGGACGAAGAATAAAGACGATGCTGCCGGAGACTTGGACGGGCGAATGAAGCCATTAGCGAGGTATTGATCCAAATATTGCCGTAAATGAAGATTTTTGGGTTCAGTGAGGGCGTAGATTCTGCTGAATGGAATTTGAGCACCGGGTAGGAGGTCGATCTGGCAATCATATGATCTGTGGGGTGGTAACGTGTTTGCTTGGTCTTTCTGGAAAACATCCTGAAATTCCTGGTATTCCTGGGGTGACTGAGTTATCGGATTCGTGACCGTAGCCAGTCTTTTGATCAAAGTTCTTTCAGGGCAACAAGTGTGTGCACAATCCGAGAAGGTCACTCTCTTTTCTCGACAGTCAATACAAGGATTATGAGTTTCCAACCATGGCATTCCCAGAATTATTTGGAACTGTGGGGCCTTGATTAAGTCAAACACAATGCTCTCTCGATGCCCATCTTGACCCAACAGTGTCATCTCCATAGTTGAATGAGTTACTGGACCGGAAGCTATTTCGGTCCCATCGATGGTGGTGATTACATCAGTTGTGGGTTTTTTGCAAAGAGGCAGGTTCATCCTTGTAGCCAATTCTCGATCCATGTAGTTTCCTATGGCTCCGCTATCTATGTATGCTCTCACTGCATGCATACAAGATGGTTGCCTCTGATCTATAAGGACCATTGGTATAATTATGTGGAAGGTCTGAGTGTCCTTCTTCATGCTCGGCAAGCGGACCTCTACGCTTGTCGTGCGTGGTCGTTTCCCGGCTCTGATTCCATATTGATTTTGTCGGCGACTCCTACCACCTTCTTGGGTGGTTTCACTGGGCAATCCTGTAAAAAATGCCCTGAGGTTCCACAATACAAACACAATTGTAACTGCCGCCTCTTGTCCCTTTCTTTTTGAGTCAAAGGTCCTTTAACCCCCCCAATTTGCATGGGTTCAGATACATCAGTTCCTTTGGGGGCGACGTTGTCCTTAGGTCTTACCAATACTCGATTCTCGAATCTAGCCCGATCAGCCTTCCGATTCTGAAGTCTGTGATCCAACTGGACAACCAGGTCTATGTATTCAGCACAATCTTGAGGTGGGTTCACTGCTTGTGCCAAAACGTCTTTTAGTTCACCTCCTAGCCCACGATGAAATAGCGTAATCCGCTTGACCTCTGGCCATCCGGTTTCTACCACCAACCTATTGAAGGTTGCGATGTAGGTCAGTAGATCCTGTTTACCCTGACGCAAGGAAAAAAGTTTGTTATCCAAAGCTTGGCCATGCGAATGTCGGGCAAATAGTCTTTCCATGCTTAGTTGAAAACCCTGAAAATCCCAAAGAGGGTCATCCTGGTTGACTAGTGGAATAGAACAATTGGCTGCACTGCCGCTGAGATACGATAGTACAAATGCTACCTTTGCTTGATCATTCGGAAAGGCTCCAGGTCTACATAAAAAAGGCAGGCGGCACTGGTTCATAAACATGGCAAACCTTTTTGGGTCCCCCGCAAAGCATTCTGGCGGTGCTAAAGGAACTGTCCCTGGTAAAATTACTTGTACTGGATTACTTGATTGAGCTTGGGCAGAAGCTCCCCCGAGGCCAGGTAAAGGTGTGTGCCCAGCTTGAGCTTGAAGTAATTGCCTGGCGAGATCATCCGTACATTCTTTTGCCACAATCAGTTCTCTCCTGAGAGCGTAAGTCTCTTGACGGGCGGAATTCACTTCAGCCCTTAGTTCTCCCAGTAGTTGGGCTAATTGGTCAGTCTCTGAGGTCTCCATAATGCCCCGGTGGAGATTTGTAGTAAGGCTTTGCATTCTGTTACGCTCACCTGGATTCCACAGGGGTGTTGAACGAAGATGGACTGCTGCGGTCTCCACCAGTGTGACTCGTAGCGAAGTGATGACTGACTGCACTTGCCCACTCAGTTTTGTCTGCCTGGCCCGCAGGAATATTTTCCTAAAAGCAGTAAAGGGGATTAGCCACCCGTTGTAGAGAGGTTACACTAACACTATTTTCCCTGAAAACGTCCAGTATTCCCCTTCATAAAGTCTCATCTTATTGTTTGGAAGGATGAACTCTCCATCCTGCGTGGAGTGCAGGGGCGCGTAGCGGTTCAGTTACTTCACTGATCCGAAGGTATTTGGCAGAGTTCTAGACAACAATGACTCCGAGGTAAGTAGTGTGTAAACCGAATGTATAGTTCTTTTAGAGTTCAAATGTCTGTTAATTCACTCTTGCTCCTTTCATACCGTTTCCCTTGCAGAGTGATCCAAGGAGTGAGTTCGCCTCGATTGATGAAGGTAGCGCTTAGGTAAGAGTCAGTTTGTACCAAGCACTGTCTAGCAAGTAATATTGTTCCAAATGTAATTAACCAATAGTTCTCTATCTTCTTTGCAAGTGCGGCGCCTTGCCGAAAATGTCTCACGTAGGATGGTGACCAGCGCTGCCTTGAGCGGTAAAATTCCAAGTAGGTATCTTGCGGTAAGTAAAATAATGTCTTTGGCGGAACCCCACTCACCTTTTGTTTGTTCTTGTCTTTTCAGATGCTGATGTTTCGGGCGGCGATTCAACGGGTGCTGCGCCGGGTCGTGGAGATGGTCCGAAGACAGGTGAGTATGGCACGGCGCTGCAGCTGGCAATGTGACGCGGTTTATTTTAATGTCTTTTTCCTTTATCCACAGGTGCGGCTGTTCCAGGAAAAGATGATGACCAAATGAAAATCTCCTTGTTCTAACCTTCTCTTCTTCTTTCCTTCTCTCTAGGATCAGCTCCGGACACAAGACGGGTGTGGCTGAAGACTGGATGCTGGACTGCAGACACGGTGAGCATTATGCTGCTAAGATGCAGAATAACGCGAAGCGTGTGCTGCTCTTCGGGCGTGTTTTAAATAGCATCAAAAAAGTAGTTCCCAGGTAAGAAGTTCCAGTACCAAATCCAAGCAGCAAAATAGTTCCTAAAGGAAAGTAGTCCCTTCATGGCCTAATGATGGCCTGTACATGAGTTCTTTGCAGAATGATCTGCATAGTTTAAAGTTGGCAATATGAGCCTGGCACCTACGGCGTCAGGACTGAACCCATATAGCCCCTAGGCGGGGTTTTGGGAATTCCTGTGTCTTCTTGGGTGCCTGTTCCCTGGACTGATGGACCTGTTCCGGATGTCTGGGGGCAGGCATCGTGACACCGAGCTAGCTGTGAAATGTCTGCCAGCCAGGCCTCGCTGATGGGCATCAATGGCCCTCCCTTCGAGAACATACACAGCACAGATCTGAAGCTGCTGGCTGAAGTCCCAAGGTCGATAAGAGCCTGCCTTGGAAAGACAATCTGAAATGTACTTGATTCCCTCTCTTCGGCGAAATGACCTGTTGTTATGAATACGTACGGCTAATGGGAGGAGATTAATATGTAGCTTTGCATGGTACATAAGTATGAGCCAGCCCTGGGAGGGGGCAGAATCGTTGCAGCCCTCCAAAGCCTGGTGTGCGTGTTAACATTACAGAGATTTTACACCGAAACTTCTGGCTTTGTTTATTATTTGTGTCCAAATGCCGAGTGCCGATTGCCTGGAATGCCTGAGAGGGTGTGAGGGAGCTGGATTTGCACTAGTCTTGGGGGGAGCAGGACGAACTAATGCAACACTGCCATCCAGCCAAACCTTTTTAGCCTCTCATCCCACAAACGTTCCAATCAAGGTGTTAATTCTGCTGCCTGTTGCGCTTCCTCCTCACCGTCATCCTCTAACTCATCCAGAGTACTCCATCCATCCTCTCCCAGATCCCCACCTAAACCTCTGTTGGACCTTACATTTCCATACCCTGTGCTGGTTACTTGCCCGTCCTCTTTCTTCTCGAAATGCACATCCTTTATTGCCGTACTGTACAATCCAAACAAAATGTCCCCCGCCTTCCACTCATCTAGTCCCCCACTCTTTGCCTCGCTCTGTTCTTTTCACAGTCACGCTAGCTCTGCTCATGCTGATTCTAGTGCCTCTTCTAATTCCCTCTGTCCTGCACACTCCAGAGGCAGAGTGGTTACTGGTGTGGGTATATATGGGGGTGGAGGAGCTGTGGCCGGGGTGGGCACATAGGTTGGGTTAGTGTACCCTTTTACTGCTGGGTACGCTGCCAATGGATATATCCGCTTGTATTCTGTTTGTGTCCAGCCTGGTTCTGTTTGCTTGTCCCCTTCAAGAGTGCTTTGTGCCCCTCCCTCACCAGAGTCTTCCACGTCCTCAATCCTCTTCCATTAGTCTAAGATTTCCTTTCTTTTCTGTAGCTGTTTAGCCTTGTACTTCACTGCTAGAAATGTGGTCATATGCTCCAGAATTCCCTGATTATGGGTGCCCTGCTGTGGCCATGAGCAGGGCATCCCCCCTCGTGTTTCTGTCACCTACTGCTTATGGTATTTCTGAATTTTCTGTCGGTACAAGGGAACGGCCTTGAACTAATACTCTAAAAAGGGTCTCCCCTCCCATTGCAGCGATGTATGCGCTGTAAAATGTCCCTATGCTTCTAATCGCGTGACCCGCATGCTGTAGATGTCACAATCAAAAAAACTATTTGCTGTTCCCGCCTCCCCGTCAGCCAACATTACTTTCCCTCCCGTTCACACGCACCCACTCTCTCCTCGGGCCTCCACCTTACACAGCTAAAACACGAAAACAAGAAGCTCAAATAACAAGCTAAAATAACAACCACTACTGTATCCGAGCCCACTTATTACGTGGGGCTCCTACGTATTTCCTTTTCCTTCATTACAAAATATAAGCGGTACCACCTTCTCCCCTCACTCAGGCAGCTCCCTACACTCCTGTTTTCCTTCCTGTAATATACTCCATAAAAAATCAGTAATAATAAATGCAAAGTATCACACCTACACCATACAAACAACCTCGTCTTCCACACACTCACAAACCACTCTCTTGCCCAAATACCACTCCCCTACTTACTATCACTTGCAAGGTTATACTCACATATGCGTATTCACCCAAACTCCTTTGTCATGGGGTTCCAACAACGGCCTGCACTCTCTCCGGAAGCTACACCCCGCTTCAAGGAGCAGGCAGGAATTCTGTAAAAACAGCTCCTGCACATCTCTGGGACTGATGCATCGGGGACTGCTCGCTGCAGGTGGGCGCGGCACCTTGTGAGAAGCGGCCTGGAAGCCTCCATCAGTGCAGGGGTCGCTGGGATAATGTCGGGTTCACCAAATGAAGGCACGCCTCTGCATGCTCACACCAGAAAAATGTAGCCCGCTAGGAAAAAAAACCCAATACACACTTGCAAGGATAAGAAAATAGCAGTGCATCAGCAAAGAACTCTGATGCCACTGAACATTCTGAGCCCCATAGGCATGTGCAGTACATTATAAGCACAAACAACATCAACAATTACGCAATCATATATAGTACAATATGGATCGGAGGAGCCCTATACATCTAAGGCCTGCTCCATATGGAATGCCAGGCCATTGGTCTGTCTTCATCTGTCCATCTTCATCTACGTGGGCGTCACTGGGCTCATCATCTGCTGTGAGGCTGGTCTAAATGAATTAGCTACTTGCATAGACAATGTTATTTTATCATTGTAACAATGCACCTGGCAGATACAGGGATGTGCTGTGGGGGGGAGACCCGAGGTCACACTAACTCACATGTTTCACTCACTCTCAGACAGACCAACATCTCCCAAGGTCCTCCACCTTTGTTTTAGGCTATAATTCTGATGCTACACTGCACCTCGCTACATAAATCATGTGACCCATTTCTCAAGGTGCGAAAGCCTTGACTTCTGATCTTAGTGATCGATTGAGGGGTGTAAAAGTTTCATGGTCGGTGGTCTGGGTTTGGGCGATGCTGTGGCATACAGGGGTCATGGGATGAAAGCATGGCCAAGCTGTATTTCTCATGTGGGGATCATTGGAGGCAGGAAGGCCTTGCTATCTGCTTTGTGGGATGGTACTGCCAAGAGGCGCTGTGCTCCCTTCTTATGACCTTGCAGGGTGCATGCTTCCCAGGGTGTGAGGGCCTGTAACTTTCTGAACAATAGAGTTTGTTGGGGATCTCTGAAAACTGGTCAGGGTGGGGGTGGTGTTTGCACTCATGCAAGGGGTCTACTACTAACACATGAAATGCTTTTTGCCGCGCTTGGGCCTAACTTCTAAAATGGCTGCCGCTTGCCAAGATGGTGTTCACACCAGCATCCACCATATATATAACTCATAATGCATGTACTAAGGTGATCGCGCACCCTCCTCTATGTGCACCCTCTGATCCCTTGAAGTGCTCTCTTGGTGTTTATTTCTCACTTGTGTATAGGCGCGTTACAAATGCCATATCATATCATATCATATCATTCGGTATCGCCTAGGGGGGTGGGAAGACCCTCTCTCCTTCCCAACAACTTCTAGATGGAATTGTGGATATCATCATGCGTCCCATCTAGATAATGATGCCACTAACCAACCCTGCTAATAAAACAACTCACTCCTCTGCCTACACCTCTCAAACTCTGAACTACACACAACCATACCTCTAAAGCACGCACTTCACTACGCTGCAACAACAAAAGAAACCATGCATAGCCTCGCACAGCAGCACTTGAAGGCTACCAACCGAAAAACACACCTAAGCTCCGCGAACGGTGTAAATCGAACTGAATGCTGCCAACACCACATCACAGCTCCCTCCCGCTCAGTCCTACTAACTTACCCTACCCTCTTGATTTTAAGACCCGCCAGAGCACCAGGGGACCACTCCGGTGGTGACAGTGCGCGGTATAAACATCGTATATCATTTCTTAAATTGTACCAACTCATTAATGATTGTAAAGCGCTTGGGAGTAAGCACTATATAAATACAATATTAATCATTATTATTAATAATAATTATAAGATGCGGTGTAAAACACATATGACATTCAACAATGGAATTTCTACATAAACTGTTATAAAAAAACGTGTTTTATCTTCACTGCAGTTAAGTAGTGCTGAGCAGGCTACACGCTAAGCTTACTTTCAGATGAATAGCCTTTTACTGCTCAGAGGCTGTGACAGTGCGTGTTAGGGCCACAGATGATGGCAATACCAAGTACATATCACTGTTTCAGAACCTGAAACTCAGATTCCTGGGCATGCCTTCTGAGACAAATCCCTGCAAGTGGAGGTCGGTTCCTCCAGAGATAAATGGGGCGATGGACTGGGTCCCGTTTGGCCGAGAGGGATATGGTGGGGCACCCCAATTGAACACACAGGCTCAATCCTACGGATAGGACTGAATTTTGTAGGCCTGTATTTGTGATAGGAAAATGCTAATTTCCACTATAGTTTGCACCCTGTGCTGGGAGTGATTGCTACCCGCTGTGGCTTTGCTCGCCAGTACCCTGTAATTGTTGCCGTGCAATAGTTGCTGCCCTGTTGGGGATTTTCCCCCTGGCATCCCACAAGTACTGTTGCCCCACTGTGATCTTGCTACGTGGTGCCCCACGGTTATTGGCCCACGGTGGTTCTGCTCTCTAGTGTGCTGCACTATTTGTGCCGTGTAGTGATTTTGCCCTCTGGTGTCCCTGTCCCACATTAGTTGTTTCCTCTATGTGATTATGCACCCTGATGTACCACAGTGATTTTTCTCCTTGGATCGCTAGTGTGACTTTGCTCTCTGCTGTCCCATAAACGTTTTTGCTGTACTGTCATTATGGCCTTGCTGTTCCACTTTAATTCGTGCCCTACTGTGATCTGCTCTCTTGTGCCCAATGCAATTAGTTCGCTACTGCTATTTGCTCCTAACGCCCAGTGTAATTTGCCCGTCTGGCTCCAAGATATTGCACCTGACCTTGTAGCATGCAGTGTGGTTCCTGAGGTCACCACCAGAATTTTGCCCTCTCTGGAATCTAAACTCTCCTTGGGTATTATACTCACAGACTGTCAACTTGGTACCCACTGCAGCATGCCTCTTATGCCCCCCTCCCACTCCACTGATTTCCTGCACTCTCATCCTGGACCAGTCGCTATACACTGTCCAGTACCACACATTCCAGATGGCATCAGGGTCACTCAGGATGTCCTTGCAAAAGTACCTTATCCAAAGGCCACCACTACAGAGATGTCTTCAAAGGGGCATCCACACCGAGAGGTTGTCACAAACCCATAGGATGGTCCCCTCTAAGTTACCCACAAGGACCTCTGCTAATCCCTTTGCTCTAGCATCCTTAACTCGCATGCTCAAACACACTATTGCAGACTAAGCCACTCACACACAGCAAGTTAACATCCCTCCCAACAAAGAACAAAGCCTACACCTCTACAGACATCTTACATGTTCCAGCTCCAGCCAATCCACCCTGGCACCACAACGCACAAGGCTACCCTCTGGACACATATGCCTCTCTGATCTCCACCCAGACCACCTAGAGGAAATGCTGCATTGAGAGCTCAGGTTACTTCCGGCCTGTATGCATCAACTCATCAGCAAACCTATCTTGCGCTTTCCCTCTTTCCCCACTAACCTAACCCACCCCCACTCTCTCTGATCCACCAGAGCAACGAAACAGAAGCACAGTACATTATAAAACCAAGTAACCTCACTGCCTTCTTGCCCTTGCTCCCAGCCAGGTTGCTTTATGCAATGCAACCTCTAATTGGAATGTTAACCGTCTGTGGGGTTTGGATTACCTGGAATGTGAAGTAAATGCTAAATAAGAACGGGTGAACGCCAAGTAAAGCTAGTAACATTGAGAAGCCACTGCCCGCTTTTCTCACTGAATCATTTCTGAGATACAGAAACACAGATTCCAAGTGATCCCCTGCTTGGCCTGAGGTGCTCTGCAAGTCCTGCTATTTATCTCACATCATTTTGCATTCCTGTTCAGTACTTGTCGTTTATTTGCAAACTATGAATATATGACTATCAGTAAACATATGCAATGTATTGGAAGCCCAAAAGCCAGGAATGGCCGATCATCTCAATTCTTACATGGAACATGAGGTGTTGTGAATGCTAATCCGCGGTGCTGTGGTGTGGATCTGCATGGCTGCAGACGGACTGGGACTGCTTCGGAAAGGTAAGTGGACATTGTTTAAAACTTTGGTGCTCATTCTGTTTTTCTGTGGTGGCCATTTGGTGGTGTGGCTCGGTTAAATTGGCTGCATCATGGGTCAGTAGGAATTTTGGGCTTGGGACAAGCCTGCTCTCCGAGCAACCTGGCTGTTGCTTCCACTGACCTGTCATCTTCCCTCCACCTCCCTTCCCTTAACATAAATTTCCCTGTCCCTCCCACCCCCACTTACCTGATGGCTGTGGGGCCGCTGCTCCGACTTCCTTCTTCCTGCTGCCAGTGAAATGGAAGAGGGGCTCCTCTTATAGCCCCATCTTGTATCTCGGTGGCGGCCATCTCTACACAGTCTTTTTTATGAATGAACAGCATGCAGCGAGTCCTACCGTTCATTCATAGAATAGACACCACTATCAGCACTCCGGGTTACCGAATTGGCAAACTGGGGTGCTAATGGCGTTAATAACCCGTTCCACGGGCTATACTGGAGAGTATCATCCCAGTGCCCTCGTTAAAACCACCAGCTTCCCTCGGGCCTGCTGATATCCCCCTTGATAGACCCTGGAACACGTTCCTAATGCCATATTATGCACATCGTTTTTGCGTAAAGCGTTATAGAAGCACAGTAAATACAGATATAGGGCCTCATTACGACCCTGCCGCTCCCGTAATGAAGGGTGCCGGTACGGGACCGGCACCGTTCATTACGGGATGCCCTATTACAAGGTTCCCTTGCGGGACCTGCTCTGGACGTCTGGTCAGACCAGACGTCCTTAGAAGGTCCCGCAAGGGGACCAGGGAGCTAATAACGGGGCCGCTATTAACAGGCCCGTTATTAGCTCCCTCCCCATTCCCATTGAGCCCTATTGGGGCTCAGTTGGGAATGGGGATGGTTTTTTTCAATGAGGAATTACCGGGTCCTCCAATGTTGGAATGGCCCGGTAATTCCCCATTGAAGGAACCCGGAGTTGGAACCCAGTATGGAGGCAGCCATGACCTTATTAAGGGCATGGCTGCCTCCATACTCGTAATGAAGCCCATAGTTTTAAAGGTACAATTCAAATGCCCCCTTCTGATTAAGGTGGTTGCCTTTTACTAGTGTTTGGCAACTGGTTGCAGCATGTGCTGCTTGATGCAGTGGTGGAGGCTGAATTTTTTGACAGTGTGGGCCTGAGCCATATGCATGTGGTCTATGAGTTATGACACTGTCCAGCCAACTGCCTCCTCGCATCTTGTTCTCTAATATTTTAAAGAAAATCTTCATTGATAAGAGATTTTTACACCCTGGTTCTGATTTCCTATCATTTTATGGTAAGATTTATACTGCTCCAAATGACCACCATAGCAGTTTCAAGGCACCTAATATGTACGGTACAGCAATCTCCCACATGTCCAATAGCTGCCATAAATGTAATAAATAAATACATTTGTGCCTGACCCTGTCCTGCATGCCTGCCTGACTGCATCCCGGCTTCTGCTGCCTCTGGATTGGTGCAAATTGGCATCATATTGTGCCTCCAATCACTGGCAGGCGAGAGCCGGCCAACGAGGCAAGGCCTAGAGAGAAGGCCATCCCCCTGACTGAGCTGACCGAGCGCAGCCAGGCGCATTGGTGCGGAACGCTACCTCTTCCCGATTTCACCTGCCTCACTGACCTTATCTTAAGTTAACACTAACACTCGCCTTTCGTTACAGTTTTATTCATCTTGTGGTCAATGCTTGCCTTTTATGACCTATACTTGTCTCCTCTGTTTTGCGACGCATTGCCTAGTAGCCCTATGTCTCCATAAACTGACACCAGATCTTCCCGATGCACTGGCCTTGCCAATAGTTTTACAGTTACCAAAACGTTATACTGCTTTCAACCTAGCACTATTTCAAGTATTATTCTCTATGATCGTACACCTTCCCATTGTATTACGTACTATACTATACTCATACTAGCTCACCTATTTCACATACACATCCAACCTTATTGTTTAGCCTAGCCCATTGCATATGTACTACGCTAGTCTTGATAGATCTTGGCTGCACTGTCCGGTATGACTGTGCGCCTCCCATTGTGCTCGCATACGCACTACGCTAGTCCTGATAGACCTATGCTGCACTGTTTTGTATCTAACTTATTGCTTAGCTTAGGCCATTGCATATGTTCTACGCTAGTCTTGATAGATCTTGGCTGCACTGCTCGGTATGACTGCACGCCCCTACTTGCTACCCACCATACCAGCCCTACACTAGCTCATCTATGCCATATGCGCACCCAACCTATTGCTTAGCCTTAGGCCTGTTGCACACACACTATGTTAATCCTGTCAGATCTACTCTGCCTTGATTGCAAGTAGACAGTAGCTCCACATTGCTCTACCTATTACTTGTGTCACATGCCCAGCTGCCTATTATAGACTTGTAGCCCCCTCTATGAACTCTGCCTTCATAGCTACACACGCAGTACATCTACCACTGGTTTACCCTGCAACCAGCCCTACACACACGATATGTACCTCCCACCATTCTACACGGTACTTCTAAGGACACTCCTCCACATAATCACCTTGCATGACCTCACTACGTTACACTATATACCTCCATTAGCGTCCACGCACAACTTCCATAAGCAGACCGACATGATCACTAGACCTTGCACCCTATTAGAGAGGAACCTCAAATTACACGCGAGACTCCCAAGACTGTACGACCCTCTACCTAAAAAAGCATCAAGCAATGCCACTACCAGCCGTTGCAAAACCAGCTCTCCACAGCACCCCCTCCAACTGAACAGCAGACTTTTCCGAAAGCCTATCTCCGCCCTATAATGCAATCCCAAGGTACAGCCTTCACTGCCCCCACCAGCACAGTCTGGGATCAAGGGTGCTCTTATAAATGCCCGCTCTATGGTTGCCCACGCAACAGATATAGCCAATCTATTACAAAAAGAAAATATAGACTTCCTAGCGATCACTGAATCCTGGCTCCACCCTGCAGCAGGTCCAGCAATTATGTTAGCCATACCAGTTGACTACACCTTGCTAAGACTAGATCGCACCACCTCGTGAGGTGGAGGCCTCGCCATAATAGCTAAAACTAACCTCAAACTGAGAATCTCTCCACCCCATAACACTTACTCTTGTGAAGCACTAACTGCCAAGCTAGCCATATCCAACACACAGTCAGTATCGATCCACCTTATATACCGACCTCCAGGCCCTCTAGGATCATTCAAAGAGGACCTAACCAACATCCTGTCCAACAACCTAAAACATTCCTCTCAAAGCATCATATTAGGAGATTTTAAGCTCGGCTTTAGTGACCCTTTAGACTCTAATGCTACCCTAATTAACAACTCCTTAGCAGAATATTGTGCAGACCTGTATTTTGTATTTGTATTTGTTTTATTTGTAACGCACACCTTCAGGCCCGGAGGCATCAAGGCGCAACTTTGGACATAGTTACATAAGCATACAATTACATATATTCAACACATTTTCAGTACAAAGTATTCGAGGCATACAGCAATATACATATTAACAGGCCGTAGATTAGGGCAGGCATTTCCCGGGGTTGGTCTAGACATCATGGTTGGTTGAAGAGCCAAGATTTGGTTTTAGATTTGAAGGCGCTAAAGCATTCTTCAGATCGGATTGTGAGGGGGAAGGCATTCCATAACTTGGAGGCTAGGACGGGGAAGCTAGATCCACCCGCCTTTTGAAGTTTGAACCTAGGAATGGTTAGGCAGTGGCTCTGAGCCGTTCTTTGCGGGCGGGAAGGTGCGTGTCGGGATAGCCGGCTGCAAAGGTATGGTGGGGCTTGGTTAGCTAGGCATTTGTGGGTGAGGCCTAAGACTTTCAGTGAGATTCTCTGTTTGACCGATAGCCAGTGTAGGTTGGATATGGAATCCGAGATGTGATGGTTTCGTGGGATGTTTAGGGCTGCCCTGATAGCGTTATTTTGAGTAATTTGCAGTTTGTTCAAGTTCTCTTGGCTCGTTCCGAGGTAGAGGGCGCTTCCATAGTCAATTTTAGCCATGATGAGAGTTCTGGCCACGGTGACCGTGTTGGGGGTAGTCAGAAATGGCCTGCAAGCTGTAATTAGTTTGCAGGTGTAGGCTGAGGAGGATCTGACTGCATTTGTTTGTCGGGATAGTGATAGAGTGGCGTCAAGATAAACGCCTAGGGTTTTGGTGTCTTTTGAGACTTGGATGGTGTTGCCATCGATGATAAATGATCGGTAGGATGGCTCAAGTTTACTAAGACGTTGCGTAGTGCCCAGGATGAGAAGCTCAGTCTTGTCATCGTTGAGGCATAACTGGTGTTGAGCCATCCAGGCTTGGATGACCAGGTAGACCTCACTCAGGGCCCTGGTGTCAGCCGCGTAATCACCAGTGATGGGAATGAGTATCTGGGTGGCGTCAGCATAGTTCGTATAAGAGACACCCAGATAGTCAAGTACATCAAAGAGTGGTTTTGTGAAAACGTTATAGAGCGTTGGCGACACACAGGAGCCCTGGGAGACGCCACAGTGAATCGGGGACGGATCTGCAGCTGCAGATTGAGAGAAGACCTGCATGGATCTATTACTCAAGAATGATTTAATCCAGGCCGTAGCTGATGGTGAGACATGCCGAGTGAAGATGCTTGCATAGGATTTGGTGATTGACCGGATCGAAGGCCGCAGAGAGGTCAAGTAGAAGTAACAAGGCAAGTTTGCCGTTGTCCTTTAACACTTCGGCCTGGGTTTTTAAATCTAGTAGAGCTGTCTCTGTTCCGTGTCTGGGGCGGAAGCCAGATTGTCTAAGGCCAAGAAGATTATTGGCTTCCAAGTGCTGTTGGATTTGCAGGTATGCTGCACGGTCTAGAATTTTTAACAGGAACGGGACAGTGGTGATGGGTCGGTATGCTGGGGTCGAGGGAAGGTTTTTTGAGTAGGGGGATCACCCAGGCATCCTTAAGGTTGTCGGGGACGGTTCCCGTTGTAAAGGATGCGTTGATGAAGGATGTGATAAAAGGGGCCAGATCGTGGGCGGAATCCTTAATAATTGGGCCAGGGCAGGGGTCGCCCTGGCAGTTAGATGGTTTAATCCTCAGGATAATGTTTTCTACCTCCGCAATGGTGAGCGGTGAGAAAGCGAATTGTTTGCAGTTTGAGACGTCAGGGGAGAGGGCCACTACGGAGGGGGAAGGCATTCCATAACTTGGAGGCTAGGACGGGGAAGCTAGATCCACCCGCCTTTTGAAGTTTGAACCTAGGAATGGTTAGGCAGTGGCTCTGAGCCGTTCTTTGCGGGCGGGAAGGTGCGTGTCGGGATAGCCGGCTGCAAAGGTATGGTGGGGCTTGGTTAGCTAGGCATTTGTGGGTGAGGCCTAAGACTTTCAGTGAGATTCTCTGTTTGACCGATAGCCAGTGTAGGTTGGATATGGAATCCGAGATGTGATGGTTTCGTGGGATGTTTAGGGCTGCCCTGATAGCGTTATTTTGAGTAATTTGCAGTTTGTTCAAGTTCTCTTGGCTCGTTCCGAGGTAGAGGGCGCTTCCATAGTCAATTTTAGCCATGATGAGAGTTCTGGCCACGGTGACCGTGTTGGGGGTAGTCAGAAATGGCCTGCAAGCTGTAATTAGTTTGCAGGTGTAGGCTGAGGAGGATCTGACTGCATTTGTTTGTCGGGATAGTGATAGAGTGGCGTCAAGATAAACGCCTAGGGTTTTGGTGTCTTTTGAGACTTGGATGGTGTTGCCATCGATGATAAATGATCGGTAGGATGGCTCAAGTTTACTAAGACGTTGCGTAGTGCCCAGGATGAGAAGCTCAGTCTTGTCATCGTTGAGGCATAACTGGTGTTGAGCCATCCAGGCTTGGATGACCAGGTAGACCTCACTCAGGGCCCTGGTGTCAGCCGCGTAATCACCAGTGATGGGAATGAGTATCTGGGTGGCGTCAGCATAGTTCGTATAAGAGACACCCAGATAGTAAAGTACATCAAAGAGTGGTTTTGTGAAAACGTTATAGAGCGTTGGCGACACACAGGAGCCCTGGGAGACGCCACAGTGAATCGGGGACGGATCTGCAGCTGCAGATTGAGAGAAGACCTGCATGGATCTATTACTCAAGAATGATTTAATCCAGGCCGTAGCTGATGGTGAGACATGCCGAGTGAAGATGCTTGCATAGGATTTGGTGATTGACCGGATCGAAGGCCGCAGAGAGGTCAAGTAGAAGTAACAAGGCAAGTTTGCCGTTGTCCTTTAACACTTCGGCCTGGGTTTTTAAATCTAGTAGAGCTGTCTCTGTTCCGTGTCTGGGGCGGAAGCCAGATTGTCTAAGGCCAAGAAGATTATTGGCTTCCAAGTGCTGTTGGATTTGCAGGTATGCTGCACGGTCTAGAATTTTTAACAGGAACGGGACAGTGGTGATGGGTCGGTATGCTGGGGTCGAGGGAAGGTTTTTTGAGTAGGGGGATCACCCAGGCATCCTTAAGGTTGTCGGGGACGGTTCCCGTTGTAAAGGATGCGTTGATGAAGGATGTGATAAAAGGGGCCAGATCGTGGGCGGAATCCTTAATAATTGGGGCAGGGCAGGGGTCGCCCTGGCAGTTAGATGGTTTAATCCTCAGGATAATGTTTTCTACCTCCGCAATGGTGAGCGGTGAGAAAGCGAATTGTTTGCAGTTTGAGACGTCAGGGGAGAGGGCCACTACGGAGGTAGGAGGGTGATTGTCCAGTTTCAAGCTGATTTGTTTGGCTAGGATTTTAGATTGAAGCATGGTAATTTTATTCAGTAACGCTGCCTGAATACAGCCGCACACGTCAGGGCTGTTTCTTTAGTGCAGGTACTTTGTGCGGTGCGGCACAGGAGCCCGCAGGGGGCAAGGCACTGCCGCTTTTCCATCACAATTGACGTGGGACAGTAGAATGGCTAGGGAGTGGGGGCATTCAATTATTGCCCCTTTAAGTGAGAATTGTAAGTAGGTCAGGGGGCAATAAAATATGTATTTTTTTAAAGTTATAATTAGGTTACAATATTTTCAGGCATCTAGTCTTTTAGAGGACATTTAATTTTGTCAGTCGGCCTGTCTCCTGGTATATTTTGTTCTATAATTCTGGGGCCATTTTGTTTTTATTACTAGCTTTGGGCTCTATTTAATTTCTGATAGAAACTTTATCTTGTGTTCCTTGCTTTTAAGGGCGGAAAGGCTCGGGATTAGTCAGGTGAGTAAGTGGGGCTTGAGCAGGATGGTGGGCCAGGGAGCAAAAAAAGAAGGGTCTGGTGGATGCGAAAGCCCTTAGGGAAGCCTTAGAGATTATTAGCAGGGCATCCAAAGCTCAGCTGGAGGGAGCTGTGGGTGAGGTTACGGGCGAGGGGGAGGGCAGTGTAGGTAGGCCGCAGAGGAGAGCAGCGGCAGACGGGACTCTCGCGGCTGTGGTGGCTTGCAGCCCCGCGAGGCGGGCCGAGGGGAGGTCTGGGAGTCTAGGGGTAGGAAAATGAGGAGGCAGATTGACAGGAGAGCGTCCAGAGGGGGAGGGCAGTTGGGAGAAGGGCTAGAAAGGGGCTTGGGGGATAATGACCAGGTGGACGAAGGGGACGTTAGGAACGCCCAAACAGCTTTAGGTAGGGCGGGGCATGAAGGTGGAGGTGACGGGGTGCAGAGAGGGGTGACAGGACAGAGGGGCAAGGGGGGAAAATACATGCAGAAGAGTGCGGGTGGAAGGAGGAGAGAACGGTCCCCCATCAATTAGTGAGGTTAGGGAGGGGCGTGGAATGCCCCCCCGGGTAGGAGGATATCGGGCGGAGGGCACAGAGCAGCCCCTGCTGTTGCAGAGGAGGAATATGGAGAGGGTTTAGGAACGGCCCCTCCTCGAACTGCGTGAGGACAGTCTAGAGGGCACAGCACGGCCCCTAGCGAGGAAGACCACAGGGTGTAGGAGAGGACCCCTCGCCCGAGAGAAGAGGACCAGGAAGGGGTTTCTGCGGCCCGCCGAGACCCTGAAGGAGTGGCGGGGCAGACGCCCCAGACTCACAAGAGGAGGATCTACCCGGCCCGAGCATGTGCTCGCAACAGTAATGGTATTTCCTGGGTGATGATGAAGGGATGGAAAAATATGTGGGGCAGTGGGAGGATGAAGGATATAGGCGGTGCGGAGGAGGGGGAGGGTGAGAAGGGGCCTTAGGTGGGTTGGTGAAAGACAGAAGCAAGGGGTATGGGGGGCAAGAGGTCGGGGGAATAATTGGCTGGGTGAGACTGCTACATGTTTTGTCCCCGCAGCAGGAGCCCATTAAGGAAGGAGACGAGGAGCATCGGAGTGGAGGCCAGGCCGCAGACGGGCGATGACAGGGCAGAAAGAGGTGAGTGGGAAGGGGACTGGTCAACTGCATGGCAGAGGGGGGATACGATAATGGGGGCAAGAAGGGAAGGGTCAGGATTGCAAGGGGTGAGGAGAGAGATTGGTGTACAGGCTATTGGAGCCGTGGTTGGAGAAAGGGAGAATTGCTCGGTGGAGGTGCAGACAGACAAGGTGATTGAGCCATTGGCGCTCGAGGACAGGTTTAAAAAAAAAAAAGAGGTAGAGGTGAAGGGCAAGGAGAAGAAGCTACCATAAATGGGCATTACGAAACCTTTGGGAGCACATTTGATGACAACAACGAAGGATAAGATACAGGCAGGGGAATTTGTGGATGTATTTAAGTTGCTTCATAAGGAAGTGAGAGCGAATAAGGGTTCTAAGGAGGAAGAGAGGGAGCTGGCCTCACGCCCAAGGGTACCGGTGACAATCGAGAATTGGACGTCAGCATTTATTATATACTCAAGTGTCTATAGTGAGAAATTTCCAGAGAGATGTGTGGCTCTGCTAAAGTACATGGATGTGATTAGAAAGGCATTTACGAGTTTTGGGGGTTTTGCGTGGGTGTGTTACGATGAAGAATTTAGGGCAAAGATGACAGAGGACAGCCGGGTGGTCTGGGGTGAAATAGGTATGGATCTCTGGCTGCAGTGGATGGCACCGACGAGGCATGCCCCGACATGGCACAGAGCGAGTGGTTTGCCTGTGCCTTCTGGCCCTTTCTTGGTCACCCCACGCAGAAGAGGGCGGGGGAGGAGGCAGAGGGCAACCCTCAGCGGCATGCTGGGCCTTTAATAAGGATGACTGCACAAGGACGGTGTGTAGGTTCAGACATGAATGCAGTAAGTGTGCAGGGACGCACCCAATTACTCAGTGTTTCCAGCAAGGAGACAGAGGGAGGGGGAGAGGGTCTGGCAGAGGGGATGTGGGGAAAGGCTTTTACTCCAATTAAATTGGAGGTGTTGGAGAAGTAGTTGGAATTTTATCTGGACAGGGAGGGGGCAGAGATATTGGGAGACGGTTATCGTCATGGTTTCAGGCTGGGTTACCAGGGGCCAAGGGTGCATCGTTGGGCGGAGAATCTGAAGTCTGCCAAGGAAAATGTGGAAGTGGTGAGAGAGAAATTGGGCAAGGTGATAGCAGTGGGGAGAGTGGTAGGACCATTTGATGATCTGCCAGGGGATTTAGTGATACACCCACTGGGTGTTGTACCCAAGAAGGTCACAGGGGAATTTAGATTGATACACCGCTTGTCATGGCCAGAGGGCATGTCTGTCAATGATTTTATTGCTCCGGAAGAGTGTGGGCTTTATACGCAAGTGTGGATCGGGCGATGGGGTTGGTGAGGAAAGCGGGGTGTGGGGCCTTCATGGCCAAGTGTGATATTAAGGCAGCTTTCAGGTTGTTGCCGGTGCACCCGGAGGATTTTTGGATGCTGGGAATGCAATGTGAGGACCGCATCTACATTGACAAAGCCTTGCCAATGGGGTGTGCAATTACTTGCGCCTTTTTTCGAGCATTTCAGTTCTTTTTTGCAGTGGGTTTTTTCTTATAGTTCTGGTTTGGAAGGGGTACTGCATTACCTAGATGATTTTCTGTTCATTAGTGGGGCGGACAAAGAGAAGGAGTGCGGGGAGATGCTAAAGATTTTCAGGACCTGATGGGAGAGTTGGGGGTGACTTTGGCAGAAGACAAAACGGAGGGACCGGCAGTGGTGTTAACCTTTTTAGAGATTGAATTGGACTCATTGGCCATGAACTCACGCTTGCCGCACGACAAGGTGAGCAAACTGGTAGGATTGCTGGAGAAAGCGGTGGGGGCTCGGAAGATGGCGCTAGTGGAAATGCAGAGACTGGTGGGGCATTTAAATTTTGGATGCAAGGGGGTGGCCCCGGGGCAGACTTTTATAGAAATATGGCGCGTTTATGGCGGGAGCAAAGTGCCCACATCATCGGGTTAGGGTGTCAGGTGCAGTTCGGGAAGACTGTGGGATTTGGCTGCGTTTTCTGGAGAGTTTTAACGGGGTGTCCATGTGGCTGCAAGGGGATCCGGTGTCATGGGAAGTGCCGATATTTTCAGATGCAGCAGGTGCGGGGGGTTTGGAGTGTTTTGGGGAGAAAAATGGTGCGTGGAGAAGTGGCCATCGCGTTGGTTGAAGGAAGGGAGGAGCATTGCATTTCTAGAATTGTTTCCTTTGTTGGTTGCGATGGAGTTGTGGGGGAAGGAGTTGCAGAACAGGAAAGTGAATTCCAACATTGACAACGAATGTGTGGTTCATGTAGTGAACAGGCAGTCGGCAAGGGATCAGAGGGTGGCGAGATTGATGAGAGAGTTTGTTCTGCGTTGCATGAAATGGAATGTGGTATTTAGGGCAACACATGTGCCGGGGAAGGATAATGGCATCGCTGATGCATTATCTCGTTTTCAATGGCAGAGATTCCGTGGATTGGCTCCAGGAGCGGAACAGGAGGGGCAGTGGATTCATGAGGAGCTGTGGAAAAAAGGATGCTGAGAGCGCTTTCTTTGGTGGAGGGTTCACTTACCCCAGCATCTAGGAAGGCATACAGGAGAGCATGGGAGGATTTCATAAAAGATAGGGAGCTCGTAGTTGGAAGGGCAGGGGGGATGCGGAAGAGCGGAGAAGGGATGAAGTAACTAACTTCCTCTTGAGGTACATGGATAAGGGTTGGTCCAGGGCAACTATAACGGGGAAGATGGTGGGGATCGCTTTCTATGGGGAATGGTTTTGGGGATTTCAGCCAAGCGGTGGAGAAATGGTGAGCAGGATTTTGGAAGGATGGGCAAGGGAGAGTAAGAGGGAGAAGGACAAGAGGAGGCCCGTATCTGCGGATCTACTAGCCAGGTTGTGTCGGGCTGTGGGGTGGGGTCTGCTGGTCAGCTTGGGAGGGAGAGTTGTTTGCGACTTGCTTTACATGGCTGTTCTTTGGGGCCTTTAGGGTTTCTGAGCTGGTGGGAGGAAAGAGTGGAGTAAGTGGACTGCGTTGGGAAGATGTTTATTTTACGGAGTTAGGGCTGGATATCAGGATTAAGAGGTCTAAGACGGATCAAAAAGGAAAGGGCTGTTGGGTTTTTCTGGGTTGGGGGAGTAAGGATTTTTGCCCTGTGAGGACAGGTTTGGCGTGGAAGGAGCTATGTGAGGGAAGGACGGGTTTGGTTTTCTAGCATGAAGATGGGGTGGCAGTATCAGCAGCGCAAGTTTTGGGGGTGCTACGGAAGGTGTTGGTAGCGGTAGGGTAAAAGGCAGAGGAGTTTGGGATGGGTGCGGCATCTGAAGGTAGTCAATTGGGTTTATGAGAAGATAAGGTGAAAAGTTTGGGATGGTGCGGGTCTGGGAAATAAAAAAGGATACTTTAGGGACTTGGGTAAAGGGCTGTTTGAAATAGGGGTTGGGGAGTAGAGGAGTGTTGAATGTGATGGGGTGGTTGTGATTGGAAAGTGATATTGTAATTTCTTTTTCAGATGCTACGCGGAGGCCGGGGGAGATGCCGCAGATTTGGATTGTGGCCCACTCTATTGTTAAATGGGCAGGGAAGGAGGCGGAGAAAAGTGTTTTTGGCAGGCAATTGGGTTGCAGCTACAAAGTGGCATTGGTAAGGTGGTATGGTATAGGGGGGCTTTGCTGGGATCAGCTGTTGCCTATGTTGGCAGGGCTTAAGGAACGCTATGGTTTTCCAGAGGGGGTGATAATTCATGCAGGGGAAAATGACCTAGTAAGAGACACAGGCTCTTCTTAGAAAAATTAAAAGTGATTTGGTATGCGTCTGGGAAATGTGGCCCAAAGCACATGTAGTTTGGACTAAGCTGTTGCAACAGAGAATTTGGAGGGGAGCGAGAAGTGAGGGAGCAATAGAGCGAGCAAGGAAGGGAATAAATAGAGAAATGGAAAAGTGTTGTGCCTCGGCAGGTTTTAGAGCACAAAGAAATAGTTTAAGAGAGTTTCAAGATTTTCAGGGAGGATGGTGTTCACCTGTCAATTTACGGGAATAGTTATTACCTGGCGGATTTGCCCTTGCAGGTGGAAGAGATAGTAAGGAGTTGGAAGTAGAAAGAAGTGGTAAGGGTGGGGCAGAAATAACACCTCGGTGGAGGGTTTTTCTGTTGCCCGTGGCATGGCCCCTTTAGATGAGGGGGGAGTGAAGCACAATGGAGGGATAGCGTGGGAAAGGATGGGGGGGTGCTGTTTGAACAAACGGGCTATCCCAGGGGAACAGGTTTTGAAGATGGAGGGGTATGGCCCCGGGGAGAAAGTGGGACGCCTTGAGAAGATGGTAAGGAGACAGTAGGGACCAAGGGAAGGGTAGGGAGAAAGTGGATCTAATTAATTATTTATTTGTTGGGGGGAAATGAAAGTGTTGAATTATTAAATTGGTTAAAACATTTTTGTTAGTCTGAAAGGCCAAGGAGCCTGGTTAGCGGTTATTTGTGAGCTTTGGCCTGTCACATTAAAGCGACCTTTTCCACTTCAAGCGAGTCTGGGTGTTTTTGTGCAGTAAGCCAAAAGGAGGGCACCAGGAGGAACGGGAAGCGTTTCCCCGGGGTGATTTTTGGTGCTGCACAGGCCAGCGAGCTGGCCTGCACATAGAGCGCCCTTGTGGGTATTTAAGGGGGCAGGGAAGGTTCTGGAGCAGGTAACGGCTGGAACGTGCGTTTGTCCCCGCCCTACCACCCTCTTTTTCTAGGAGGAGAATGGTTTTAATTTTCCAGGTAAAAGGGGGGGGGTTCTTTTTCATGAGGACGTTTTTGGTCAGTTTTCCCCCCTCAATAGTTTCTCGGGTCTTAGTTGTTAAGGGCCGTAAAAGGGTTTTTGGGCAGTTTTGTTGTGACAGGCTGGGGCATTAGTTGGGGAAGTTCTAATGTAAAGTTTTCGTTGCTGATGTGGCAGGTCAGCCTGTCTGCAGGTCATAGGAAGAAGGAGTTTAGTGTAGAGGGGAGTTCTATGGTATTTAGGTTGTTGGTTGCCGGGGCCATGGCCCCTTTAGATGAGGATAAGTGAAGCACAATGGGGGAATAGCGCGGGAAAAGATGGGGGTGGTGCTGTTTGCACAAACGGGCTACCCCAGGGGAACAGATTTTGAAGATGGAGGGGCATGGACCCGGCGAGAAAGCAGGACTCCTTGAGAAGATGGTATGGAGACGGTAGGGACCAAGGGATGGGTAGGGAGGAAGTGGATCTAATTTATTATTTATTTGTTGGGGGAATGAAAGTGTTGAATTATTAAATTGGTTAAAACATTTTTGTTAGTCTGTAAGGCCAAGGAGCCAGGTTAGCGGTTATTTGTGAGCTTTGGCCTGTCATATTAAAGCGACCTTTTTCACTACAAGCGAGTCTGGGTGTTTTTGTGCAGTAAGCCAAAATTGCTGTGGAAAATAAATAGCGCAGCAGTAGTCTGTGGTGCCCAGCTTGCTGCAGAAAGGGGACTCCCTGTTCTGCAGTATCCTCCCCAATAGTTTACATGTACTGGAAGGTTAGGTGCGTTCCAATCCCTTTAAGAGATGCAGAAATATTTGTTGCGTAATTTCCATATTAGCTCTGAGCAGTAAAAGGAGGGTCCACGAATGATCGCGAGTCCTGTGGTGCTAATTGGAGTTCGTGAGTTCTCCAGAGTGTGAAGACTCGGTCAGGGACCCTGTAGCTTGAGAGTTGTGTGCGTGTATGAGTAGAATTGCGGTAGTTCGCATGCTTAGAGAGCTCCTGCAGAAGGACATCTTTTCAAGTATAGTCTCAGGTTTCCACCAGGGATCCACAACAGACTCTCTGTTTTCTATCTTTTCAATCTTTGCAAATAATCAATGTCCCAGAATTGTCGGATTTTGATCATGCCCCACCACAGTCTACACGAGGCTGGCCATGTCTGTCCCAGGCGCAGGTCTGAATCCTGATTGTGGTAGCTGGAGAATGTTGCGTGGGTGCCTGAGTGCTTTTGCAGAAGTCTGCTTTTTAGGGGGTCTTCACCCCCTATGGTTATGTGTGAAGACTGAGCTCCCCTCTGTTGGTTGCACTTGTCAATGTTTTCACTGGCGCCCGAGACAATATTATGCCCCAGTCTGACCCTGTGTGCGGATGATGATTTCCCAGCTAAGCGGCTGCCTGGGGGGCATCATCATTTTTAGGTCTTGTGGGAGTCAAGCGTGGCAGCAGTTCTTTCCAGCTTGGGTTGCACTGCTTCCATGGGTGCCGTTCTCCCAATCCCCTCTTTCCCATACCAAGTGAACGCATCCAATATTACTGATGGATGCTGTCCTGTGGGAAGGTCTGAATCAGTGTAGGCTGTTCCCCGATTCCTCTAACACTCAGGATATGCACCTTTGTAGTTTCTCTTTCACCACGGCATCCACTTGTGGTTATGTATGTGATCACTGCACCGCCCGTAACTGCGCCAGCAGAAATGTTGACGCCGATTACGGTGCTGCACAGTGATCAAATAGATCACTTTTACCAAGTCATCCACCCTGCATACCTCTACCCGACCCCCCTATCCCACTTACCTTTACAGAAGCACACTTCTGTGTGCACCGCTGACTTCCCGCTATTCCTGTGATGTCGGTGCCTCTCACTTGCGGGTCTGAGCTCACGCTGCAGGGTGCTTCTTTTTGTTTTTACCATTCTTGTCCCCCACTTACCACAATGGTAAGCGGGGGACACCCCGGCAGTCCCCGACTCCCGTTACTGCCCCCAAGGAGAGCGTGGTATACGCCTGCAACCTCTGCTCTGCTTGGGCGCAGTAATGGGAGTCAGTATTTTGTGCGCCCCCAAAGTCACAGTGACTGTCGGGGCGCACAAATGAGGGCGACATTTTTGTATATTTCCACTTGTGGTAACCGCACCTTTTCCGGGATGCAGAGCTTTTCACACCCTGACACCAGGGCCTTCCATTGATTTACGCCATTGTGCACAGTACCAGTGCTTCTGCTGCTATGGACAGGTCTCCAGGCTGCACCTGTAAGGATTGTTGGGTCTCGGGGCTGCAGTGCTGATGCCCTTCAATGGTTCTTAAGCTTAATAATATCCTTGATCACCAGTTGGCCGCCATGATTTCTGGAAGTGTGAGGGCCTTTGGAGTTGCACTTTTATCCTATCTGCCTCATGTGCTCTCCCAGCTCCAAGAACTCTGCACCTCCTGATCTCTTTGGCTGGTCTGGGATGCCTCAGCAGCCAGTCCGTTCAATGGTCAGCTTCAACCTGGGATGCAACCTTACACTTACACTCCTGCAGCAGCCTCTATTTTTCTGTTGGAGCTGGGGGCACGGACAGATCCATTGCATATGGACATGAGGGCGTTATGATCTGTCATAACTTTGAATGGCTGCCCATTCAAGTGCAAGTAGAAGTGCATCGACCTCATTGTTGCTCTTGCTTCTTTCTCCATTTATGAATGCCTTTGTTTTCTTGCCATGAGGGGGTGTCTCACATAGGCCGTGGAGTGACAGCCTCCTCAAATCTCTTCCTTGGTAATGACAGTCCTGAGTTCTGTAGTCCTCTATGGCACGGATCATGTCCTGGTTTCAGCTTGTAGGGTAACTTTAGGGGCCTGGAATGCTTCGTGTGTGGTAGTCCATTCTCGTTCAGTGCGCTGATCACTATTTCTCACAACAATAACTGCCTTTAACGACAAAAATTCCAACTGTAGCTTCCCACATAATTCTCAATCTCCTTAAACACAATCCACCCTGTTTATTTCATAGTTTACCTCCGCTGCGTCCATCCACAGGCCATTCAGATATGGTTCCTCTATGTACTCAATTGCTTGACTTTCCTACTGAATACAACTGGAGACAAACATGGTGGGAGGCTCTGTCCCTTCTCGATGATGCCAACATAGGCTCAGATGGTCAGCTCCCCCCCTCGGCCCTCATACCCTTGCCATCATGTAAAACACAACTCTCTGGTGTCTCAAGGCTCTGGGTTGAATCATATTGTCAATGCTAAACAAGGTGAGGGTGTCTTTGTTGTAGCTGGTGCTGGCTGAACATGCTGTGACATTCTTCAGGCAAGTCATCTCAGGAGGAGTCGTAGATGTTGAGGGCAAACCTGATTTACTTTTATGTTATTTTATTGGGCATTTGTAATGCTCTTATGCATCAAGAGAATTGTGTTTCAAAGCGCCCACAGGGCAAAGGGCAGGGAACAAGGGAAACAGCAAGATGACAGGATACAGACAAGCGGTCCTACTAGGCTTTGTGAACAGTTGGATCGTGCAAGTGCAGAAAGAGGGACGAGTCAGGGGAAAGGGGTAAGTGCTAGAGGATGTACAGAGGGGTGAGGTACCAGGGAGATAGTTGCAAGGCAACCGGTAAGTGAAAGAGCCGGTTGTGGGGCAACAGGTAAGTGCCATGCAGTGACCACTAGACGGAAGAGGGGTCACCAGCCCATCAAATAAGTGCAAGCCTGTGAGGCAGCAGAGGTCAAGTGGTGCCCGAAGGCAAGTGCAGGGGGAGGGTGGATGCTGCAAGCGATCGGTCAGAAGGCCAGGACCCAGAAGGACACATAGGGGTCCAGGCCACCAATCACAGCTACTGTGAGGTTTAGCACAGGAGAGAGAGAGGGAAGGAGGAGACAAAGAGGAAAGTCTAAAGGTTCTGATCCAGTTTTAGCCACACTCACTCACTCCCGAGTTTGGTGTTTTTTGTATCACAACACAATGTAGAAATGCTTGCTAGCAGGATTTGTGCGGAGTGCACAAAAGTAAATATCTTGTCTTTTGTGGGTTGTGACATCAGAACTGGAGTCAGTGGCTGCAACTCGTTCTTGAATGCCAACATCTATAAGAGCTGCTGCCTTGATATCATCAGAGAGGATTCTAGGATATGGGGATGCCTGCCTTTATTGAGGCTGTTTCCACGAGTATAGGTATAGATTACCTCTGCCTCACCAGATGAGTTTAGGGCTTCTGAGCGGACTAAGCCTATTCATCCACTTGTGTCATCAGTATGGCGTAATGTCCATGTGGTCTTTCAAAAGTTTATCTGCAGACTGCAGAAAATGGTTGAGTTTTGGTGCACTGTGTTGGCACTGGAGGTAGTTTTTTTAACTTTATTATTCATAGAGCGCACCTAACCCTGAGGTAAATGGGGTTTGTCCTTCTCTTCCTGACCCTCTGAGCTAGTTTTGACTTCCTTGTGCCTCATCTCATGAGGGTTTTCTCTTGTCTGTCTGGTGCTTTTTCCACAATGGGAGCTCTGTTGTCAGCCAACTCATGGATTCTCGCCATCTCCAGAATATTGCTGTAAGGAGATAAGTCCCTACCTTGCAGTCATTGTCATTCCTTGTGTTCAGGTATTAATCCACCCTGTGGAGTAGCATGGGCTGCTGGTGTGTTTCTCTGGTGGTACAGACATAGTTCTTGAAGTGACCCAGCAACCTTATCAAGTGCATTAAAACGACACCAGGACACCTGGGATGCCAATAGTAGTAACTGTGAAGACTGGCGGTGTCGCAGAGTCAATCTGAGGCAGGTTCAGGTAATTCCGCTGCATTTTGTGGAGCGGGCATGATGGCTTACCGTCATGGTATCCTGGCTGCACACCACACGATGATAAACGTCTTGAGCTCTTGGATGAGCTTGAACGTCATTGGCAGTGCTGCATTAAAAGATAAATATGTGAAAAGGAGTTCTATGACAAGACTGGAGGCGAGCATTATGCTTCAACTTCTTTCATTACTACTCGTCAGCAGTTTCAACAAACTAATAACACAACTCTGTATAAAATGTCCCAAGGGACTTTTCATCTCTAAGAACTACAATACCCATAGTCTATGTAGTCTATCTCCATCCATGCTCAGCTATGACCACTTCCTGTCCCTGAGCTCCTCCTCTTCTTTTACTGCTCTTCAAGCAGATAAGTACCAAAATCTTTACCTCCATATAAATGCTAAATGCTAAATGTGTGATAGTTTAACAAATGTAAGAGATATAGATTTACTATAAGCTTTATAGACAGCTTACATATTTATAGGTATACCATAGATTAGAAGCACTACAGCCAGCGCGGTGCACGTAATCCAATCGTATTAATTTTACGAGCTACGTGCATATTCATTGCAGCGTTCAGATCGCGATTGCGCGTTTAATAAATCCCCAAGGGATCAGCAGCCTCCGCGGAGCGCATACCCTGTGCCGCATACCCGGCACCCCAGGGGTGGCTAGGCGCCCACGGGGCTTTTTTCGGAGCCCTCGTATGAGGGAGAGGTTTGCTGGTGCTCTCCGGCCACCACCTTCGTGGGGGCGGAGTCTGGGTACAGAGCACCGGATCTCCATGTCGCATTAGCACTGCAACGCGGAGAAACAAGGAGCTGGGCCCGGCGAGTCAGCCCTTCCTGTCTACTCTAACGCTCGGCGCTCAGGAGAGCACATGGAGCAGCAAACAGCAGAGCGTGCACACAGAGACACTGAAGCTTGTGCTGGAATTGAAATACATGAGGCAATTTGCCCATCAGACGACATGGAGCCCCAAATAAGGGGATTTGAGTGATAGCCCATCACAGGCTTTGAGAAACACACAGAGTCTGGTGCAGCCACATATATGCCATGAAAATCATAATAATAAATAAATAATAATAAGAGGATTGATTTTCATATTAAGTTTAAATGACAGTTACGCAGACTGTGAGATCCTCACAAAGGCATTAATCAGAACATCCATCTAGTGAAGTGGGCGTGCACAGACACCTGCATCAGGTATTGAGGCACACAACAACCTCCCAAAAATATGTCAGAATTTGAATGGAGTGAAGAGGAGCAGTCTCTGGACTTAGCGGCCAGCTTCAGGGAGGTGCTGGGTAACTCACTGGTGGATGCTGTGGCTCAAGGGGTTAAGCCCCTACAAGAGAGCCTGGCGACATTGGAAGCAATCCTACATCAGCCCAGAGATAGCATCATAGGGACGGAGCACACGCCCACAGAATCCTCTGAATCAGGGTCTAAGGGGAGTACTAAGGCCTGAAAGAGGAAAGCCTCTTGTGACCCCCAGGGCCGATCAGATGGGGCAAAAGAAAAGGCCCCGGAGGTTGTCGACGCCTTTGCAAAGCTCAGGGAAGCATACTTGCAGCGTCAGGCCGTGCCGAGCCTCACGACCCCCAGTCCAGGGGAAGAAATTGGTGGAGATGATGACCCAGGCTCGGAAGAAGAGCCATTAGAAGGTGACCTATCCCCCCACGAGGAGGATGAGACAGTGGAGGAAGATTGGGCCACGCCTAGCGGGGGTAAAAGAACCCGCAAAGAGAAGCACCTCGAGGAAGACCAGGAAGACATGTTTGACCTGGACAGCATCCGGAACCCGAGGTCTTCAGACTGGCAACCGTCCCCCACAGTCGCGCAGTACATGACCATAAGATTGCGCAAAGCCCTCGACAAGGAGGTCAGACAACGCCTCCGCACAGAGTGCCCAAGGCCAGACCTTCCAGGCAAAGTGGCCCGAGACCCCAGAACTTGACCCCAAGATGCTTACCTTCGTTTCCAAGACTAACAAGGACCTCCGGAAGGGTATTGACAGGTCGTGGAATAGCTGTCAAGAAAAGGTGCTGGACTTAGCTGGGCATCTAGCGAAGATCATGGACCTAGCTGAGAGAGCTAAAGACACGGGGGAAGAAGTGGACCCCGACGTCCTAGCAGGCTGGGCACAGAGAGCAGTATACTTACTAGGCAACGCCAACTCCGCTATTGCCTCAGAAAGGAGGAGAGGTTTGCTGCTGAAAATAGATCCCACGCTCAGCGACCTCACTTCGTATGAAGCAGGAGAAGCAGCACAAGGTCTCCTTATTGGCGAGACATTTGGGAAAGAGATGGGTCGCTTTGTCGGTACCTATAAGTCACTAGAGAAAGCACAAGCTTCAATCCGTAAGATTTTCCCTAATAGAGTTTTTACCGGGACCTTTCGCCACAGGTGTCGTGCAGCTGGTCGTAATCAAGGAGGAAGAAGACCCCCTAATCCCAGAGCACAATACTGGGAGAACAGACAGCAGGATTCCTCCTTCCCAGCCAGAGGTTGTTTCCCTAGAGGACGCAGAGGAAGAGGATCCGGCCGTGGCCAATGGTTCACACAAGGCGAGAATGATCCATTATCGCCCAGTAGGAGGGAGAACTGGTATGTTTTGACGAAACTGGCACGCGCTTTCCAGCGATGCCTGGATATTGCAAACCGTAATAGGCCTGCATCTGGAATTTATAGAGCCGCCCGTACAGGAGCGCAGACCACATCAGCAGCGACTAGCATGCGCAGAACAGAGCTGTCTAGACCACGAGCAGTCGCAGCTCGCCCGGAAGAACGCCATAGAAAGATGCCCGGGGACTCCCAGATTCGTGAGCAATATGTTCCTAGTGCACAGGAAGGAGAAGGTCCGACCAGTCATAAACCTGAAGGAACTAAACGGCTGGGTAGTCTACCGCCACTTCAAGATGGAAGGCATACACCAGCTTCGAGACTCCCTCAGATAAGGAGACTGGCTGACGAGGCTAGACCTGAAGGATGCCTACCTGACGGTCCCAGTAGCACAGGAGTTCAGGACGTTCTTGGGTTTTCTTTGGAAAAAGCAGTACTGGCAATTTGAAACTATGCTTTTCGATCTGGCATCAGCTCCCTGGACTTTTACCAAGCTGATGAAACCAGTAGCTGCAGCGATCCAGGAGAAGACTAGATTTTAGGAAACTGTCACCAACTGTTTTCCTTTTTCTCAACCCACACTGAGAACCAAATGGTGGTTTTTAGGAGTTATAACACCCTCAAGTAATGTTGCACAGTAATGTAGAGAGGCAGTATATTAGAGACTAAAGAAGAAACAGCTGGCTCTTCAGCTAATGGTTGCATTTAACTTTGCAGGAACGATTTTAGCCACTGATGCTAGATCTCTATTCCTTGAAATTTCTAATCAGCAGTATCCTCCAACAGTAGTTTAAACTGTTTTCCCTTATTTTCTAATTTGTTTGATTTTTTTCTGTATTTGTCTGTACGGAGATTGATAGTATGTTGTAGTATTGCACAGGAGAATATAAGTGTTTTGCACAGTCTTGATTATTTTTAGAAATTATACAAAATATGTGTATGACCCAACTGGAGGTCTTTTTAGTTTTGTAAGAAATGTATTAAAATAAATGAAAATGCTAAACTGATATAGAGTGGTGTTCTCAACAATCTTATAGTAAATTAGACTGTATATGTTGTGACCAGTATATACTCAGGGACAAAAAGGAAGGGGTAGTCGATCTGTTCTCTTGTTCTCTGTCTTTTTTCAATATATATTTCTCCCATTTGACAGTGTCGTCCCCCGATATCAAAAAAATAGGGAGTACCCAATTCTAAGTACCGATCCGGGTGAAAGGCATAAGGCTAATAATATATCTTGACAACCTGCTGCTGTTAGCCGAAGACCGAGAGACACTGGTTTACCAGACAAAATGGGTGCTGAACCTGCTCAGATCTGGTGAATGTGGAGAAATCAGACACCGACCTAGCTCAGAGGCTAGAATTCCTGGAGTTCATCCTGGACACCAGGAAAGCCACGCTGGAACTTCCAGTTCGAAAGATACGAGACATCAAAAGAGATATCCGAGGATGCCTGCAGAAACGAGTGGTCTCCCTCAGAGAACTAGCAAGGGTAGTGGGGCTATTGACAGCATCCATCCAAGCCATATTTCCAGGGCCATTACACTAATGAGCGCTGCAGAGGCTGACGATCAGACACCTGCAGCAGGGCTTGGGATAACATCAATCAGTGCTTTTGGATCAAGAATCCGTGACAGAACTGGAATGGTGGTTGAAGAATATGGACGCCTCGAATTGGCGGCCCATTTTCGGAGATTGACCAGACCTGATTATAGAGTCAGATGCCAGTCACCTGGGCTGGGGAGCTCGATGCGGAGACCTGCATACAGGAGGGAAGTGGTTGAAGAGGAGCTTCGCCTGCACATGAACTGTCTGGAGTTGTTTGTTTGTTTGTTTGTTTGTTTGTTTGTTTATTTGGTAATGCGCTCCGAGCCCGTGGGCATCTGGGCGCAGCAGTACAAGAGGACTCGAAACTTAGTTACAGTGCCTGACACAGGCTATTACAGAAAAACAATGATTGCTTACAGTGGGTGATACAATGCATATAAAATATCAAGTTTAAGCGCATAAGAGCAACATTTTAACAGGTTGTGCCGTTTCCACTAGGGTGAGGGTCGTTGCATGTCGTTGTTGTGCAGCCATTTGAGAGCGTAGGATCTGAATCTTGTGTAGGGTAAAGGGCATCTAAGGTCGGGTGGGAGTGTGTTCCATGATTGTGCAGCTCTAACTGGGAAACTAGCCCCGCCCGCTGTGGTAAGTTTGAATCTGGGGACTTCCAGTAGGAAGGTGTTGGCGGATCTCGTCAGTCGGTTAGAGGGTCTCCAGTTGATTCTTTCCGCTAGGTAGGGGGGTGCTTGATTGTTGTGGCATTTAGAAGTGAGGGAAATAGTTTTAAGTAGAATTCTGTCCTTTATCTTTAGCCAATGGGCTTCTAACCGGTGTTTGGAGATATGTTCTCTGCGTGGGATGTTCAGAGCTGCTCTAAGAGCGTTATTTTGCAATCTCTGGAGTTTATTAGTGACCGACTTGTTGGCACCTGAGTATAGGGCGTTGCAATAGTCGAGTCTGGACATGACAAGGGCATTGGCCAAGGTGAGGCAGCTAGCACTGGACAGGAAGGGTCTGGCGGCACGGATGAGTTTACACGTGTAGGTGGTTGAGGAGGCGAGGGAATTCACTTGCTTTTTGAGGGTGAGGGCTGAGTCGAGGTAAAAACCCAGCGTTTTGACCTCGCGCATAACCTTAATAGTATTGTTATCAATGTTAAATGAGGTGTAGTCCGGGGTGAGTTTGGATAGTCTGTGGTCGGAACCAAGGAGCAGGATTTCAGTTTTATCGTCGTTCAGGCAGAGGCCATGTGTGGCCATCCATGCTTGAATGAGGATGTAAATTTTATTCACCAGAGCCAAGTCCACTTCATAGTTGCCCGAAAGGGGTATGAGGATCTGGGTGTCATCTGCGTAGTTAGTGTAGGTGATGCCCAGTCTGTCCAACTTGTCGAACAATGGCTTGGTGAAGATATTGTACATAGTGGGTGAGACACAGGAGCCCTGTGGGACTCCACATGTGATTTGGATGGGGTCAGCACAGGTGGTGGAGGAGAACACTCTCATAGTCCGGTTGGCTAGAAAGGATTGGACCAATGCTATAGCATCTCCAGTGAAGTTGGCAGCCAGCTTGAGGTGGTTGCATAAGACTGCATGGTCCACCAGATCAAAAGCTGCTGACAAGTCCAGTAAGAGTAGCAGCGCTGTTTTCCCATTATCCTTAAATTCCTCCATTTTGGTTTTGAGATCTATCAGGGCAGTTTCCGTGCCATGGTGAGGGCGGAAGCCCGATTGGCGCGAGCCTAGTAGATGATTAGCTTCTAGGTACTCTTGAATTTGGAGATAGGCTACTCTGTCGATAATTTTTAGTAGGAAGGGTACCGTGGTAATGGGCCTATAGTTAGTCGGGATAGAAGGATCGAGGGTTTGTTTTTTGAGGAGGGGGAGGACCCAGGATTCTTTTAAGTTGGCTGGCACTGTGTTAGATTTGAAGGATGAGTTAATAAGCTTTGAGATGAAAGGGGCTAAGTCTCTGGCAGCGTCTTTTATTATTTGAGCTGGGCGGCTGTCGCCCTTACAGTTAGAGGGCTTCAGTGAGAGGATGGCCTTTTCAGTGTCGATGATGGAGATGGGTTTAAAGCTAAAAGGGGGGATAGTGGAAGGTTCAGTTACTGGAGGCAGTTGTTGATCAGTAAGAGAGAGGGTGTCTTTTTTGTTCATTATTTTAAGTTGGAGGGTGGAGATTTTGTTTGATAGGGCATTCTGTATATTAGTGCACCATATCTTGTCCTTTGGGACCGTGTCAGATGGTTGGATAGGGGATTCCATTTCCCGGAGGATGGCAAATAGTTCCTTGGTATTCGATTTGGCATTGGTAATTCTGTCATTGAATACGTTTTTTTTGGTGTTGATAATTTCAGACTTGTAATGTTTTGTAGCTTGGGTTAGCTTGGCTTTGTTGTCGTTAGTGGGTGAATTACGCCAGATGGTTTGGAGTTTTCGTTTCTGCTTTCTAAGGTCCTTAAGCTGGGGGGTGAACCAGGCGTTGAGGTGGGCTTCTTGCTTAGCTTTGCGTAGTTTTGCAGGTGCAATGGTGTCTAGTGCGTGAGACATAGCTTTGTTAAAGATGTCTACTAGTGTGTCTGGGTCGGTGTTGTCCTTTAGACCGTTGATAGTGGGCAGGAGGAGGGGGATAAGTTTTTCTGTAGTAATATCTTATTAGAAAGTGGTCAGTCCATAGTTGAGGGGTGATGGAGGTGATGACTATGTTACAGTTGAGTTCTGACACCTAGTCAAGGGTTCTGCCTTTGGCATGTTTGGGGGAGAGAATTTTTTGGGTAAGGCCTTGGTCATTTAGGATAGCTGTTATAGAAAGGGCATTTCTATTGCCTGGCTCATTGAAGCCGATGTTGAAGTCGCCCATCAGCAGCGTTTGCGAGTGTTTTTGGGTATTGTTCGCTATGAGGGTAGTAAGGTCATCTTCAAAGGTTCCCAGGGGACCTGGGGGCCTGTAGATCAGGTGAATGGTTAGCGTGCGGTTATTGGAGAGTTGCATTTTTGCTGAGAGTACTTCGCAGTAAGTGCAAGGGTGTGAGGTGGTGAGTCGGATAGGCAAGGTGGTTTTCGCGATGATTGCTAGGCCACCGCCTTTAGCATTGGGTCTGTCTACTCTGTGGATCTGGTAATTGTCAGGTATGGCTAACATCAGTGAGGGTCCTGCTGCCTCATGGAGCCAGGTTTCAGTTACGGCAAGGAAGTCAATGCTACTGTTGTTCAGTATGTCAGCAATTTCAATTGCATGTGCTACCATGGATCTGGCATTGATAAGGGATCCAGTAAGAGTTAGGGTGTTGTTGGGAATAGGATGACTTGCAAGTCTTTTTGTATGCTTATTTTGACTCTGGCGTATCTTTTGGTAGAGGTGAGTAGGAGTGAGGGTTGGAGTTAAAGGTGTCGTAGCTAGGGTTTGCTTATCCATGTGTGTCTGTATAGATGGGAATCTAGCAGTATTGTTGGTACTGTTTCTTTTAGGTTCGTAAATGCAAGGTAGCCTTGCCCTGAGTCTCAAGTTTCTATCAATGGGGGGACGAGAGCTGAGGGTAGCAAAGGTCATGATTGTAGCTAGGAGGGTCAGGGAGGTCAAGTTACTGCACATGGTAGTTGGTGTGGTCCACTGATGCACTTTACTTCCCTTGTTTGGCTAAGATGTCTGGCTAGTGTGGCGCAAAAGTGTAGTGCAGGTGGCTAGTTGAAGCTGGGGCTGCGCCTAGTGATAAAGGGCGTGATATTCCCGAAGCACAGTATGGGCTAGAGTGCATGGTCTGTTAATGATGATAGGGCACAACACAATCAAGGTGGTCCGATTAGCGACCATAGGGCACAGTACAGTTAAAGTGGTCCGTTAGCGACCATAAGGCACAACACAGTTAAAGTGGTCCGTTAGCGACCATAAGGCACAACACAGTTAGAGTGGTCCGTTAGCGATCATAAGGCACAACACAGTTAAAGTGGTCCGTTAGCGACCACAAGGCACCACACAGTTAAAGTGGTCCGTTAGCGACCATAAGGCACAACACAGTTAAAGTGGTCCGTTAGCGACCATAAGGCACGACGCACTGAGGTGAACCATGAGCACCTGGGTATAAGTAGCACCAAGAAAACTAGGGTCTAAGTGCGTGGACACAGCTACGGTAGTTATAGTGGGTACGGGTGTAGATCAGATCATGCAAACATGAATCGATACATTAGCAACGCAATGGGACGCAAATTTAAATGCATAGGTTCATGGGTACCTAGAATCGAATTTAGCAAGAGGATAGGTGCAGTACGGGGGCATCTAGATGCGAAATGGCACAATTAGGCAGCCAACAGTAGTGCAACACAATTTACTAGGCACAGTATAAAGTCTTCTAGGTACAAAATGGCAATTGGGCGGGCATTGCAGTCTGTGTCAGGAGATGAAATGCGACGTATCCAAGTGGCACATTGTAGGCAAGGACAGCAGGGTCGCTCGCGATCAAGGCCTTCTCGAAGGTGAAGATGAAATTGTGCGTGTTGTTAAAGATGGACACCATATCAGCGGCCCGCTACATAAACCACCTGGGCAGCACAAAGTCCAGGATGCTAGCCGAACTAGCAAAGGATAATTGGCACTTTTGCCTTCAGTCGGAGACGTCAGTGACGGCGGAGTATATGCCCGGAGCACTGAACGTAGTGGCGGACTGGAACTCACGCTACCTCATAGACTCCAGCGATTGGAGACTGGATCCAACAGTGTTTCAGACACTGGATCAGAGGTGGGGTCCATTACACATAGACCTCTTTGCATCCCGAATCAATGCGCAGACAGCCAACTGCTTCAGTTGGAGGCTGGATCCGGGAGCACGAGGCACAGATGCCTTCGTGCAAGACAAGAATGGACAGACGGACCACACTGCGTGTAAGTCCGTCTGGGTTTAGCGCCCAGAAACCTCTGGGTCAGGCGCGCTATATAAATAAAATAAACAAACAAACAAACAAACAAACAAACACTATGTGTTTCCCCCCTTCATGATGCTGAACAGAGTTCTAGCGAAATGTCGGAGGGAGAAGGCGGAACTGCTATTAGTCGCACCACTGTGGAAATCACAAATGTGGTTTCCGACGCTAATGGAGCTGTCGGTGGATCTGCCGAGAGTGCTGCCAGCAGGAGACCAACTACTCACGGACCCAGTTGGGTTGTTTCATCCTCTGAGAGGGAGAGGGACACACCCGCTCAATGCGTGCAGGATATCAGGAGACGCTGGGCGCTGCCAGGCATTTTGACACAGGCTGCAGAGCTTATCGCGGAATCCTGGGCAGCTTCCACTAGAAGGAGATATGACGCGGCTTGGGCCAAGTGGACTAACTAGTGTAAGGGGAGAGGTGTTCATCCCATTTCAGCCCCTGTAGTAGTTATCCTGAATTTCCTTGCTCAGTTATTACAAGACGGAAGAGCATTCCGCACGATAGGCATATACAGGTCAGGGATTTCGGCGGGACATTTGCCTATTGAAGGGGTGCCGGCAGGCGAACACCCAGCAGTAGTGAGGCTTATTCGGGGAGCCAAGTTTAGGAGTCCTCCGGAGCCTCGTGTTTATACAGTTTGGGACATGACAGCAGTACTCCAAGTCTTAGAAGACTGGCCCTCAAACAGATACTTGTCCCTTAAACAGCTATCAAGTAACTGAGCGATGCTATTGTGCCTTGTATCTTGCAAGCGCGTGTCTGATGTCAAAGCGCTAGAAATAAATAGGAGATCATTCGGCCCAGAGGGAGTTACTTTCTCGATTGTCAGGAGGACTAAGACGGGGATCTCGTCAGTCCACTATCCATATTTCCCAGAGAGATCAAAGTGGTGTGTAGCGAGCTGCATTAAAAAGTATGAGAGCAGGACAGCAGAGTGTAGAGCGGCAGGGACCACACCTTTGCTCATAGTGAATACGAAGCCCTTCCAAGCCGTTGCTACAGCCAACATCGCTAGATGGGTTAAAGAGATTATGCAAGCAGCGAATATTGATCTGAGGAGGTACGGAGCGCATTCTGTGCGGCGATCAATGGCCTCTAGAGCATTTACGACTGGGGTATCATTGGGAGAGATTATGCTAGCAGCAGATTGGGCTAGTGAACGCACATTTAAGGAATTCTACTTTAAGCCAACTGTGAGTTTAGCAGTAACTGTGTTGGGAAGCTTTGAACAAGCATAATGCTCGCCTCCAGTCTTGTCATAGAATGAAGATTACCCCTGCTAACTGCACAGGGAGTATTAATTCTATTAAAGACTAGGAGGCGAGCATTAATTTACCACCCATGCATGTATTGTTGATGGTAATGTCTGTATGATAGTTACAATACATGAACGCCACCACGATTCTTCTGCTTTGTGTTTTTCCTAGGGGAAGAGCAGAAGAACAATTGAGGAGAGAGACTAGCAACAGTGGTCTTGGGAAGTCGAGGAGGATCGACGTTTGAGTTCAGAGTGGTTTGAGTCTTTGCCCTGTTAGCAGGACATTGAGTGGATTTCGCAAAGTGACGTTTCAGAGCACGTAAAAGAGAGGAGGAGCTCACGGACAGGAAGTGGTCATAGCTGAGCATGGATGGAGATGGACTACAGAGACTATGGGGATTGTAGTTCTTAGAGAAGAAAAGTCACTTGGGACATTTTATACAGAGTTTTGTTATTAGTTTGTTAAAACTGCTGAGGAGTAGTAATAAAAGCAGTTGAAGCATAATGCTCACCTCCTAGTCTTTAATAGAATTAATACTCCCTCCGCAATTAACACGGGTAATCTTCATTGGGTCATAGAAATAGGGGCTTCCTACAGACCCAACAGGATCGTCGCTGGGCAAGGTCTAAAACAAAGTCCTTTGAGGTGGATAGAATTGCACACTCCCACCCTAGACTAAAACAACAGTACTGTTTGAAAGGCAAAAAAGCCAATTGTTTCTTAGCTTGCCAACCCCTTCTCCTGAAACAGAGACTTAATCCCAACATGAATTGACCAACGGGCTCGAGATAGCACGGTGGACGTAAAAATGTCGATTTGCTTGTTAAAGTCGTCTTATTATATTATTATTATTGGTATATTATTTCTGTAGGAAAGTGGCATCCTGCTATATAAAAAGATGTATATTAAGCTAGTTCTGTTATTATCTATACTCAAGGAGTCTGACCCCCCAGGTGCTGGAAGGTACAATTTTGAAAGAAGAAAGTGAATAGTTTACAACTGTTTTGCAGCTTAAGTAGGCGCTGTATCCAGATGGTTTTACTCCCCTTTTCATTAAACATTGAAATCCCTTTTATTAGAGCACTACACTGTCCTTATAAATGTGTTCCTCATACCGGGCTCCACTACAACATCAATGTAGGAATCTGTAACCATGTTCATTTGAAAGCCCAGTGAAGATGAGTAGGATTGCCCTATTGGACTAATGACTGTGGATGCGAAATTTCACTCATTGCCAAACGACTAATGACAGTGCTTCCTGCGCTAGTAAGGTCATACCTAACAGGTTTTCTCTTCTAATGAAACCTGCATGGCAACACTGGATGGCTTAGGGACTTAATACATGGTTATCGTATCCTTTCTGTGGTTGTTAGTAAGGCCTCCGATAGGGTAGTCCCGTGCTTTGTTTTTTTAGTCCCACAAGGTTTACAGCTATTGTCCATCATTTTGAAGTTTTGTCTAGGCCAAGTTATATGGGAAAAATTGCCCTCTTGAGAAGGACCCAGCAGGTCCGATATTTGCTTTGTTGATGGAGTCTTTCATGCACGGAATTAGGTTAAGTGGCAATCTTCAGGAAATGCCTAGGGTAAAATGTACCGTCATATAGCCCTGTATGCTGCTGATGTGTTGTTCTGTCTGGAAAGTCACAGGTCCTCCTTGCTAGCCATGATGGGGGAGTTGAGGGCACTTGAGGCAACCTCAGGATTTTATGTTAATGTAAATAAATATAGGGAGCTCAGTGTCCCAGAATCCGCCTCTGCTATTTGGCATTGTAAAATAGCAATTCCCATTTCCCTTGCATTAAGCACCTATGCCCTTTCTGCTCAGCTTTCATTCGTTCAGTGGGTGGCTCTGGAACAGAGAGCTGCGGGCACCCCTTTATGCCACTTACCCTTCCAAACTAGAAAGTACCGAGCAGTTTGAGGCATGCTCCCTCTCTCCACTAGTGCCACTCTACATTACTAGGACAACGCACGCCCTTAAGAGGTGGGCGCTAAAAGCTGGACTGTGCCCCCTTTTCCCAGTTATAGGCAAACCTGCTTTTTCTCCGGGATTGGTGGGAGGAGCGTTCGGGAACTGGGCATGAGGCAGCTTCTGTACCCTCTCTCAGCTGTACAAATCAAGCTAGTCTCCCTCTCACATGCTCCAAATGTAAAGAATCATTTGGCATAGGGGAGGGTTTCATGTAATCCCAGATCCGCCACTGGATCGCGAACCCTGACATCTGGGCATCTGGTTCCCATCGACCCCTCCCTCTTGAGTGCACTATTAGGGGATTTCTAAAGGTTGAATGTCAACACAGGATGGGCTTTAATATCTGACCGCCCCCTTTGAGAGGCTTCCTTATATGGGCAGATGGGAAGAAGAGTACGCGCAGGTTGACTACCTCTCCCCCAGTGGCATCTAGAAGAGGTTGCACTGCACGCACTTTCCTGCAGATCCTTGATGAAGGAACAAACCTGCAAGGTGTGCGTCCTGTGGTATATAGCCCCCATTTAAATCCAGAGGATGATACCTTTATACTACCTGCTATGTTGATGGGGGTCAGTGGAAATGTGCTCTTTAGCCTATAGGTGGTGGTTAGACCCAGGGCAAGATCATTTTCAGATCATTTTTAAGGAGCCGTTGGCCAAACTAAAACAGATAAGTGGCATTCTGATTTCCTTCAACCCTGTGGTGTTTTTTCTTGGGGACAGGGGGGGGGGGGAGGGAGTTACCTGGGGCGCACTACATCATTTCCTCCCAGTTTGCCTATGGCTGCAAGATCACCTCAGGTCCTCCATTCATCAACTATTGTAAACCAGCTAGGCCAGTGCCACCTTTTCCCCATTTGATGAATATTATGCAGGGTGCTGGGTGCTTGGGGGCAAACTGTTGCTGTCTTTGTAAGCCGCTGATTCCTGTGCTCAGACACTGGCCCTCATAACGACCCTGGCGGAAAGGGGTTTACGCCGGCGTAAACCATGGCGCACCTTTCCGCCTGAGTACGAGTTCCCGTAGCGCCATGGTGATTTTTACGCCTGCTTTTTGCAGGCGGAAAAATCCATGGCGCTACGGGACTTGTTGTTATTTACGCCACCGTAATTTACGGTGGCGTAATTGACGCCTTCCCCACTCCCATTATACCCTATGGGGCAAAAATGGGAATGGGGAAGGGTAAATGGGGATTGGGGACTTACCGCCCCGCCAAGGTCGGAATGGGGCGGTAAGTCCGCCAACCACCATGGCGGAGTTGGCAGCTTAGCGCCATGGACCATGGTGCAAATTGCACCATGGTTCTCCGCCAGGGTCGTAATGAGGGCCACTGTCCTTTCCTTGAACTCTCTCAGGGGCTATAGAGGGAGCTTGAGGGGCTCGGGATAGCCTCCCCAGCTTGTTTTGGTTTATATTAATGAACGATGTCATCCCTTAGAAAATGAAAAACAATTTTTTAAAATATGTATATATCTCTATTGTATTTTTTGAAAAAGTGAAACCGTCTATCCTCCTCAGAATATAATGAAATTCCAGTTGAAATCAAAGGTTTACTATCTACATTTGAGTACAGAATTTCGCAACAGTTTCCATTCATGCCTCTGAAATCCCATACAGTCAGTGCTCTCTATGGGACTGGACCACACGTTGGCTGCCCCTCCCTCGTTAAACACAACACACCTGCATTTGGGCCTTTACACTCATGGGCCTCTGGGGGAACCGAATGACTTTCTCAGACGCCTCCCTGTGTCACACTAGGAGCAGTGCAATAGGTTGCATTGAGCAAGTAGAAGCCTTCTGCCAGGAAATGGAGTTCGTCGACACATTCAGCTTTCGGTTTCCAAACAGATATGTCGCTTCAACTACAGTTCTCCTCTTAAACACTTCAATTTTGTTGGTAAAAATTTAGACTGGAAACAAACCTCACTTTAGCAACACTAGTTCTTTCAAAGCTGGCTTCTAAATCGTTGTTCCCCATTAGAAGTGACCTGCACGAAAGTCAAATAAGGAAACACGAATTTCTAAAGATATTTGGTTGAGAGCTATGCTTGTCTCACAGCCTGTATCACACGCCGGGCGTGCCTGTGTAAGGAGGGGGAGGGGCGATTCACCCCGCTTCGGGCCACTGAGCGGGGACAATAAAAAAAAACGTTTTTATCTCACCACTATCCGCTCATCATTCTTCCTATTGAGGGAAACCCCCCCTAGGGCACTGTGTGCCACCAGCATCCGGAACAGGGCAAATCTGCCTCCACACCCCTTTCAGCACCACGCACTGCTCATCATTCTTTTCCTTGTGGGACAACCTTGCATCCAGGACAGGGTGACCCTGCCCCCACATCCCTTCTAGCGCCACGCACTGCTACGAGTACAGTGCCACGTACTGCCACCGACATTGTGGGTTGCGGCTCCTCAGGGGAGTGTGTGCAACCAGCTGCCGCCCAGGAGGGCAACTGTGGGCAGGGTTGCAGCTCAGGAGGGGAGTGATTGTGCGCCCTGACCCCACAGCAGACTGCTAAGCTGGTTCATCCTTCGCCAGTTGGCCCTGGGCCTACATACACGAGACACCACCATAGTACGTGATCATGGGGGAGGAAGAGGAAGTTCCACGGGCTGCAAGGCTACCACCCTCATTGGCGCAACTCGCCCCTTTACAGGAGTTTGACATTTTGGGGGCCCGTCATCGCTAGGCACCAGATGGATTGCATGGGTGAAGAGGTTGGATATGTTCTTCAAGGCCACCGAAGAGGATGACGATGAGACAATAAAGTCCATCATGCTATACTTAGCCGGTCCAGCGGTACATAATACTTTTGAGACTACGACCCGTTGACGATTTGTTTGCAGCAGCCAAATCGGCCCTACTGGAGTACTTCGCACCCATGGCAAACGTGGACTATGAGAGGACCCTCATGAGGACTGCTGTGCAGAAAGAGGGTGAATTTCTTGACGCGTTTCACAGCAGGCTGCGTCACATGTCAGTGGCGTGTGCCTGGTCAGATGTGGTGTATGAGATAAGACAACAGGTCATACATGGCTGCCTTGATATTAAGCTGCAGCGCCAGATACTGCACGAGCCTGGAATCACGCTCATGCGCATCCTGTAGCTTGAGCGCTCCCACAAGCTGGCGGATGTCCGGGCGAACAAGATGTGCTCAGCGATGAAGGCAATCTAGCTAGAGGACACATGTGCGGTAGGACGGAGGCAATTTCAAAGGAGTGACAGGCTCCAGCAGTGGAGCAGGACAGAAGACAAAGGAGGGGACATGCCCCAATGCCTCAACTACGGTTATGACCTGCCCAACCCCAAAGAGTGTCAGGCAAAAAGACATGGGTGCAGTGGCTGTGGTATAGCGAACCATTTTGCACGTGTCTGCTGAGAACCAGCACTGTCAACGCATTCAAGAGGCCTGGTGTCCTTGAGACCGGCAACATATAGGGCACAGCGCAAGGTAGCCCAGGTCAAACAACCAATGGCAGAGGAGGATGAGCCTGAGGAGCCGGAAGAAGATGAAGAGGATGTCTTCTTCATTTCGAGCATGTCGGTCCTACAAAGGTCAAAATGGCGTCAGCCCAGGTGCGTAATTCGCATCTGTGATTCCCCGATACCCGTGTAGATCAATACCGGAGCTTCTGTGAGTGTCATGGCGGAGGCCACTACCGACAGCTGGATAGCGTGCCATCCCTAAGAAAGATGTACTTGTGAATCTTTACATTTGGCAGGAAACAACCACTACCCCTGGAGGGCGCGTTTGTGGCCCGGGTCACTCATGAAGACACATCGATCAGGGCCTCTTTTTTGGTGACCAAAGTGAGGGAGGTGGCTTCACTAGGGTGCGCTGCCGCCGAGGCATTACACATTGTGAACTTTGCGTTTGGAGTGTATCTTGATGACATCCAGACGCTGCTCACCAGATATGCGAAGGTGTCATGAGCGCTACTCCCGAGGAGCCAAGACTGGCCAGGCGTCCCCGGAAGCAGGCTCATCATCCACACCCCCGGTTCCAGCAGACCCCTACAGGGGCCCTTTGGACCATGTCCTGGCGTCTCTGGCGCCAGGCTCATAAGGAACCACAGTCCCGGCGCCATGGGCGCCGGGCTCATATTCTTAAAGTGTGCAGTAGTGATTGGGTGGACTTACCTGTGGCAGACCATGCTGCATACTCACCTAGAACAATCCAAGCTGGGTGAAGTCCCAGCCACTGGCTGGGAGGGACCAATCCTCTGTTACAGGAACTCTTTTCTTACCTGGGTGGGGCTGATGCTAATCCTCTGACACTGGAACTCTTTTCTTACCTGGGTGAGGCTGGAGGAAGAATATGCACCAAAGCACTTCTCCACTATTTAAACCACGCCCGATAGAATTCACGTGCTTCGCGTTATTCTGCAACAGCAGCAGGACGCTCACCGAGTCGGCTCCTGCATTCCAGGTCCAGATACACCCTCAGCTTCTCGAGCAGCAACCTGTGGATGAAGAAAAGGCACAGGAACATCTACTCACCAGAATTCAGCCACAAGAGTCCAGTCTCCGACAACCTGCAAATAAAGACATAAGGTTAGAAAACAGGCAACACGCTCGCAGCTGCGCTCGCTTACCTTATCCATCCGTGATCACACCGGAGTTCACCGCGGCCTTCGCTTCGGCAGCATCCCAGCACCTGGAAGACAAAAGACATTGTTAGTGGTGTCCGAGCCGAAGGGTTCGCAACTCAGTTATACTTACGCGCTTCTTCACGCGCAGCAGCGGCAGCATCGCCCTCAGCATTTCGGAATCTGAAAGAAAGGAAAAGACATTATTAGAGGTGCCCATTTTGAAGTGGCCACAATTCAGTAATACTTACGCGCTTCTTCACGCGCAGCAGCGGCAGCATCGCCCTCAGCATTTCGGCACCTGAAAGGAAGGAAAAGACATTATCAGAGGCGCCCATTTGGAAACAGCCACAATTCAGTTATACTTACGTGCCACCGCACGTGCAACAGCGGCGGCATCGCCCACAGCATCTCGGCACCTGAAAGACAGAAAAGGACATTATAAAAGGGTGCTCCTTCAGAAGCGGCCTCAGATCTTCTATACTCACGAGCCTCTTCTTGCCCAGCAGTGGTGGTGTCGCCAACAGCTCCTCGGCACCTGAAGGACTATTACAAGCCACAAAAGGACACTGAGCCTAAACACTGAAATCATCCAGTGACGTAACTGGATTCCACGCACCCCTGCACCAGAAGCAGGATGGAGAGCTCGGCTTTACTAAACCAAAGGTGAGAGTTCGTGGAGACCAGTCGAGAACCAAGAAGTGGGAAAAGCAGAAGATTGGTGGGAGAACTTATCCAACCAGCTTGTAATTACCCCTTTTTCTTCCACCTGCAGAAAACTCACCTTACAAGCCAGACAGTCAATATTCGGAGGTCCTGCCCAGAGCGTCTTCCGAGTTCTACGCCTCATCATAGTCATAGAAGCAACTGTAGCAGTCCAGTTTGGGTCAGCGCCTCTGTGGGAATCAGGTGAGCGTTACAGAAGGTATTCACTGGAATTGGGAAACTCATGGGAGAACCGGTGCGGCTGCACATTGACAACACGGTGCAATCGCTCGCGCTGAAGCATCGCAGGGTGCCCTTTCACCTGAGAGACCACGTGGAACAAGAACTCAACAACCTCATCAAACTAGACATCATCGAGAAGGTGGAAGGTCCAGCTCTGTGGGTCTCTCCTATAATGATCGCAAGAAAACCAAATAGCCAGACGCTATACGCATCTGCGTGGACATGCGTCTCCCGAACAGAGCAATCCGTCGGGAGCGACACATTACACCGACCCTAGACGACATCCTGGCGGATCTACAGGGCGCCGGTTAGCATGAGCTCAAACTGGATCCGGAGTTGCTCTACATTACTACCTTTAGCACACACAAAGGGCTGTACTGACATAGGCGCCTGAGCTTCTTGGTAGCGGCGGCCGCAGAGGTTTTCCAAAATTCCATCAGAGGGGCACTGGCTGGGCTACAAGGAGCAATTAACATCAGCAATGACATTGTGGCATACACAAAGTCAGAACAGGAACATCTGGAGAGTTTGGAAAGTGTACTGCAGCGCATTCAACATCTCAGGCTCACTCTACACCGGGACAAATGTGCGCTTATGCAGAAGATGATCGAGTTCTTTGGATTTGTATTCGAAGAGTGGCATATCACCTGACCTGGCGAAGGTGAGGGACATCATGGAAGCATGTGCCCCGGTAAATGTGTCAGAGGGGCGTAGCTTTCTAGGGATGGCCACGTATTGTGGCTGTTTGTACGAATCCTAGCCACTCTTGCCAAACCACTCCGAAGTTTAACAAAAAAGGAATGCACATGGAGGTGGACAGCGCTTGAACAAAGCACGTTCAATGACATCAAGGTTGCGCTAACAGCAGGCGATACAATGGCGTTCTTTAATTCGGAGACAAGTTCAGAGATAATAGTGGATGCTCACCCCTTCGGCTTGGGGGCCGTCCTTTTGCAGCCAGGCAAAAACGGTGTGGACCGTCCAGTGGCTTTTGCCAGCCAGGCACTCTCAGCAACTGAGCAAAGATATTCACAAATTGAAAGAGAGGCCCTGGCGGTGCTCCGTGGGTGCAGGCATTACCATATTTACATCTATGCAAACCCGTGAAGATCATCATGGACCATAAACCCCTGATTCCATCATGACCAGCTCTTCCTCCAAGCCGCCAGCGAGAATTGAAAAGTGGCTCCTTGCTCTACAGGAGTATGATGTTGAACTCATGTTCCGCCCCGGGGTCACCAACGCTGCAGACTATTTGTTGTGCAATCCTAGTCCGAACACAGAGAGCAATGAAGAGGTGGAGACGGAGGAGTACATAAACAGCATTGCCGATGCGATGACCCCAACCCTCATGTCAATCGACCACATTCGAACGGCTTCAGTCGATGAGTGTTTCAGAATTCTCCAGGCTGCTGAAACAAAATGGGAGTGACATAGAGTCCGTGAGAAGTTTGAGGCAAGGACCACAGAGGCAAGGACAGCGCTCGAGCGGAAGTGGAGAGTGTGGGGATAACTCACATTTCTGGATGATGGTTTGGTACTAAGGGGCACGAGGATGGTGGTGCCCGCCAGCCTTGAGAGCGAGTCGTTGGAATTGGCACACAAAGGTCATCATGGTGTCGCTAAGACCAAGGCCCGGCTCTGCATGAAGGTGTGGTTTCCTGGTCTACAAGAGCGAGTGGAAGACTTTGTCGGCAACTGTGTGTGGTGCCAGGCAGCGCTGCCGCACAGACGTGAACCACGGATTGAGTCTATGGAAAGGAGCTGTGTGCCATGGGGCACGGTACCCATGGACTTCGGATTAACCTGTAGAGACAACCATTTTGTGGTCCTTGTCGATCAGTGGTCAAGATACCCAGAGGTACAGTTTGTAGAATCCACAGCTCTGGAGGATGTAATCCCGGCGTTGGAGAGGATATTTGCCATGCATGGACTCCCAGTCAAAATATGCTCGGACAACGGACCTCAATTTCAAGGTAGAGGGTTCGCAGAGTATTTATGCGACCACAGTGTTACCCACCGGTAGATCGTAGATCACGCCACTGTGGCCGAGAGCGAACAGGGATGCTGAAAGGGTCATGAGGACATTGAGCAAAATCTTCCGAATAGCCTACGGGCAAGGGGAGTGCGAGAGACGCACCCTATAAAAGTTTTTGGCAGAGTACCGTGTGACTCCTCATTGCTCTACAGGTGTGGCCCCCGCTGAGGCATCGTTGAGGCACTATTTCAACGATGCCAGTGAGGATTTCTTCCAGACCACCTACTACACTCACCCAGAATCATTGATGATGCCACAGTATCTGAAGGAAGGAGAAAGGCAAATGAGGGGGTGAACGACCGGAGGAATCTGAGAAGTGACCGCTTTGAGATAGGGTATCGGGTACTGGTGAGAACAAGAAACGTGCGAGGCAAATTGTCCCTGCCTCCTGAGTCAACTACCCTCAGGGTGACAGAAACCAATGTATCCATGGTAACAGCTTCGGATGGCAACGAGACCGTGACAATAAACTCCTGTTTCTTCAGAAAGACGGGACAGTCCCCAGAGTCGAGCCCCGAGCGACGCTGGGGGACCGACTCCACACCGAGGTGGCCAAGTGCAGACAGCGAAAGAGAAGAAACGAGCCAGGAGGGCCTGACATCCAGCAATGGAGGAGACAGCCTGACCGACCAAGGAGGAGGTTTAACCTCGATGGAGGAAGACCCTGGAGGGGAAAGGCTCTACCCTTTAAGAGACCACCGCAGGTAGCCTACTTATCTGCAAGACTTTGAGGAGGACTTTCCCTGAGGCCGGAGGACACCCATTGGTGCAATTCTTCAAGTGATATCTATGTTTGAAGGTTGATGTGTTAGAGTTAACGAAAAAAGGTTAATGTAAACCAGGGAGACTCTTCGAGCATATTTTTCAAATATTACTATTTTAGGGGGCAGGGGACATTTATGGCAGCACAAGATAATTATCATTTGCACTTAGTGAAGAACTTGTAACAGTTGGCCTCCACAAACGAGTGGACTCAGGAAGCGTGTATACAGTCTTTATTTTGCCACAAAACAAAGGGATAAAAAACAAAGTTAGTAAACTGAACAGAAATGTCTTTTGGTCAACCACAAACATTCTGTCACCTGACAAATCTTCCTGTCCCAAGGTGGTTGCGACTCCTCATTGACTAACTAGGTGCAGGCTTTCCGGGGTCCTGAACCCACTGCTATCTCGCGTGATTAAGTCCTCTGAAAGTGCATTAGCAAATCCTGATGTGACACCGAAAACTGGTCTTCGATTGAGTCCCTGAGATTCCTAGAGGGCGGGGTGGGGGGTGTGTCTCTGCATTGCCTTCACCAGCTTTAGGTACAATCCAAGCTTTACCAAAGGTTGGAGTCGGAGCCAGGAGTTTAAACTACCATCCTCTATTTCTCAGTCCTTTGTACCCCAAGACCTCTTTCCTTCTATATTCCTCACTACTCTGGCCTCCTTGCGTGGGTCTCATACCTACTCCAGCCTTGTCCTGCAGCTTTTGGCCAACCCGGCTACCTTGTTCCCTTCCCGCTCTTGCTACCATTGTTAACCTCCTCCAGTAGTTGCCATCTTCTACTTATAGTTGTCACCACTTCCTGATATAATGACCTCCTCCAACTTCTCACCACCTTCTCCTGATAGAGCCACCTCCTTCAACTCCTCGCCACCTCCTCCTGCTGGTTGTACCTCCTCCGGACTCTCACAGCCTCCCTCTGCCGCTACACCTCACCATCTTCTCCTGTAGATATTACTTCCTCCAGACTCCCACCACCTCCTCCTGATGTAACCACTTCCTCCAACTCCTAGTCACTTGCTCTGGTTGTTACCACCTCATACAGACTCTCCCATCTCTGCCTGACTCCTTCTCCCCATCTTGTCTTGTCTCCAACAGCCTCACTTCTCTACAAGCTTCTGTTCACACTCCAAACACTTCCAACTGCCACGCAAAATCTGCTCCAATAACCCACACTGGCCGAATGAGGAGCACCTTTTTTACAGTGCATAAACTCTCTCACTTATGCCCAGTTGAGGCAGAGGGGGCCAGCCTAAACGTAGATGGCGGCCATTTTTTTATTTAATCTGAGAGCGAGGGAGGCCTGCAACAGATGTGTGTGCAAAGGATAATCCGACTTCCAACTGTGGTACAGGTAAGTGTAGTTTTGAGGCATTAAGAGTGTTTGCAGCTTAATTTCCTTGTTTTTCCTGGCATCTGCAGATGCCGGGCAAGTGCACAAACTTTTAGATTTTGTGGACGGGATAATAGATGGGTCCGCGGGTCACTCTTCTGATTGTCCCCGGAGCCAGGCATGGGATTTCATCACATATTTCCCCCTTTTCACCTTTTGTCCCCTGGTGGTTTGTCAAACATCCTGGCCTGGCGGAGTGGTGTGAGAGTGGGCAGTCTGTGGCAGTCCCTCTGTCTTTCTACAGTGGCTGCAGTGTTCCTTTTGGCTCCATTTCCCTTCAAAACCAGAAGGCAGCAGCAAAGCGGAGCGTAGTGGTGTGAGAGTGGGCAGTCTGTGGCAGTCCCTCTCAGTCTTTCTACAGTGGCTACAGTGTTCCTTTTGGCGCCATTTCCCTTCAAAACCAGAAGGCAGCAGCGAAGCGGAGCGGAGTGGTGTGAGAGTGGGCAGTCTGTGGCAGTCCCTCTCAGTTTTTCTACAGTGGCTACAGTGTTCCTTTTGGCGCCATTTCCCTTCAAAACCAGAAGGCAGCAGCAAAGCGGAGCGGAGTGGTGTGAGAGTGGGCAGTCTGTGGCTGTCCCTCTCAGTCTTTCTACAGTGGCTACAGTGTTCCTTTTGGCGCCATGTCCCTTCAAAACCAGAAGGCAGCAGCGAAGTGGAGTGGTGTGAGAGTGGGCAGTCTGTGGCAGTCTAATGGCGGCTAGGGCGGATGGGGGAGATGCCCCGGACTTGAGACATAACATCTCTGAAGGCGAAGATGAACCACGAAGGCTGCGGAGTGCAAACAGCTCCTCTACCCTCTTGTTGGCTTCCTCATCCTCTAATGACGTACAATCCACTCTACAACCTAACATCTTACCTTGTGCAGGCTCTCTCAAGATGCCAGGAGGCAAACTACAAAATATTCCATCAAGAAAGCTGCCTAAACTAACAGTTCAACAGCACACTACAAAAAATAACCATCTTACTCAGAAGCATAAACAACAACTCTTACCAGAGGAATGGATTGAGCATATTTCTGGTTCCTCTACGATTGGGGACGTTGCTGGCAAGATGAAGCGAACGGAAGAGTACGGTGCTTTCGAGGAGGATCAGAGGATCCGCAGCGCTTTGGCCCCAGTCTGTGACGGTGGACAGCGCGGGGCGACCCCCCCTCGTAGGAGGAGAGGCCTCCTGTGTCAGAAGCCGGGAGGAACTGGGGTCGGGCTGGGGTCGGGCTGCGTGTGTGGTGAGTCGGCGAGCAGGGCTGGCTGCAGCTCCACGGGACAGAGGAGCTGCGGGGAAGCCTCATCTGAGCGGCTCTCGGAGGTCGAGGCCAGACGCGGGGGAAAATGCAGCAGAGTTGGGCAGCCTGGGGCCCGGCACCTCTGCCTGGTGGACGACGCAGAGGAACCGTCCCTCGGAGGAGGGGGGGGGGCCAACCGGGTCGAGGGCTGGGGGAGCCGAGGCCGGGCTGCGCAGGTCTCACTGCACCCGTGGGGGCTCGCCATGTATCCCAGCGTCCCGACGATGAAACCGGAGTCTCTGGGGTAGAGAAGTCCTTGAACTCGACGTCTCCTGGCTCAACTCCCCCACAGCGCCACCAGGTGGCCACAGACATTATCACAGTGTCTCCTTTGCCAAAAACAACAAAGGCTCAAGTCCACAATATTTTGACTTTACCATCAGCAGAATGTGCCGAAAAAGTTCATCATGAACAAAAACGGCCCGAAGCCTCTAGAGGGGGGGTCCAAGATTGCTGAGCATTCGGAGACAATTCCAATCTCGCCCGCACTAACATCTCCTCCCTTGGCCCCCATACTTCCTGAGCCCACTGAACCTGAGGCCGCCAAATCCATGGATTTGAGAGTGGGCAACAAACAGGGGGCTCCTTCTCGACAACTACATGGAATCCCATTTAGGCTGCTATCAAAGAAAAATGTCGATCTCCCTACGACTACCAAGCGAACAGCAGTAAAAAAGTCTCAGAGGCCCTCTACCTTAGCAACTCCACTGGCGAGTCAGCGTCTGGAAAACTCACTAGAAACGCTTTTTCAAAGACAAGCTAAAAAGAAACTTCATCAATCAGGGCTTGGGGAAATCTCGAACGCAGACTTGTTAGAAGCACTTTTAGAACCTTTACTCATTGCTTCATCTGGTTCCCAGAAGAATCACCTTAGTAGCGGGACCATTGTTCCGCCAGTACGTCCAAAGGAGCAACCAAAAGACACTCTTAATCCTGGGCCACCGGTTTTACCAATTATCTTGGAACTACAAGAAATGCGGCCAGAGGAAATGTCAACTCCATCAGCTTCGCCAGTTCATAACGAGCCTTGTAGCGAAGCCCCAGAGGCTTACAGTGAAGCCCCAACCGCTTTGGAGTCTGATCCATTAACTCAACCTTTACTGGGAAGCAGGAATTCTTTAGCCCAGTTAGACTGTATAGGCCCGGCAACTGCTTTACCAGTGTCATCGGAAACAAATAGCTCGGGTCTATACGACAACGCAAGTCCAACGCTTCAAATCTTCGAGAAAAGGAACTTGGCGTCCAAGCCCACTCCCCCGGTGATTCCCTTAGATAGCGAAGCACACGAGGGAAATTGAAGTAAAGAAGCCTTGCTAGATCCCCGGGAGAGTTCTATTCCGAGGTTGTCGACCCCCCAATATAAATCAAAGGAATTGCTGTGGTTATGGCCGCCTTCAACACCTGTTAGCTCTGCATCTAATAGAAGAGCAAGTGAGTCTTCTTACACTATCCCAAAGGAGACTCTGTCAAAAAAAGCGGACTTTATGTACATCATGTCTGCTGTAACAATCGCATTAGCGCCATTTTGCAAGCTTTACGAGGCAATTAATGACTCCCTGAAAGATCATACATCTATCTTCGCGATGATGAACTCAAAGCTCATCTACTTAGAGGGTTATATTAATGCTTTGGAGAGAAGAAAAAATGACCCAATCGGCACTTCCTATTCATATCAAATCGAGCCTATGGAAGCCCTACCAGGCTTAAGAAAAACCAACAAAGACAGGCCAAGGATGGATGCAAGCACCCAAACAACAGCACCAGACACTCTGCGGCGTGATGCTTCCAACATGAACTGTGGGACAAGGCCAAAATCGGGTTCAAGCACCTTGTCAGGCCGCCTCAGCACATAGCCAATTAGACCAAATTTGACATTCAACAAGTTGGGTGACAATGATGTGATGTGTTTAGATGATATTTTCCCACATAAAGATCACTCAAGAACGAAATCCACCCAATGCCCAAGCAACAAACTATCGGACCCAGGGCCGCCCCCGAGGGGAACTTAGACACGAGACCTAAACAACAGACTCTTAATTCCCACATATGCCTCAAAACGGCACCTCTGTTTAAGCCAACCCCTGTGACTCAGCAACCTGATCTTCGACAGAAGGATCCCTTACCAAAGAAGACTCAAAGCCTGGGAGGGAAGAAACTAGCTTCAACAAATGCGATAGACACTGATAAACAACCAGATGTTCTATCTCAGTCACCAAAAACAACAGAAGATTTTCTTACACACAAAGACTTGATGGATTTAAGTCAACATCTTGATGATTGCACTGACAGTCAACAGAAAGGGGCGAATTTTCATCTGACAAAGACGCCACCTAACCATCAGACAGTTACTAGGGACCTCTCAGGTTTCACTTCACTAGATGATCGCTTTAAATCTTTACGAAGCAACTATGGTGATCAAACTAGAAAACCTACTGAAAAGTGTACTGAACAAAATCCAGACTTGGTCTCACCTTTTCGCCAGCCTCAAGTGGAATATAGATCAAGAGTCCACACTCAAACAAAATCTGATCTATCGGATAAATCCAAGGACTCTATGTATTCCCATAAGAGAAAGGGATTTCAGGAATATAAACAGCAAGAGAGTGGGGATCATAGTCTTCACCACAAGAAGAAGTCGTACCAAGACTCTAAAAGCCACAAGTTGAATCCAACGGTCAAAATACATCAACGGTCTGGCAACCAAAAATACCTGGTCTTAAATAGACGCACGGTGTTGAGATTGCTACACAGTATCTCCTCTTTAAGAAACTTAAAATCAGAAGATCTTAAAACGGTGGAACCTTTTCACGAGGGTCATATGGAATATTGTCTGCTATATATACCATCAGTCAACGTGACCACCTCATTGTCAACAGCAGCGGAGGCATTATTCAAACAAGGGTTCGAGCTAACCTTAATCAAGCCACCTACAGTAGACCATGAAAAGACAAAGGACCGCACAACGGAGGACAGACTTACAAATGAAGAACACCAGCATACTAGCTCAAGGGATAATTCAGCAAGGAAACCACCTGCAACTCTTAAATCCGACACGGTCCACTCTACACCTCAGGGGCAAGTCATCCCCCCTTGCAACCCTCCAAATATAAAGGTGACTACAACATTAGAGGAGAACCAAAAGGTGACTCAGGCCAGACCAACTCTTGAATCTTCTACATGGGCCTGGTTACCAAAACCTTTATCTACACGCCTCCACAAATAGCCATCAGAATTTATAAAAACTGACCATGAGCAACATCCACTGTCTCTGGCGAGCTGGAACACAAGAGGGTTTCTACACTTGACAACTCCTGGCGATATCAACTTAGGAGACTACGATATCCTATGTCTTCAAGAAGTCTGGTTACAATCTAAACCAACACTGGATGGCTTCGAGATTGCTTTTTCAGAAGCATTAGCAGGACCTAAAGGAAGACCCTCCTCAGGGTTAATCGTTGCAGTCCGGATGGGCGTGAGACTAGAAATAATTAAAATCATTCTGAAGTCCCCTTATGTCATTGTGGTACTGATTTCTTGGCGCCGAAAGGAGTCTGCGGAAGAACAGCACATGTGCACTCCCTTGCTGGTGATGTCCATTTATTGGAATCACAAAGCGATTCAACAGACTTCACTGTTCGACATAGTGACCTCCACACTAGACTCAGTTTATTTAGAGTTCGGAGTATGTGACGTTATAGTTTGTGGAGATCTAAACATCAAATGTCCAACGGCTAGCAAGACCGCCACAGGTTCCGCACAGAGTAATCCTTGTAAACAAGGCTCGGCCTGGCATAAGATGATGATGGCTAGACATCTGTTTAACACTGCAGCCGCACTTCCTGATTCTAATATTTTACCATCATGGAAACGAGGCTCGATCTACTCAACAATAGATTACATCTTTGTTTCTGAACTTTTGTTAGCTCGGTTGACAGACTTCAGTATTTGCCAGACCAACCAAAGCGACCATAATTTGCTGGATATCAAATGGGCCCTCTACAAAACCAGCTTCAGACCAATACTCTGGAAGAATCGAACCGGAAGGAAAAGGCAACCGGGTAAGGATTACACGGGCCAATATTCAAGCAATCACTTGTTCATATGGAAGCAGTAAGGATGCTGCGAAGGTTGACTACCGACCACTCTTGGAACCTTACAGAGCCATGATAAAAAGCTTGAAGGTGTCAAACTCAAACCAAACCTATCATGCGCACAACTTCGATGCCCTTTTGGTGGCACAGCGAAACATCCTCCGTAGAGCGAAAAGGATGGCTTTGAGAAACAACACGCCCGCCAACAGGGCGCATGTAAAGGAGACAACAAGAGCCTATAGAAGTTGGCTACGGGCCCATCGTCTAAAACTACACCAACAGGACTCTGAAAATATGTTAGAACAAATTGAAAAGTCCAATTCTAGAGACTTTTGGAGCCTGGTCAACCCACAAGCTAAAGAGGCATCCACAATGATGCTAAATAGTATATCGGAAGCATCATGGACTGGGTTCTACTCAATACTTTTCAGATCTCCAGACTTTGATGAGGGCCATTTACCACCTCAGACGACAGCACGGTGGGTTGATCTCTCCGATAGAACTGAAATTTTGGACAAAATATTCAAACTAAAGAAATCAAGGGCACCAGGACCTGATGGTCTGTCTAATAAGAATTTGAAATCCGCGCCAGAAGAATGGGCAAACCTGTTGAGTCTAATTTTCTACAAATGCACAACCTTCCGCTCAATCCCGCCTACTTGGACCTCTGCAGTCATCATCCCTATATTTAAAAAAGGAAGGAAGGGTGACCCCAGGAATTTTCATCCGGTGGCCCTCCCAGACGTTATAGGGAAAGTTTATGGTTCCCTTTTGCTGGATCACTTCAATCAGTGGGCAAAAAGAGCACCCTGTAATGACCCTCTCCAATCGGGGTTTAAAAAGGGAGTAGGAACTAGCATAAATATCTTTATCCTCAGCCTCTTAAAAGCAAAAGCTTGTGAAACCAATCGGAACCTATACCTGGCATTTATAGACCTGTCCCAGGCCTTTGACTTGGTCAACCGTAGGAAACTCTGGGAAAAACTCACCAGTTGGGACTGCCCTCAGGAGATTTTGAATCCTATCAAGGCTCTACATGCTTCTACATCAATGCAGGTACGACTGAACACCAGTGGCCTACTCTCGTCATCTATAACAACTGACAGAGGAGTCAAACAAGGTTGCCCATTAGCTCCAGCCCTCTTTCTGTCATACTTTGGGGACTATAGAGTAATTTCAATCAGGACACGAGCATTCCCCTCAGAATTGGGTAAAGAGAAGAGCCCAAGACTCTTGTATGCAGACGATCTCATTCAACTGGACCAGACCCCAATTGGCTTACAACGCCAGTTGTCTGCATTGACTACATATACAGCTGCTAATGACCTAGAAGTAAACAAACATAAAACGAAGATCATGGTGTTTGAAAAAAACCACAAAAAGAAAAAGAAGAACTTGTGGTTCCTGTCTACAAACAAAATCGAACAAGTGACCGAATTTAAATATCTTGGAGTCCTCATTGACTCCACGGCTAAAGACTCAGCGATGCAGCATCATCTCTTGGAAAAAATGAAAACTTTAGTCTCGCAAGCAAAAATATTGGATAACAAATATGGACGCTTCTCTTTGCTGCCCCTACTCAAATTCTATAGGGGCAAAGTCATCCCAGCTGTTACCTACGGAGCAGATGCTATGCCATCTTTACCCAATTTTTTATGGGCTAGATTGGAGAGTCTCTTCTGGCGCTCAGTAGTGAGTCTACCATCTTGTACTCCGATCGCCTTGATAAGAAGTGAGCTCTCCCTCTCCTCTTTAGAGTCAATAGTCAAAAGAGCATCAGTCATGTTATATCGGAAGATTAAAGATCTTTCTTCTTCAGCAATTTTTCTGATGGTTTAGGCGGAGATGAACTCAAGCAAATCCATGTTACTGTCCAAATGGGAGCAAATGTGCCTACAACATCTTGAAATCTGTGGCAGCTCCATGGAAGAACTTTTGGGCAACCCAACAAAAACCAAATTACGAATCGAAGAAATGGATTGGATAAGTACATTGGATAAGGCATCTGAGTACAAGCTAACTAGTCACTTACCTCCAACACGCAGAAAATTGAATGTAATTCAACCCTTTCTGATAAAACATCCAAACAGAAAAACACGTGCGAGGTTAAACTTGCTACCTACAAATGAAATCCTGCACACAAGGGGTCTCTCGCCAACTAATACTTGCTGCTTTTGTAACAACATCGAACAAAGCGAAACATTATGGCACCTCTTATTGTTGTGTCCAGGTACAGACAAATTCAGATCACCATATATTCTCCATCACCTAAAGAATGCCTACCTGAGGGAAGAAGAACTCTGGTGGGAGCGTTTAATAGGAGGCTTGAGACCATCTTGGACTATTGCAGCCACTAAAATTTTGGACCAGATCTTTGCACACGTACCTTCGTGCTAAAGGGAGTGGACACAAATAGATGGTGGGGGTGGGGAGTGATCTCACCTTGTGCTTTCGTTTTTGCTTTCACCCTCACTGTTCTTGTTTTCAGTTTTACCTGCATCCTCATCTTCATCTTTATCTTCATTTAATTTTTACTCTTGAAACTTCATAATTCCTTCTTTCTTCATGTCTTTTCATTTCATTTTTTATTCGATTGTACAAATATGTTGTGAAACTTTATGCTCATCTTCTTGTAAAAATCACTTCGGTGATTACATCCTCGTATACAAAAAAAATATGCTACCTGCTGAGATAATGCACAGTTGCCTTTCTGCAAGTGTCCCGGAAAAATTACTAAAAAGGTGTACAACTGGAGGACCAGTAGCCACCTCTACTCATTGGTTAGTAGCCTTGACTGTGGCTCACCAAGTTAAATGGACATGGTGTATGATCAATGTGAATTTTCACTTCATCAGCTAGTACTTTAGTTCCTCATTGGTCTAGCAGATGGCCAGTCATTCCAAGTTCATGTGGCAGCATTTTCTCCCTCACTGAAGGTTCCTAGTAATGAAAAGTATAGTCTGATCCGTGATATATCGGATTTGATACAATAGCACACCTAGCCATCCTCCTGAGGCATATCTTTGGAGGATGAATTTGTCTGTAAAGTGTGGCATGACCACCAGCAGGAGATGTCATAGGAGGTGGTTCAACTGACCAAAGGTTTTCTTGGTTGCTTCAGTTCGTTGTATTCTGTTGGACTTGGACCCGGTACGTTGATCTGTTAAGGGTTTGCTGATGATCAAGAAGTGGGGTATGAAACTCGGTCCAGGAAGATGCGTAACCCCTTTTTGGTCTTCGGGTTGAACCATCCCTTTTCCCAACTGGGTTAGCAGTGAGGCCTGACTTCCAAAAGCTGTGGACAACCATGTAGAGGTGCTTCAGGTGGGCTGCCCAGGCCCTTTTTTAACTCACAATGTCATTAATCCTCCCCCTTGAGTATGGCTCGATGGGGATGAAGCACCCCATCCATCACTCCCTGGATGGTAGCCAATGTGCCATGCAGGCCAAAGGCTAACTTTATGAACTGTAACTGGCCCATCGGGGGCGCTGAAGGTTGTTTCTCCTAATTTTCATGGGCTAACAGAATTTCCCAATACTCCTTTGTGGGATCGAAGGCAGAGATGTACTTTGCTAGGGCCAATTTGTTTGATCATTTCCTCCACCCTTTGCATGGGGTATGCATTAATTTATGAGCTTCCAGACGCCAAAGCAGAAATACCAGCCTCCATCGAGCTTGGACACCAGGACAATCGGTGATACCAATAGCTCTGTGAAGTGTTGGTGAAACTGACGTGGAGCATTTTCTGGAACTCCTACTTGCCTGTGGCAGGCGATAAGGCCAAAGCTTGACAAAGTTTACAATAAACATCTTGTATCAATGGATCAAGCCAAGTGTTCTCCCGGGCTGGTCAGAAAAGACATGAGACCTGCTTTGTAGATAAACCCAAGGATCCTCTTTCTGCTCTGCTGGGAGTTCTTTAGGAATCAGATCCTTTCATTATTAAAGGCTCTGATGAGTTGACATATTGGAGTAGAAGGATATTAGCAGGTTTAGATGGTACACCTGACTGTTCTTTCTTTGATCCCCTTGTACTATCATTATTATCACTTGCCAATTGGCGGCAGGCTTATTCTCAGATCTGGGTAGCAGTATAAGAACCAGGTCTCCAACTTTAAATTATCTTAACTTCTCTCCCCAGTCATAGAGGCATTTTTATTTTTCTCTGGATGACCTATATCTGCTTTTGGGGTAGGTGGCTGATATTACTCAGCTGTTTCCTGAATGAATTCTCCATCTGCTTGGTCCCAGTCTCCTTCTCAGCCCCCTTGCAGGATATCCAAGACATTGTGGGGCTCCCTGCCATAGTCTAACTCAAAAAGGGATAATCCTGATAGAACCATCCTATCCAACTCCTTGCCACCTCTTGCTGATATAGCCATCTAATCAACTCCTTGCCACCACCTGCAGTTTTGACCACTTCCTCCAGGCACTCACCATCCGCTAGTGGCTCCTTCTTCCTCCCTCATCACCAACAACTGCCACTCCTCCACAGTTCTCTTATCATGTTCAAAACTCCTCCAACTGGCACGTACAATCTGATCCAACAACCCACATTGGCTGACTGAGGAATAGATGTTTTATGGTGCCCTGGAACCTTCCCCTGGTTTGGATTTTGGGCAAGGGTTTGCAACTGACATTTCCAATGGCTGTTATTGACCAATGGTACCAGCCTCACTAGGCTCCAGTTGAGGCTGAGGGGGCCGGCCTAAACCTCTATGCGACTTGGCAGCCATTTGGAAAGGTATCTGAGAACAAGAAAGGTCTGGGAGAGCTGTGTGTGCCAAGTATAACCCTACATCCGACTGTGGTGCAGGTATGTATAGTTTTGTGGGGTTAAGGCTGTTTGTAGCTATATTTCCTTATTTTCCCTGGCATTCCTCGATGCTGGTCAAGTTTGTGGTTCTGCAAATCTCATGACTGAGCCTCTAGTCCTGGATAGGTTCCAGGACTTTGCAGATACATTTGTGGATGGGTCAGCAAATCTCACTCACTCTGGGAGGCGTGCTCGTGGCACAAACACATAATGCTCAAAATAACTGGATATATGCTTTATTGTGGGTTCCTGGAAGGGGGAGATACTTTTGAAATCTCTCGTTGAGAAAGTAGGTCTGCTGGTCTCAGGGGGGCCATCCAGTGCCAAATGTCAGAGACCCATGGAGATTGAGCAATGGGATCCTTCCCATTCGGCCCCCAGGCAAATCATCCACTGGCTCGTGGCAGTACCAAAACCATGGGTCACTCTCATGGTGGTCCCCAGGGTCAGTCAGGGAACTTTGTTACATTGTTCATGGACAGGGTGGGGCGCTGGGCTTTAAAAGGTGGTCGTCAGGAGAGATACCAAGCTGGGTGGGTTGTGGGGTGTTGTATGCAGTGTGAAGAGGTGCACCTTGAAGAATCGGGTCTTGATTGCTTTGCATGATGGGTGTTTTCAATATTGGTGTCTTTGAGGTTGACGGACCTAGAATGCTTGCTTACTGGCTCTTATTTTTCTTTTCACAACCATTCAGAACCATCTGAAAGAGTTCTTGTCTCAGAAGGAAGGTTAAATAACTGCAGCGCTCTGAACTGACAATTGCGCTACGTGATAAAAACCACAAATAATGTGTTCATTATAGGTACCATGGTAGGCAATATGTGCTCACATGAGTTGGGGACCAGTTGTTCAGCACTATTAGGCGCACTGCTCACCCCACCGCAGGACTGTTACCCCCTTGTGCTGTATACAGTTTGCTAACAGCCAATCTGCCTTTAATTTCTAACAAACCCTCCTCAAACCCCTCATGGCCACCTAATCTAGTGGTTTGATATCTGAATTTCTACATTTTCAATACACTGCTCTGCAGCTCAGAACCCTCCACATGGCAGGGGGCATGAATAGTACAGGATGGGCCTGAGCTCGATGTAAGTGCAACTTCTACACTTTCCAGTTTAACAGTACATTCTGTGGCATCTTTGTTTCTCTTGTAAAATGTTACACAGCCACACTGCGCAATTGCAATTAATTTAATGTGCACAGAGCACAAAATCTCAGGATGAATTTAGCTGACATCCCAATAGAACTCCATTGTTTGACAAATAACCAATGCAATTTTCATAATTTATATCAATGACATCGATTGGTTAACATAAGGATATTTTTGTCAATATTGATCTTTTTCTCCCAATGTTTTTTTTATTTTTTATTATTACTGGTTTTAATTGAAAATCAATTTTTACAAGAATCGACATTTTCATTACTGTTATCCAGTAAAAGTAAAAAAAATGAAAAAGAAAATCAAGATCCTAGAGAAGGGGGGGGTAGGTGCAAGGAGTAGGAGGGTATAGTACACAAAGTGGTTAATGCTCAGTCTCTACTTTCACAACCCTGAAGATTTCTCCTTTCATTTGTCAATGTAATTTCTACTGCTCAGTTCAAAGGACGCCCCCCCAACACGTGATTCGATCTTTCATCTTAACTTTAAATTGATTCCCACAGTCTCCAGATTCAAGTTCTTAAAGAATTTAGTAACAGCGATCACCCATGTAGTTCTTTTGCCTCTCAGCATACGTGACCACCATTCATTTTCATCATAGGAATGAAGATCGAAGAGAATGTGTCCCAAATAAGTCTGGCGCTGTCCCTTAAGTGCTTGGCAATTTAGTAATAAATGTCTTACATTTTCCATTGACTATTTGATTTTGCAGGAACGACAAGACTTTTCACTTTGTTTAGTCCTTATGGCTACGACCTCTTTAGTCTTTAATAAGTTCAAGCTTATTCTCATGAAGTTTTCTCTTATACGTTTGTTAGGAAATTTTTGAATGTAATTTGGTGCTGGTTAATTTTGTTTATTACCAGAGGGATATTCTTTCTCAATTTGTTTCTGTTAGCCTGATCTTGCGTTAATATCCAATCGTGGATAAGTAGCTTTTTTAAAATTTTGTTCGGATTTTGCAAAAGATCATCCTCTGTGCAACTGATTTGCTCTAGTCGCTCTTGAATATCCGCGACCCACCTCAAGATGATGTTAGTGCTGTTTTCCTGGAGTTCCTTTCTGATTAGACCAAATATGTGTGGACTTGAGGGGTCAATTACCTTCCTGTACAGCATGATTTTATTGTGGATCAATATCGATGAGATTGATTGAAGGCTTAGTTCCCTCCAGATAGATGCTATTGGTGTTGATTGTGGGAGTGTCAAGACCCTTCGCCAAAACCTTCCTTCTAGCTTATCCCATAGGGTTTCAGGGAGGTTTAGCATTGCTTCCACACCGTATGTCAGGCTTGGTATAATCTTGGCCTTGTAAAAATTCAGGACCGGTATGAAGGAGAATCTTCCATACTTCCTGTTTACAGCTCTAGTCTGTGCGGCCAGGGATTTCAAGCTTTCTTGAAGGGCATCTTGCATTGGTAGGTCTCTTCTGTTTGAGCTAAGGATTGCACCGAGATATTTGAAACTGCTGACTTTGTCTAGCTTTTTCCCCTCGATGAACCACTTTGAGTTTTCAATGTTCTTCTTAGTAAGTTCAAAGGACATTTTCTTTGTTTTAGAGTTGTTTATTTCCAAATCGTTCTCTTTAATGAAGGAGGCCAAATTATTCTGTTTTCTTTGGAGGCTGATTTGTGTTTGATCGATAACGATAATGTCGTCTGCATAGATTAATCGTGATAGTGGTTCGCCGCCAAAAGTTGGAGGAAAAGCTGAAACTTCGAGGTCTCTGGTCCTGTAATCGGCGATACAGGCGTTGTATAACACCGGGGCCAGGGGGCAGCTCTGTTTGATCCCCCGGGCCGTTGGAATAGGTTTCGTTAGTTGTCCTGCCCTACTAAGGTGCACTTGGATTGTGGTCTCGGAGTATAATGCTTTAATTTCCGCCAATAGTGGCGATGGACAATTCCAGGAGGCAAGTTTGTTCCACAGTTTAGACCGATTGACCTGGTCCAATGATTGGACTAGGTCTATGAACCCCATGAATACTCTCGGTTTGCCTTCTAGGACTTTGTTCTTAAGTATGCTCAGAAGAAGAATGTTTGCTGTTGTTCCCCTTGCTTTAACAAATGCAGTCTGAAGAGGATTGTGATTTTGCTAGTATTTGTCCAGGTTTGGAACTGGTCCAGTACAAGGGAGGCAAAGATCTTTCCTTTTGTGTCGAGTAATGCGATTGGGCGATAGTGTTTGGGATTATCCCTTGCCCCTTTCTTGAATATTGGCACAATGTTTGCACATTTCCATGACACTGGGATTGATCTGGTTTTCTGACAGTTTAAGAAAACTTTGCTGATGAATATCAACCACGCATCCGCCTGTTTTTCTAGATCGAAATTGGTCACTCCGTCTGGGCCTGGGGCTCTTGAGTGGTTTAGTGTTTTTATTTTGGCCAATATTCGCTCTGGGTTATGCGGAATGTCCCATTACTCAAGTTCCTTCTCAGGCTTCTGTTGCGGGATGTTGTTTCTTGCTTTGTACAACTGTTCTGCAATGCTTCCTTTGTAGATCTCATAGTAGATTTTAATAGAGTCCAGACAGTGCTTATTTTTCTCCCACAAATGGCTCTCAACATCTCTTCAGAATCGGTCGGATACATTTTATTTCTATGATTTCTCACCCAGGTTTTATACTCTTTTTCTGCTTCAATGGCGTCAGCTCTTATTTTGGTGAGGTTGCCTTTTTAATTTGCGCATCCATCTGTGTTTTGAAACTAATTCTTGGTCGTATCTATGAGTTTCAAGCTTTGCAGAATTCATTGATTTTGCATCTGATTTTCTGAAAGCCAGGAGGACCAGACGATAGTCTATTGTTTTGTTGGCCACACCAATTTCAGAATACCGTCTAGTTAATTGTACAATTCCTACTTCTGTTATTTTGAGGGGGACTGCACCATAGTCAGCCTCTAGCTCGTGCTGCATTGTCTGAGTTGATGGTTTTGGAGAATTCCACAGCATCTGCAGCATGTTGTGATCACTGTGAATTGTTCTTACTACATTAAAAGTTCTTACTTCAGTGAGCAGGTTTTGGGAAACATAAATGTTGTCAATGATTCCTGCTTGGTTTTCTCTCTCCCAAGTTGGTATTTTTTCAATTGATGTATCAAATACCAAGTGGAGTTTGTGCAGGTCATTGATCTTCATGAGTGACTCCCATAATTGGGCTCTTCTAAGCGTGTCCATATGTTGCGGGTGAATAGATTTTTGATCGCCGATCCCTTCGCAGGTTATGTTTAAGTCACCCCTAATCAAAATGTGGTCTATGTTGTGGTTCTCAGATGTTATTTCGATCACGTTTTCCAGTTCATTTAAGAAGTCATTATCAGTGATAGCATTTGGGTTCCAATAGATATTTATAAACATCAATTTCCTTTTTATCGCTTCTGATTTTGCGGTGTGACAATTCCAGAGGACTAAAGAGGCTTGTATACATTTTGTTGATGTCAACGATGAGATCAAGTGAAACCCACTGCTGGAGCGAAATGCAGTTAATAGGCCAGACATCGGGCTGCATTTAGTACCTCTGTATGCAGGAGAGAAGTGAATGTCGAAACCGTCCAAGGAAGGTTTATTTAGCAGCCATGTTTCTTGTAACATTATCACATCATGCGATCCCAGATTTACGTCGCTTTTCTTAGTCAAATGAACAAAGCCTCTGGTGTTCCACGAAATAATGGATAAATTCTCCATTGGACCTGCTTTAGAGGGTTCACATGGTCGAGGATCTGTAGTGGATTTTTTTAATTGCTAAGCATTGTTGTTGGCTAGAGCAGGCGCTATCCAAGACCACTTTTCCACACTCTTGCCCCCATTAGACTTGAATCGGGTCAGACTTTTTGTTCCATTCGTTGGTAATTTTTGATCAAAAGTAATTTTCATCGTTGGAATGGGTCCTTTCGGAAAGCGATCGGGATCTCTATCTTCAGTCGATGAGTCGCAATCGCTAGAGGTCGAGTGGGCAATACCTCGAGATTTTTCCATGCGTGGGGATTTATGTTGTATTTTTTCCCTGTGTTGTCGAGGTTTCAAAGGGGAACCACTTTTCCTTGTTTTTCTGTTTTCGGTTTCGCTTTCTGATTTGTTCCTGGTAGGTGAGGCATAGCTGGTTTCACTAGAGTGGAACCGTCTTCTTCCTTCAACGCTGGATTCTTGGGGTGATTGGTGATGTCTATAAGTGGATCTACCCAAATGGTTATGTGCGGGAGATCGTTCATAGTTCGTATGACTAAGATCTTCAAGTATATATCCCCAATGATATAAATCATCAGCTGCCTTTCTCATCCATTCTTTTACAGTGGAGGATTCAATAAACAGGAAAGCCGAATCGTTGCACCAATCTATTCCCGGCTCTGCGATTTTTAAGTCGCTTGTTCTCGTTCGTTTTAGACTTGGTATTCTCGAGAGTAGTTGCATCAGCGTCCGTCTGTTTAATATTAGATTATGCCTTTTGTCAGCGACTCTTCCAATTTTGAAAGATTTTTCCAATCCCATCTTTTTCGCCTGCGGCGTTATTCGATTTTGGTTTCAGTCAGAATCATTCATATATGGTGTTGTTAGAGATGAATTATTTTGTTGCAGCGATCTTCTTGCTCTATGATCATCTAGCACGATGGACCTGTGACTAGATCTCTTGGGGAAGTCGGTATTGTTGGTGATGTCCTGTTTCCAGTAGACTTTTTTGTTCCAGTTTTCGTGCCTCTCTCTTGATCTATAGTCAGTAGGTTGAACTGTTGGAGTGGCGAATTCCAATGACTTCTGGCTTTCCCTCATTTTTTTGGTCGTTTCAATTTTTCTTTTGTCTTCGAGCATAAGAAAAGTCGGAGCCAAGGATTCTTTAATTATTTTCTTTTTATCTTGTGATGGCAAGTCTTTTTCATCAGTTGTTTCCAGCTCTACTTTACTCTTCCTCCCTCTGATGGTGGGGGGTTTGAATCAAGATCATCATCAAGATGTACACTCATGTTCAGCAGATCCAGCGAGTCGTCAAATGTTTTGCTATCTGATGCAGAAGGCTTGGACCGTCCCTTGGTTGTATGTGAGGAATTGGGTTTTTGAATGTTCAACAGCACCACTCGTCGGCTATCTGTTCTAGGCGCTTTCTTGGTGGACTGTTTGTCTGTAGTAGAATTTCGCTTTAAATCTGAGGACCACACGATATCTGTGATTGTTGAGGCTTTTTTTTTGAGAAAATCACAAAGGACGCCACCTCATCCGACTGCCTCTTGGACTGGCTTCTAGCTGGGGGAGGTCTATCTGTGACTGGTTCTGGTCTTATCTCTGAGTTATTAAACTGAGATATTCATCCATTTGTAGCTGTGACTCCCCCAGAATGTATCTTTGTTACACTGTTTGATTTGTTTCCAGCCGCTAATGATGCTGTCTCTACAGCGGCTGCTTTTTTTTCCAATGTTTGTGTTTTTTGAATTCTTACTCCCTCAGTCAGATCTATTTGTCCGTTTTCTATATCCGGGATTCAGATGTAGCAATCCTTTGGAAGCTCATTTGTTTGAATTCCCAGTAAACTGGAAGATTTCCCTGTTACGGAATTGTCATTTTTTTTACTAGTTTTGGGGGATAGTTGTTGAGAATCTATGGGAAGAGTTTCTGTTGACTGGCTCTTCATTTTCGGTACTTCCATGTTCTTAGCCAATATGTAGTCTTCCAACAATGAGAGTATTGAATTCATTGTGGCCATTATGTTTGTATGATCCTTCAAGGTTTCTGCAATTCCCTCGTACAGTTTACAGAATGGAGCCATGGCAATTGTAATTGAGGACATGATCGTTAAAAAATCAGTCTTTTTCCCTGGCGAGTTTGTGCACTTAGGTGTTTGAAGATTGGAGCGTCTTCTCCTCAGCGGAGAGCTGAGAGAGGAGTGGTCTTTCCGTGGAGTTACTTCATAGGATTTGGTCTTTCCAATCTCCCTCCTATCCCTTTACTGTGATCTATTTTCGCGTTGAAGTTCGTCCAATGAAATTTGAAGAATATCCAATAAACCACCTTTAATACCAGAGGACAACACAGCTTCAGGACATGACTTTTTCATGGGATCGAGCAAGCTGTTATGTATAGTGTCGTTGGGCCTCGAAGGACCAAGCTCATTGCTGTGTTTGAAACTTGGAAGAGTGGAAGATTCATCTAGGTTCCTACCTTCTTGCGTCGGGGGTCTTGGTAACGTCACCAACAACCCAGCTTGCTTATTTGGTTGGTTTTTACTCATCAAGGGGGGGGAGACCTAGGGCTACCATTGTGCCATCTTAAAGCTTGAGATGATATGTTTTTGGGTATTGGTGTCGTAGGGTCCAAGGATCTTTTTTTGGACGTCTCGGCTGAATTTGATGGCTCCAATAGAGCAACTGATTCGTCCAGCCCTTCAAGGATTTCTACATCTGAAGATTTGCCCGAGGTTTGGCCTCTTTTTTAAAAATAGTTAAGCACTGACTTGCAGGATATTTTTACATCTTTTTGGAACAAGTGCAAACCGTCCATTTTCAATTCTCGTCTTTTTTCTAAATGTTGATATTTACCCCTTCTTATTTACATGCTGTATTCTGGTTAAAGGGGCTTGTTTATCATGAAGCTTTGAGAGCACTTTTTTTGAGGTCTTCTTGACATCGAAGCCTGACTCGGACGAGTCGGATGTTGCAGTTTCATAGGAATCCAAAGGCAGTTTGTCTATTATTTTGTCCACGATCCACCAGACCATGGTGTATGTGTCCTGAGAAATCATGGGCTCAGCCAGCCCAGCGTGAGCGATCTCGCTAGGATCTCCAAGCAAAACAGATGGCCGTATGGAGGTTTTGTCTCCTGGGACAAACGCAACCAGGACGTCCACCCGAGGGGTCCCATAAACCTCCACCTGCAGTGTCAGTTGGTTCGCAGGTGTCAAGGTACCCCTTTGCTCGTCCAGGGGGAACAACGGACCCGGAACAGGCAACGGGTCCGGTCCAGATGGTGCATGGAGATGGTTTTCCTGTTCACCATCAGGTAAACCTTGCAAGTCTATATGGATGTGCGCTACGGTTGAGTCAGGATAAACCTGAGAGGACTCAACGGAGCACTTCCCGACCCCCCCCCGTGGGCAAGATGTTTTCAGAGGGGCACCAGCCCGACCCCCCAATTTCACTAAACAATCTTGAGTTGAAGGAGAAAGATTAGTTGCTGGCATTGTCGTGCATGAGATAGAGCGTGCTCTCTTACCTGTTGTGGCTGGGAGCTGGAGATGAGATTCAGGCTGACCGCCTCTGACTGAGGCTGTAATGCGTACAAGATCTGCACACGATTCTGGGCACCGTAGGGCAGAGCTCCTTAACAAGGGACCAGATACACACTCCTGACCGTTTTTTGGCTCAGCTCTTTCCGCCATAGACTGCCACTGACGATGGTCTTCAGCTCTTAACAGCTCCAAACCGTCTCCCAACAGTCTTGCGCTCCGCCCTTTTCACTGCGCCGGGTTTCTCACTGCAAGGGGGACACGCCAGCTCTTTTGAAGCGCACTTCCTGATCACTTGATGCGTCACGTGGCGCGCTAGATGCCAGTTGTTTGAAATAAGGAGGTTAAAGGGACAGAGCCCAGAGCCCTGATGCAGTTCGTGGTAAGTAGCACGCTCCTTCCTTTGCTCACAAAAGTAGCAGGGCAAGTAGCAGGGTAGCACAAAAGGCAGAATAGAGACACAGTTCCACAGTCTCCCAACAGTCTTGTGCTCCACCCTTTTTACTGCGCCGGGCTTCTCCCACTGTTTTCTTTAATGTATGGCCAATTATATCCAATCAGGATGATACTTTGTATTCTTTACAAAATTCCAATTTGACTGTTCTTTATTATGCAGTGTCTTTAACTTGGCAATTTGTGTATTGGGCTTTACACAACTGATCATGATTGAATCAATTCATGCAACTGTTGTCAAAAACTATTTTACCCCATATGCCTCTGGATTGACTTGTGATTATATGTGAATAATATGTTATCTTAATCATGTACTTGCAATTTTGTATGTAACTTATGATTTTGTGAATAGTAGCCTGGAAGAAGACCGTCGGGTAGAAACACGTGCCAGCTGTATTCATCCTGATATTTTGTTCTATGTGCATATTAAATTCATTGCACCGTGTGGATGTGTAACATTTTACATGTATTGTCACTTTGGATACCATGGGCACAGGTTCCATTAACTCACAACCACTTGCAGCAGGCACCTTCTTTTGGTTGAATTAAATTAAGGTTTATTAACTGCCTTAGGCATAGACAAGCACACTGGGCCCCAGCGTGTTGCCCTGTATGGTTTTCAGTCTATGTTTCTCTTCCCTACCACCAAAGCCTGCTCTTGCACTGACTCCCTGAGGCATTTGCACTAAGGCCATTTTTTCTCTTTCCTTTGTGCCTTGGAGAAATGTCCTAATCTGCCCTTGATATTGCCCTGTTGTTTGGTGACACGCCATTACAATGTGTTTTGCTAATGATGACTTAGTTTACACGCACACCCACACACACCTTATCTATTTCATCCAATTCTCTGTGGGCCTAAGAAAATAGAATGGTGAGTGTAACTTGATTAACTTCACGCAAACTAGTATCACCTGGTCAGCCACAGCCTATTTTGCGCTCAGCTTATTCTGGAGTGAATGATTTTTCATCCCACTTCCAAATCCAGCCTCAAAATTATGCTACTGCATATTTGTCAGTTCTCTCATTCTGCTGTTATCTTAAGTAGATATTGTGGATGTCTTTTAGGGCTGTGTTGTTATACAATTTAGGTTTGGTGGTATCACAACATGGTTTTACCAACCACAAGGATATTCAAATCATTCTACTACCACTGTAAGGACAGCTCAGCTAGCGGCAGCGGTGGCATCACGACTTGGGTTGGTGGTCACACAGCTCTAGGCTTTGGCGCTGAGGAAACCATGGATGGCAGATGGAATCTTGATGCAGCGGAGGTTATGAAAGGCCTCCAAGAAGAGCTGCTTTCTGCCAGTGAAGCGTACGATTGCACACAAAAAAGCTTTGAGACACGTCTGAACTGTAGGTTGCCTCTTATTGCTGAAGCCCTATCTATGGGTGTCTATCAAAAAAGCATTATTCACCCAACTGATTATGTATTCAGTGTAATATTCCAGCTGGAGGCTTTGTGTGTCAACCAGAATGTAAAAATCTCAAGCATGCTGGATCATATGATGAGCAGGAACGGCCAGGGCCAAGCGTGTAGGAAACAAGCCTTTTCCTCCTATTAGGCCTGTCTCTGGAACAAGTTACCAATGCATTCCAGACTGGCCCGCCCAGCCGACACTTCAGAAAGGAGCAGAAGACCAGCTATCTCGGCTACCCCTCGGCTACTTTAATACCCATGGCCCAGTACATCCCTCGGTTGCTTCCGGGTTAGGTTCATAATGTTTGCATCCAATACATACATGAGCAGCTTTTCAACAATCTCGAAAATAGCTTAACAGTTCTGCCGAGCACTACTTGTATTTTTATCTTTAAATAATCAACTCGATTTTAAATGAAGGATTCAAAGATATTGGAAAAGGAGCTGTATAAACAAATTGACCATGTATTTTGGTATGTTGCAGCAGCATGACACTTGGCAGTGGGAAGACGTTCTTAGATGTGCCTCTGTTTAAATGAATGTTTTAGATTTCCGTAAATCCACAGTAGTCCAGTGCTTCATTTTCATTGTTTTGCACATTTCTTTTAAATCCCATAAATAAGCCAGTGAGACCCTGAACTCTTTCACTTTTTTATGATCAAAGGTTATTGGCCAATAATACTTTTTAAAATTAATTTGATCAAACTCTTTTTTTATTATTTTAGTTTTCCAGTTACTGTAAAGACAAAAGCAATATATCCGGATAAGCCGGCACATTTCTTGCTACATGTTGGAAGCTATCGCGAAACCATTTGTGATTGTTATCTAATAATAATAAATCAAATATTTATATTTTAATTTTAAATCAGTACTAATGACCAAAGACATGTTTGTTTGCTAATGCACCTATACATTTGTATGGTTGTTCTAAAATGGGCACGTGATTATTTGGCATCCCTGGTGTACTGAAATAGCTCAAACTAAAAAAGGGAACATGTGAGCTCAAGAAAACATAATGAGCTTAACGCCCTCATTTCATAACATAGTTCCCTTGTCTGACCTTACCTATCAGACCACATACTCATACGTCTATTTTTAGGCAGCTGTTTATATGTGTGCACTTTGTTTAAAATCGACCAATGACATACAAATGTAGTTGTATATTTAAATGTGTAGGAGAGTTGGGGGGGGGTGGCAGGGTGGGGACCTGGGTGTTTGGTCTAGAGGAGAAGCATGGGAGTCCCCCCATTTAATAAATGAGGTCAATATCGTATCGACCAAAAGTGCATTAACAAAGTGCACACGATAAAAAAGCAGTATTCAACATTCACCACTTCAGTCATTACCCTTTTAGTCTGTCTCGAGTTTATATAACAACGTGATGCCTGTTGCTCCAATACGCAATTGGCCTTAACCAAGTAGTTTCATGTTGAAATACTGTTCATTGCTCCCAAAGATTGTGAAATAAAATGTATCCTATTATTAACATTTCAGTGGGTTTAATCCCTTGTTGAAAGACGATGACCCTTAAAGGGGTAGTTGAGTCAGAAATTGTATTGGCCCAATCAACGGGGCATGTATTTTAGAGTATACATTGAGTGTTCTTTAAAAAAATCGCAATGCAATTTACCTGAGTTTTTCTCACTTTACCACATTCGAATACCACCATCTTGTGCTAATCTTATCTGTTCATCCATCACCCTAAGTTCAAATGCCCTTGCGGCACTAATTCAGATCATCCTCCCCTAAGGCTGACATCACTAGATTTCACAACCCCAATGCACGTCTCATATCAACGTCCTCTGTGCGCAATCTATTGACGTGTCTCCATGGAAAATGCCAAGACCCCTTGTTGCTTGACAAGTGTAAACAAACCTTTTCTGATCACACAATGTTGGAGTTTCTTTTTCCTTTGTGTCAGTGTATTTAATTTCGAGCTTCCCTGACTTGTTTCTGCTCTGTTCAGCTATCTGCCAAACGACACACAGAGAACGGTACTTATACTTCCTAAAATGAATTAGCTCAGTAGTTGCTTTTCATTTCTTGTGGACAAATGTCTTTACCAAACGATATTTAAACATGCGTCCTTGTGAAGCTTGAGCCCATTTATCTTGTCTTTTCACGATGTGTTTTTGTAACATTGCTATTTCTTGCTTGTCCTTCTATATCATTCTGTGTTAACGGGAAACCTCTTTTCTTTTCATGTATACAAAAGAAAACATTTTTATTTACCTCATTGTTGATTCTGTGTTTCTTCGCTATTCAGGAACTATTGCAACAATTCAGTCCTACCGGTACAAGTCTGAATATTCTGAAGAGGAAATCCTTGAGAGAGAAAAAACCTGATGATGTGGAATCAGATGAAAGTCATGAGGATCAAACACCGGAGCCTCAACCCTTTTGCATGGAACCCGTTTCCACATGGTGTACCTGCCATCATTGTGAGCTTATGCGTACTCTGTTGGAGAGCTGCTGTCGCAGAGAAAACTCTGGCTGCTTGGCCCACATTGCCGAAGAAGACACACTACTGCTATGTTTTACCGAGCTGCATGACTTCAGGGCCACGTGCCTTACAAGATCTGTGTTGTGTTGTGAATGATGATAGTCCTTATGCACAAACTTCGAGCAACAGTTCACCCTCGTAATCCAAGTAACAAGTAAGTTCACTCTGTATTTATGTTGTGTGTTTGACGACCGAGAAGCTAACATAATATTTTGTTCCGCTACATCAAAATAACTTTGATGGATCACTGACGAAAGGATTTTTCTGTAAATTGAATAAATGTTGTTACTCAATTACAATTACTCATTGTAATCTGGAAACAAAATGTTAATCTTTAGATTTATCGTCCGCGCAATTACGTTTCTTTCACTTGGAAGTATCTCCCAAGATGTTTTTGCTATAATGTGCGTTCACATTTCTAATTGATCCCGACTTGAAATCACATGTAGTGTCAGTATTTTGCATGGAAAGGTACTTTTTAGAGCATAACAATGCCTTACATTTTACAAGGTAGTGCCAACAGAAAAAATTCAATTATTGGGTTCGTTCAAGTGAACTATTTCTGTATCTCTTAAACAGATGGTACAGAGTTATGGTATATCGTGCCTTTACATGGTGGATTCATGGAAGACTGGGATTTAGCTTTCGACCAGTTATACCTGCCTGTGTGGTTTGAGCTGTTCGTTATGAATTCCCCAGTGACCACAGACAATACCGTGGATTTATACAGACAGTACCTCGACCACAGCAGTATAATTTGTAGTGTCATTGCCCTCCACTTTACCAAACTAAATAAAACAATAAATGAGTTTATCTGAACAGTTGTTAGAAATTATTTCTTGGAAGTCCACAACACGTCCAAACATCTAAGAGTATCATGAAAGATTGGTGTGCTTTAACAAGTTTAACGTCAAGTTTAACGATGAACAGATTCATGAAAGGGGCTGTCCAACTGGCTGTTGCCAATGGTTTGGTTTGGAGTGGCGTAGTGTCAGAAGCTTTGGCGGCCTGTAGACGTACGCCTTCATTATTTACAGCTCGCTCACCGTTGAAACTTTGGAGAGGTAGGAAGGCTGGTTCGTAGTTGGGGATGGCTGCCCTTGGAGGTGGTGTCCGACCTGAAGTTGATATGTCTGAAGTGTTGGAGAGAGTACGTGCTCTACAGGAGGAACTAAGGTTGCAATATGCATTTTAAAAAAAACATTGGAGTGAAAGTTGGTGATTGTGTGCGTGTTAAGAAACCGGGATTTCTACCAAAAGTTGGAAGTGTGTTTATGTCCCTGTGGACAGTAATGAGGATGGGTGCTGGATATGTGGCTCTGGATGATGGGTTGCGATGGAGCAAGAGGAAAATAGTGGTCAAGAGAGCAGCATCTGTGGCGCTGGTATTGTGTGACACATCTGATTTCACCTTGGAGCCTAGTGTGAATGCCAGTCCGCATTCGGTTGTTGAGGTACGTGAGCAGAGTGTCTGAGGAGGGAGTTGTTTGTGAAGAGGACGCTGCGGTGGCTGAGGCAGAGAATGTGGACCAAGGGGGCAGTGTTGTGGAATGTTATCCTGGTGCGGTAGCAGAATCAGCAAGTAGTGGCTGCATTCCTAGAATCAGGTTGCCTGCGGTCAAATGTCTGGTGAGTTGTGTGAAAGTGAGTTACTTTCTTCCCATTATCTCTTTTCTATTCCCTATTTTTTCTCCTTATATCTTTATCTTGTTTCTTTCTGTGGCATCATTAAGGGGGGGGGGGGGGCAGAAGTATTGTAATGGAACCCTGGAGTGTTTGTTCTTGGCCAGGGTTCCACATTCTTGACTGTGTGCAGGGCCTGGTGGCTGGGCGGCCAAGGGGTCCGTTTCCAAGCAATAAAGCTTACCTTTACCTACCTGTCCTGGTTTTCTGTTACTTCACACGGCCTCTGAAAGTTAGGGAGAAAGCACCTCATAATCCGCAGGTGTATCTCAGGAAACACATTTTAAATAGCAGTGCCCTTGTGGTCAGTGAGGTAGCTCAGCGAGTTAAGTACTGGCTGCTGAGTTCTGCATCTGAGCAGCAGGTGGTCAAGGGATTGAATCACGGCAGAGTTAACTCGGAGATTGTATTTATGAAACTTGTTATTTGCGATATGGTGGCAGAAGTTATATGAAAACTTGATCTATTATTAGATTGTAGCTTTTTAATGCTTACCTCTGCAGCATAAAGGGACGTTCTGATAGGCCAGTATGGGACAGTTGGTTGGGAACAAGGTAGACCACTTCTTGCGTTAAGCATTGTGCTGTCAGCAGTGTCACCCAATCTTACTGGCCCGGTGTGCTTTAAGATGCCTCTTCTGTGCAAAATTCCCACAATTAATGTACTTGGCACCGCCTCATTTTCACGCAACCGATTGGTGAATGGGAGGCATTGTTGGGTGCGCGGGGACTATTTGCAGCAGACATTTCTCAAAATATGAATCATTACAAACATGTAAAACTACACCCGAACCAAACCATAACTCTAGGAAGTCTGTGAACTGCGACCGAAGGGGGAGATGTTATCTGGGGTTTTAGCTATTCTGTCGCCATGGATACTTGCACAGGCACTGCCTGCCACGCGCACTGCTGTCGTCATCAATCTTCAGAAGCTACGCACTTTGCCCTCGCTGTTTATTATCTGCAAAGTAAATATTGTCAAGTCCTTCCGTGGATACTTGACGACTTGATTTTCCCAGCAAGGTCATTTTTATTTAAGCAAACAAACAAAACTAGATAATGAGCAATCCACGAGCGTGTTACACAGCTCTGTTACCTCAAAGCTGTGATGTCGAACATCTGAACTAACCACCAGGCACCTGGGGGAGAGATGGTTTGGGCAGGATGAGCACACTACCACTGCCTGTTGTCACCAATAAAAAGTGAGTGGAACATTCTGTCACTCAATAGGCTAAGCAGGCAGCTCTCCAGAGCCATTGGGATCAGTGGTGACTGGTGCATTTTTTTTACCTGGAGGAGCGTAAATGTATGTTCCTAATATAAAGCAGCGACGAAGCACAGGGAGGGACCCCAAACCCAACAACAGAGGTTTGGGGGCAGGGGGAGAGAACATGTTTAAAATAATGGGTTAAAATTGTGCATTTTACAGCACTTTCTGGGGGAAATTGGGATAGCAAGCCATACTGCAATCAATTTTGTATGGTAACTCATGACCAAACCCAATAGATGCAAGTAACCAACAATACACAGGACCATTTTCCAATGCATTTTCATTATGCCTTTGTCCGCAACATATGTTGGTATTTCAAATATGTTCATGCATGGTGTCCATACACATGCTACACTAATATATGCCAATATTACCATATAGGAACCTCCAGCATGTAAAAAATGCCATACCACAGAAAGAAAGTATATCCAGACTGGCTGTACCAAGTCAATTATAAGTTACCCAACGTAGTGACTATCTTACTCCTAGTCCATAGTCCCCATTCCTCCATACTGTATGGGCGTTCCTTGCTAGGGACGGGAAACAGAACCTTTTTCACCAGAAAAAAATTGTCTTCCCCTTTACATTTAGATACTCGTTGGGGTGCTGTCATGGGAGCATCCCCGGTGTAGTCCCCTTTGACGCTTCAACAATATTATGATTGCCTAATGACACTGAGATGTTATGGGAGAGTATAGTGGAATGTATGGAGGAAAGGGGACTATGGACTAGGATACATTAGTCACTACGATGAGTAATTTATAATTACTCTTACGTCCCATCCTCTTTCCTCCATGCTGTATGGGTGATTACAACTGAATGCAGCCCTGGGGAGGAGAGCTGCCCCTCTAAGAAAACAAGTTCTCCAAAACTGCCTGGTCAAATGCTTCGTCCGACCTGGCGCAGGCATCCAAGCAGTAGTGTTTGCAAAAGGCTGATGGGGAAGCCCAAGTAGCCACCTTGCTGATTGTCTGCCACGGGACGTGTCTTTGGAAAGCCAGAGCCGTGGCCTTGGCACTGATGGCGTGGGCATGCATGTTTGCTGGCAAAGCCCTCTGCTGCCATTCATGTGCCTCCTTGATGGCCATAACCATCCACCTTGCTATGGAAGCCTTAGAGCCTTGAAAGCCTGGTTTTGATCCGCCAAAAGTGATGAACAAGGCATCCGATTTACCAAAGCTCTTTGTCCTACCCAGATACAATCTTAGCGCATGCCTGACATCCAGACACTGCAGTACCCTCTGAGACTCATTCTTTGGATCTGCAAAGAACGTTGGGAGTACGATCTCCTTGTTAATGTGAAAGGAGGAAACGACCTTAGGAAGAAAGGCAGAAAGTGTCCTAAGCACCATCTTGAGATCTCAATCGGCTCTTCTTGTTGCTGTTCTTCGTTATCGTCTGTCATGTAAGGGGGGCCGCTACTTTTCTGTGGTGGCCCCCAGAGCCTGGAATGATCTCCCTCTGGCCCTACTGGGTACCACTGATCATCTCGCCTTTTGCAGATTATTGAAAACCACCCTGTTCTAACTGTCCAGTTCTGTTATGGTGTAAGTTCTCCTCATTCACACAACAGGGTCAAGATGCCTCTGGGCATACATGCACTTTACCAAGTTCAAATAGCATAACACCTTGTCCTGGTGAAATGTGGTATATGGCTCTGAAGCCACCAGAACCTGAATTTCACTGATCCAGCGTGCTGATGTAAGGCCAAGTAGGGCAGTGTTAATAGTAACCAGCCTAATGTCTGCTGATGTCATTGGTTCAAAGGGTTTATGTGCCATGGCGCCCAGCACCACGGTAAGGTCCCAGACCGGGTGTGGACGTTTGACAGGAGGATATAATCTGGTCAGACCCGCCAAGTGCCTTTTAACCACCGGATTAGAGGAGGAGAGGATGTCGTCTCTGGAGTTCTTGTAGGCCCTTATGGCTGCCAGATACTTACGGCAGGTGTCTACGTGTACACATGAGTGACCCAGATACGCAGAGAAGGATAACACATCATCCAGTGAGCATGTCAGTGGATTGATCTTGTTTGTCTTGGCCCATTGACAGAACCTTGTCCACTTGCTCCTGTATTGACTCATGGTGGAGTCGGTTCTTTCCCCTTGTATGATAGCTAGGTTGTCCTGTGACAAGTGTAGTTCCCGTCCCCCAACTTGTTGAGCCTGTCCACCTCCAAGTTGGATTCCCCCAGAAGGTGGACTGCTAACAAGTGAATGTTGTTCAACAGTGCCCACTCCCAGATGTCGATGGACAGCCTGCAGAGCAGAGGAGACCTGGTACCTCCCTGCTTGTTGATGTAATACATGCAGGTCGAGATGTCTGTCTGGATGCAGACTGACTTTCTGTTGACAATGGGGAAGAACGCCTTGAGGGCCAGCCAGTTGGCCATCATCTTGAGCCAGTTGATGTGTTCCAGCTGTTCCTGCCATGACCAATACTCCATGGCTACTATGGTTGTCCAGTGTAGTGCCACATTCCTCTAGGGTCGAGTATGTGGTAATGGTTATCTCCGGAAAAGGCTCCCTGAATGGCCTGCCTGCTAACATGTTGGTTTCTGCACTCCACCACACCAGTTCCTGGTGGAGGTGCTGTGGTATACTGACTAGAGCTGCCTGGGAGCCTGTCTCCTGATTCGTAGAGGCTGAGAAATGTAGCTGCAGCCTCCTCATTTTGAGTCTTGTATGTGCAACAGCCAAGAGACAAGCCGCCATTATTCTGAGCAGGTGCTGGTAGCACCATGCTGAGGTCACTGGTCTGTTGAGTTTTGTTGCTATCCTGCATGCCTTTCTTTGTTTAAAATGTCTCTTTTTTCTCCCTTAGGTATGAGGAGCTTCAGCGCGGCGATCTGGTTTGGTTGAGCCCCGCTGGTAAATGATGGCGCATTAAGAGCGCTATGATGCAGTAAGTAAGCGCTATGCACAGCTCTGAGAAGTCTTGCCTTTGCTAACCTGTGTTTTCCTTCCTTGTAGGTCACGGTGTTCTTCAGCAGGAGTGGAATGTCTGTAGTGGTGCCAGCCGAGATGCGACCAGCCAGGTAAGCCTTTTGAGCAGTTTGTAATTTGTAAATGTCTCTACAGCTTTCTTTAATGTTGGCTCTATCTTCCTCTTTTAGGTCGTTCTGTCCGGGAGGCGTGCAGATTCGAGGAAGCTGTTTTCAGTAGCTGCGAGTGTTTAAAGATGAAGACTGCAGGTAAGATGCTGCTGCTAATGATGTTCCTTTTGTCTCCTTGCAGGTTCTGCTTCTCCGAGGTGCGAGGGAATACCTGGACACGGTGAGCGTCACGTTGCAAGCTGCAAAGTAACACAAAGCATGTTCTGAAGTCAGGGTGTGGTTTATATAGCCCAGGTAAAGTAGTACCAGGGAAAGTAGTTCCAGGCCTGCCACACCCAAAACACTAGACCGCATAGCTTGGTTCTCAGGAACCAAGCTAGGTGGATGCCTCCATGTTGGCTGACAATACAATAAAGTAGTTCCCAAGCACATTGTTGTTCATGGTGTATGAGTACTGGCCCCATGAGGGCTTTTGAAGAGGATGCCAGGCTCTAGAGGCCAGAGTCCTGACTCCACCTGGACAATGGGTTTGCCAGAGGGGGTTTTGGGCGAGGGTCGGGACAAGAACCCCATATCGTATAGCATGTGCATAAGTGCTGAAGCTTTGCGATGTTGTACTGCCTTGGGCGACTCCGCTCGAACCAGCCAGTACGTGAGGTATGGATAAAGGTGGTGGCCATCCGCCCTGTGCAGGGCTGCTACTGAGTTCATTAGCCTTGTAAAGACCCTCGGGCCAAATCGAGCCCAAACGTGAGGACCTTGTATTGAAAGTTAAAGACCATGATCCTGAACCTTAGGAAGGAACAATGGGGCTCCCAAATCAGGACGTGCAGGTAAGTATCCTTCAGATCCAGGGAGCACATACAGTTTCCCCGCACAGTGTCCCCGCAATGAGTGCTGGAGTAATCATCGTGAACTTTCGCAGGGGTAAAAACGACATGGGAACAGGCTCGCGGAGGGGTTGGGATCAGGGGAGCAGTGCGCATTAATGATTGAATGTTAAATGTGATACTGTTAATTGCACTGCGGTTTGGTGTGTATTGTTGTTTGTTTTGAAAAATTAATAAAAATAAAATTTAAAAAAAAAAAACTTTCGCAGGGGTAGGGAAAGGCTTGAGGCCAGCCTGGTTCTTTTTCTGTATGGCGAATAGCCAGGAATAGAAGCCCATGCCTCGCTGTAAAGCTGGAACCTCCTCCACCGCCTGATTCGCAATGAGCGTGCATATTTCCACCAGAAGAGTCCCCGTCTCAATCTGTGGGAGTGGAGGGGAGGAAAGAGTGAATGGAGGTTGGCAGACGGAAGCCTGAGGAACCTACAGAGAGGATCCAGGGGCCATGAACCTTGCCTGCCAGGAATGGATGTGAAGGGCAAGCCTGCCCGCCACCGGAGACTTGTGGATCTAGATGGCACTGTCACAGGTTTTTACCCTCTGAGGCTGGTGCCTGGGAGGTGGACTGGAAAAACCCCTTGAGAGAAGATTTGTGCTGCTTGCGCCTGTTCTAGCTAGGTGACCTGTCGGGCTGTCTAGAGCGTCGTTCCTGAAAGCCCCTGAAGCCACCGTAGGTACGACCTCTGTCAGAGCATTGGTGACTTTGGCTATAGGCCTTGGGCACAGATTTTGTCAAGAATAACAAGGACTTAGATTTTTTTTTGTCAAGTTCCTCGTCCGTAGTCGAGTGAAACGAGTCCCCCCTGAAATGGCAGGTCGAGAATGCACTCCTGCACATCAGGGTTAAACTTTTTTGCCTTAAACCAAGCCGTTCTTCTCATGTCGGCGGCGACACAGATCACTCTGCTGCGGTGTCAATGTGTGCCACTGTGGACTCCATGATATCCTGGGCCACTATTTTCACCTCTGCCACCCCTGCCCTGAATCGCACCAGACTATGCACGGAGAGCTCCAGAAGGAAGTCAGCAATCTCCCTGCAAAGTTTTTAGTTCACTGCTGCCAACATAGCATCCGCGTTGGCCTGACATGGGTGGGGCATGGCATTCGAGTATATCTTTTTGCCATATGAGGGGGGCGTGGCTACGAGAGCCATGTGAGGAGTCGCGCTCTGAAAGAGCTCCTGTGATCCGGAATTGGATCTTGGCCAAAAGTGCATACAGGCATGCACATATACCCTGAAAATTAATATGCCCGCTTATGAATGCGGTGCATGCGTCCACTGTAATTCTGAAGCCTGTAAAATGCAAGAGGACGGCGCTGCGAACATTGTTGAGGTCGTGTATTAGGGAGCGCTGACCCCAAAATGCCGGACGGGAGGCACAGACAAAGTAGCCTGCCGACAGTGTAAAGACAGGGACGGAACTGCGGCGGAGATAGTCGGACGCAGGGTGCAGCTCATTGAAGCCTCTGCTGGGGCATTGATGAGTTGAACTTGGGGGCGAAAGAGTGGAAGCATACGCAAGGGTCCCCAAATTGGATCGCCCCAGAAGCTAGCCTGCAGCAGGACATAGCTGCCTGCAGACGCCAAAGTGGTTGCAGATCCAGACATGCTGTGTAGAGGAAACCCCACGGGGTTCTCACAGCCCCAGCGCTCGCGCTGGATAATAATCTTGCAACATTGTCGCCGGCAGTGGAGCGGCCCGAAGAGGAGGCAGACGTGCGTGAAGTGTTTGGGAGCCCCGCGCAGGAGAATATCAAGACACCCGAGAGGCAGGGTGATAAGGACGGCCCAAATGCGTCCTTGCTAAGAAGGAGCCATGGTGGGTGCAGTGAGCGGGTGCACCCACAGCGGAGCGACTAGGCAGTGGGCATAAGCGCCGAATAGTGCTGCAAGGCCCTGGTGGACCGGAAAGGCACACGCCTCACCTAAGTACCACAACAAGACCCGGGACACACGCCTGAGGCACCCAAGGCGGGTGGCGCAGCAGGCATATCCCGGGGAGCCAGCAACTACACACAAAGGCGGCCTGCAAGGAGGAGACTGGCCGTGGTTCTATGGCCGCGTTGCATACGCGGGGGAGAGTGCGGCATCCGGGACAAAAGGATGCAATCTACTAAGCTGCGCACATGCTCCTGTGACTGCCACGGGGAAGGCCCAGTGGTCCCCCACAGAGCCATATAGCTGGGAAACCAGTGCAGCACATAGGGCCGGAGGGGCGCTCGTGCAACCAGGCCCAAACGCTGGCCTTGGGCCCCTGAACTACATGAATGCTGGTGGCAGTCGGTAGAACGGCTCGGAGAGTGGTAACTGGGCCGCGGGCATGGGCTGGAATTGACTGGTGTCGGGGGACCGGCAGGGATATGCCTCCCATTAAAGCGGGCCACATGTGGAGGCCATAGGCGCCGGGTGAAGACGGCACAACCTAGCCCATGCCAGAGGCGGAAAGAGTGGAGGTGTGAGGCGTACCCAGCGGATTGCACCGCAGAACATCACATATATAAGCAGACTACACCCGCGACCAGACGGCATTCAAGGCTGGAGAACGCTGAGCCCACAACGATACCCAGAAAGGCCTACAAGCTGTTGGCGGTGCAGCCACAGACTTGGAACAGCAGGAGTCAGGGCACACGGACGGAAAAGTAATTGTTAGCGCACAAGTACATGGGAGGATACAATCCACTCCAGGCATAGACTTAGTAGCTTAAGGAAACCCCCACTTTTGCCCATCCGTGTTCCATTGCCGACCGTGGACCGATTCGATGGAGCCAAAGACCAAGCACCGTGAAGCTCGCACACACAAGCCCAGTAACATTAAGATGGCCAACAAACTGGCTAAAACAAAGGGCAAACAGCCCACGCTTGAAGAATATGCCAGAACACCGCCAGTGGCAGAAGGGGCCAGGAGCAAGGAGATAATCCACACTGTGGGCACTGATGCCACGAGCAAAGATCAGCAGATCCTTGAAGCAATTGCGGACCTCAAAGTGGCATGGGAAACCAAATTGGAATCGGCTATGGTCGAACTGAAGGCGGCACTGGAGCTCAAAGTCGGGGCAGTACAGGAGTAGTTGAATCTCCTCCGGCAAGACATCAGAGCGCTAGCAGAACGTACAAGCGACCTGGAGAAGGAAGTGGCCCTGAATGCAGCTGCATGTGGATCCCACAAATCCGAGATCCATGTCCTAGAACAACGTGTGGGCAACCTAGAAAGTAGGACAGAGGAGGCGGAGGGACGTGCCCGGAGGAACAATATACGTATTGTAGGACTGCCTGAAGGAGCTGAGGGACCCAACCTCACGGAGTACATCGAAACAATGCTGCTGCAAGAGAAAACCGGAGGAATGCTGACTCAAGGGTTTGCGGTGGAACGGCGCATAGGGCCCTGATGAGGAAGCCACCACCGGGAGCCCCCCCTAGGTCGGTAATTGCCAAGATCCTGAACTATTGAGACCGGGGGAAAATCCTAGAGCATTTCTGGAAGGGAGGAACAATACAAAGGGCATCGGCAAACATAACGGCATACCTGGATTACACCCTGCAGGTACAACGCTGACGCATGAACTTTGGTGCAGTGAAAAGAAGATTGCGAGAAGCAGGCTACAAGTACATGTTGATCTACCCTGTGAAACTGAAAGTGTTCCACAAAAACAGAACACTGTTTTTCGATACTCCGGAAGATGCATCAGAATGGCTGGATACGCAGAGCTGTCCCCCGGAATCGGGTATCCAGAAGGAAGATGGCACAGATAAGTAACATGGAGACTGCGGTACCCAGGGTGTTGCAGTCTCATACACCGGGACTAGAATATAGGACAGGATAAAGACTATCGGAGCAGAGCGACCAGGGCAGCACATATATGATCCTTTGAGCACGAGATCGAAGGGAAAGTTGTAGGAGCCTAACGGAACCAGCCCTCACACCCCCATGAATAGACCAGTTAGGTTACTGGTAGATCGGTGACACCCTGCTGGGTTCCTGATCTCAGCATTCCGAGGTTCCGAGGCAGGACCAAACGCGGGGGAGCCTGAGATCCAGGGATGGAGCTAGGCATCAGTTGGGGACGGGTAGGGAGGGGTGAGGGAAGGGGTTGTGTGTTGTGTATAATAGTTGGGAATGGAGGGGCGGGGGGTTAGTTGGGGAGTTTATGTTGAAAGAGGGAGGGATACGAGCCCAAATGCATGCCAAACTAGACTGGAGAGGAAATCCGGGAGTGAGGGAGGAGGGACAAACCACGCATGGCAATGGGAAGCCTTAGAATTGTAACTTGGAACGTGAGAGGCCTCAACAGTTATCTGAAGAGGAATAAAGTAATGGTGTACTTGAGAAGGCTGAAAGTGGACATAGCATTACTGCAGGAAACCCACCTCACTAAGGAGAAACTAGAAGTGGTTAAGAAAAAGTGGAGAGGGACCACCACAGGAGCGACATACTCTGCTTATGCAAGGGGGTGGTCACGTGGGTGGCACCTCATGTACCGTTCCAGGTGCTTTAGTCCATAGCTGACCCAGATGGTAGAATGATAGTGGTGCGTGGGATGCTGGAAAACAGAGAATTGAGCATTATAAACACATACGCCCCTAACCAAGACACGGCGGCCTACTTTAGGGCCCTATACGGTAAAACTAGCCCCCTACTGGGCGGTGTGATTTTATAGGGAGGGGATTTTAACTGTACGTTACACCCCAAAATGGACAGGTCAGATAGTAAACTAGATAGACCCACCCCGGCTGCAAAAGCATTATAGGCCCTTCTGAGAGATTTTGGACTAGAGGATATCTGGAGACAGCTACACCCGGAAGACAGGCCATACTCACATTAAGCGGCCCCACACAATCTGTACACGAGATTGGATTATATGTTTGTTACCTCGGAGTTGGTTGGGGAAATGACAGGCTCGGAATACAAGGCCAGAATACTATCCCCTGGTCGTGGAGTGGAGGCACCAGCCCCCTAGAGCGCCCTACCCTGCAGGACTCGGCATTCCGTGAGGACCTAAGGGAGGCGATTATTGAGTACTTTGATATTAACACAGGGAGCGTGCAGTCAGAGGGAACCTTATGGGAGGCGTTCAAAGTGGTAGTACGGGATGCAGTCATATCCAAATCCAGAGGGCTCCAAGGGGGCATAGAGCGAGAGCTACAGGAGACAGAGAAAGAGTTGGAAGAGATGATGCAGAGCGGGAGCACCTCAAAGGAGGACGCGGAACGGGTGAATCTATTACAACAAACTAGCAGGGAGCACTGGGACAGACTATGTAAATTGAACTATAAAAAATATATCGAAAGGCAACATGCAGGGAGACAAACCGGGAAGGCTGCTAGCATGGTTATACAAAAATGAGACACCATGACCAGTGGTCAGGGAGATAAAGGGGGAAGAAGGCCAGACCTGGGACATTCAGGAGGGAGTCAACGAGGGGTTCCTTAGATTCTATAAACACCTTTATGAGGACACGGGGGAGGAGATGGGCCGGGAGATCCAGGAAACACTGGAAGACATAGGATTACCCAAATTAAACGATGAGGAACCGGAGGACCTGGGCAGCCCAATCACATTAGAAGAATTAGAGATAGTGATTCAGCACCTACCCATGTGTAAGGCTCCGGGGTCGGACAGGCTCCCAAGTGAATTTTATAAAACATACAAGCAGGAGGTACTCCCCCCGCTGCTTGCTATGCTAAATGAAGCGCTTGAACGAGGGAGGCTGCGGAGTCCCTGAGGGAGGCAGCGATTATTCCGCTCTTAAAACCTGGCAAGCCAAGCGACGATTGTGGGTCATATAGACCCCTATCTATGCTCAATCAAGATACCAAAATCCTTACAGCAACGCTGGCAAACAAGCTCAAACAAGTTATTGGCAAACTTATACACCCCGACCAAACAGGCTACGTTCCAGGCAGGAATATAACCGATAATCATAGGAGACTCCAACACATTATTGAACAGACCAAGAAGGACCCCGGCGAAATGGTAATAGTCTCGTTGGATGCCATTAAGGCCTTCGACTCTGTGAGATGGCCGTGGTTGTTAGCGGCTTTGAAAGGGTATGGGATGGGGCTGGGGTACCTGAGGTGGGTCAAAATGGTATATAGTTCCCCAATCGTCAGGGTCAAAATCGGCGCAATAATCTTGACAAATGGCAACTTGGTAGGGGCACAAGACAGGGCTGCCCCTGGTCGCCCATGCTGTACATCCTCGCTCTAGAACCATTGGCAATCTGCCTCAGACAACAGTATAGGGAGATAGGGATCCTCACGAAGGGAGGATCGCACCTGATATCATTGTACGCCGATGACATACTGCTATAGCTGCGCTTCCCAGAAGAAAACCTACAATATATCCTGGAGTTGATGGAACGCTATGCCGCCCTCTCGGGCATAGCGGTAAACCCCAAGAAATCAAGCATGTTCCTTTTGGGGAGACACAGGTGGGCCCCGCATAGGGGCCTACCGTTCTTGCCGATACCCTGGCGGACCGGGACGTTCCGATACTTGGGAATTGACATATACCACACAGCTGCTGAGGAACACAAACACAACACGGAAAGGGCATTGGAAGGCATTAAGAATAGCATGGGGTTCTGGTCTAAGCTACCCCTGGCGATGGTGGGTAGAGCAGCTTTGATTAAGATGGTGGTCCTGCCGAGATTGCTACACTTTTTTACGAACATCCCGTACATGTTCCCCAAACACTTTTTCGTGAAACTCCACAGCTTATGCAGGGGCTTTATATGGCATAACTCTAGTTACAGGGTGGCCCTTTGGAAGCTGCAAAACTCGTGTGACCGGGGGGGGCATAAACCTACCGAACTTCGAGATATACTACCTGGCGGGACAGCTCCAGTATGTGGCCAGGTGGTTGTCCGAAGAAGAGACGGCTGAAGCTAGGCTATTGTGCAAGGACACCGCCCCCTTTTTTCTAAGAGAATTGGGAACTGGAACTGGGCTGGAAAATATGGAGCAAAGCATGGCAAATAGTGGGAAACCCGACCCCATGCTCCCTGCAGGTGCCGCTAGTGGCGCTATGTTGGGAGGACTCGCAATTGATGAAAGGGATCCGTAGATACTGGGAACCGATGGGCCTTGCGACCCTTGGAGACGTATGGCAAGAGGGGGAGGTACTAGTTTTCCAGAGATTAATGGAGGACACCGGGGTGCACATATTACTTACACAAGAATGATCAAACTGGTGCGAGAAAGGTGGCCTGAGGCAGTGCTAGCAGAGCAACCCGATACGGTTATTGAGACAATGTACGATATCTCGGAGGGCAGGCACGAAATATCCTGCATATATGAACTATTGATGACTAGGGTGGGCAAGGAGTTGCTCCAACTGAGGCGGGACTGTGAGGAGGAGGTGGGAGAACCTATGCTGGATGGACATTGGGATAGGGCTCAAAGGTACCACAAGAAGGTGTCCCGAAACGCGAGGCTACAGCAGATCCAGTTATTTGTTACTCATAGGGCATATATGACCCCTAGCAAAATTGCCAGGTTTGGAAGTTTAGTGACACAGAAATGCCCAAGGTGCGGGTAGGTGGAAGCTGGGATGATACACATGTTTTGGGCTTGTCCGGAGGTGGGTAGATTCTGGACAGAGGTTAAGCTACGCCTGGTTGAAAAAGGGATCACACTGGAGGTGGAGTCAGTTTGGGCATGCATGCTAGGGGGTTTTACCAGACCACGCAACCTGAAGCACATTAGTAAGATGAAAGACCTGGCCTACATCCTGGCCAAACAGAGAATTGCAATGGGTTGGAAGGCAGCCCAGCGACCCAGAATAGAGACGTGGTGGGCTGATCTCCTGAAGTGGGCAGATGCAGAAACGGTAGCTTGGTATGAAGCAATCAGTAGGGGAGAGGGGGAGGAAGCGGGACCCATAATAGAATGGAGACAATTGGTGGCCATAATGGTGGGACCCTCCCAGGCCGAACTCAGTGAAGACGATTTGAGGGGGATTAATGAGGGAGACAAGCCCGGAGATACGTAAGCTGGTGGCATTGAAGCAGGGGCTTGAGTTAAGGGGGCGGGAGGGGGGAGGTCTGTGACGCACAACATGTGAATATAAGGATGAGAACTCATATGTGAATGTCCTAAATGTTTGTAATCTTTGGAGTGTTGTTAATAAAAATAATAACAATTGTTTTAAAAAAAAATCTTGTTGCCATATGACTCCAACAACATTTCCTCCTTCCCGAGGAGGGCTGACGTGGGGGCAGATAAAGAAGCCTACAGTTTACAGTAAATGGAGACCGCAGCTATAACAGAAGAATGAGGTTGGGGTGCACTGATAGTATGAGTGAGTCCCCTTACGCCTGCCTATACTTGGCATCAAGACGCTTATTTGTAGGTTGCGTGGAATACGGCTTTACCCAGTCCTTTTGGCGAGGGATTCTACATTCTTTTGTAGAGGGATGCCAGTTCTTGCAGACGGGCATATGGTCAACACCTCAGCCAAGACCCCCGCCTCAGGTTGTTCAACTTGCGGCTGCGGGATCCCCAGGTACTCGTCCACGCCCGCCAGCCTTTTGTGGAAATCCTTAGCTGAGGAGGGAGTAGCCTGATCCTCCTCCTCGTCTGTGTCACCCGCTGTGACCTGCAGGTCGGGAGCTGCTGGTGGTGGTGTGCTGGGCGCAGGCAGATGTGGTATGCTGACTGGCAGTGCCGGGGCCACCATGACTGGTGTGAGCACGGGCACCAGGGCCTGAATTGGGACCGGGATCTGGCCCACGGTCGGACACTTTAGTGCTACAGGAGGGAGCATGTCCTTGATGACCCCCCTGAGGATGGTGCCCATCTGAGTAGATTTCATGAGAGTAAGGAACTTTTCGAAGAACCTATCCTCGCATGCTAGCGAAAGGCGTGGCTCCGTAGGAGCCGGGCCCTGTGGCTGCTGTGCTCTTGACAGTCCTTGTTGCACTAAGCTGGCGTCTGAGTACCACCCCTGTGCCGATGTGGTTGGGAATGACGTGGACCAGGTAACTGGCGCTGTCCAGTCCCATCTCTATGTACGTTCTCATGCCTGCTCTTTCAATTGAGGAGGCTCCAGGTGCGCTGCCATCTTGTCTGGCCTGGTGGCCATTTTATCAGGCCCCGCGCCATGTGCCTGCTATATGGTGCCTGTTGAACTGGGTCCAGTCTCCGGCTGCACGCTTAGAAACGAAGGCTTAGACCTTCCCTGCACCTCTGGTAGAGACCTGTGAGGCGGAGTGCGTTCAGCCATTACGCCGGTAGTGCTACTGCTGCGTATAGGCACCCCCTCTGGAGCAAGCACACTGTTAGAGCAGAGCCCCTCTGGGCAAACCCCGGTACTAGAGCCTTGCGGCCCCTCAGCAGTGGGACCGGGAGGATCCTGGGACCACTCGGCCTGCTGGCCAATAGCTTTCATAGCCTCTATACTCTTGCTGGCCCTAGGACCTGGAAGGCCCCTCCCACTTGGATGCTTCTCAGGAAAGGAGTCGACCGTGCAGCATGCCGAGGAGAACAGGGCACCTACCGTGGGCCTGGTCTTCCTCCTCACGTATGTCTTGATGTCCTCTGGAGGTGATCTTTCAAACAGCTCCCTCCACCAGGCCTAATGATTCTTCGGAGCACGGGGTCAATTCAGCCGTCCCAGCCGTGGTCGGGGCCAAAGCACCAGATGCAGAGTGAGTGGGGATCTGATGTGGGGAAGGATCCCTTGCAGGCCAGAAACCCGCCTTCGTCGGCATGCACCGGGGAGGAGCGTGGCACCAGAGGACAGAGTATTATCTCTGATGAAAAGAAACAAGGGAAATTAAAGTCTTCTGGGGTAGAGCATGTGGAATTTCAAGGCCGGAGGCCTAACCCAGGAGCGCTGGTGAAAGCGGTCCGTTCCCATCGACACAGAAAAGAGGACTGGGGAGTGGCGCCGGTGGGCGGTGTCAGGGGAGTGCCTGCTCCCAGGCACGCTTCCCTGCTCACATCTAAGTTTAAAGGGGTAGCTAATTTTTTTAGGTGAAAAAGGTTCCGTTTCCCGTACCAAGAGAAGGACGCCTATACAGTATGGAGGAAAAGGGACGGAACGTAGGAGTATAACTCTTATCATGTTTGCTTTACCCTTGATTCAAAGTGACTGTGCATCAAGTGTTATTATGTGGATAGACTGTTCTTCATTCAATGTAGGCCATCCTACCCACGTAATAACACTTCACTTACCATTTGTTCTTTGACCTGGGTGCATCAAGGGTAAAGCAAAAAAGAATGCCATGCCCAAAGAAGCCCCCACCCCGAAAGGTAGGGGCACGCACATTTAGGGTTGGAGGCTGACACGCACACAACGCACTAAAAAACTTTCACCAGCACTTTCACACACCATTGACACACAACAAACACCAACATACATATATACGACGCCAAGGGGGCGACCAGGACCTCCTCTTGGGACGCAGACATGCTGCCTGACAGGAGCATGAGCGTGTTCACGTTATGGGTTACCGCAAAGTGAACATGCTGATGTAGTATTGTACCTATCTATTTGCACTGGGTGCACACAGTGCTGCTAGTAGAATACAGCTATGTCATATGGAATGTGATGGGACCTGAGGGTTCCAGGAATTACAGTTGGGAACACAGGATGGGAGAAGCTTACTGAAAGGATGTTATCTGTTTAGCTCCCTGCCCCTTTCTATATAACTAGCCCTGTAACTCTCTAACTTATAAATAAACTCACTCCTTTTATATATACTGGTCTCCTGTGCCTTACCTGAATCCAGATGTCTTCTTACCATCCCCGATACTACAGCTGACAGGAGAGGTGTACTCTCTTGTTGGGCAGCTTGTCTATCCTGCTGGCTTAATAATGAGGGCTGGCAGGCCAGTCTTCTGAAACCCAGCCAGATCCCATTATTCGCTGCCATGTTTGTTGCGGAGCCTTTCAGCTCTGAAACCAAAGCTGTAGCTGGGGGAGTGCCCCTACTGAGAGGCAGGCAGCACAGTCCCATATGCAGATAAAGCACACGGGATTGTGCTGCCTGTCACTCAGATGAGGTGAAGGTCTGCGGCTCAGGCAGGGGGGTGGTAGGCCCCCGCCCAAAGTGGCGGGCTGCCACTGATCGTGACTTTCAAGAGAAAATTGGCCACTGGGAAGAAGTGATATACATGTCATGCACGCCTCCCAAAGGCTGAGAAGGCTGAGTGAGAGACAGTCAAATATCAAATGCATTTTTACCGGGTGGGTGGGTCTTCACACGCATGTGCTACCTAAGATAAAGATGCTTGGCTTTCAGTGCCATCTTCCAACACCTGCAACCTTCAACAATGTTTCCATTTTGAATTACATTTTACTGCATGGTGAATGCAAACAATGTCTGTGGACAGTACAGCCAACAAGTTAGGAACTAAAATCAATCATAGCCCCGCTGAACATAACATTACAGAGAATTAAAAAAAGCAGGTGCACATAAACCTAAGGACAGGGCTTTAAGTGGACCAAGCTTAGACAGGGCCAATCCCCGGCTGTCTCAAAAAAGTAACCCTGAGCTGGTGCTCTGCTGGGGCTACCCCCAATAGCACCGACCCCGCAGGCAGCCCTTTGACCTTATGCGAAAGGACTGCCTGTGGGGGTCAGAGAATCAAATTAAACAAAGATAGAGGCAGGTGTAGCAAAATCAATGTTAGAGATGCGCCCGCCTCTACCTCTGACATCTTACACAGGCGAAGAGAGAGGTGTCAGTGCCATTTTGCAAGGCAGTTGAAGAGGCGTGCAAAGTTCTAGCATTCATTGTGCTGCACCAGCCACTTCATGTGTTTCTTAATTTGTGGCACAGCCCCTGCAAAGATCCTTTCCCCCATATACAGCTCAAAGTATGACCTGAGACACGAGAACATCCAGGCCCTGCAGCTGCAGAAGGACCTAGCCAAGAACGCCCCCCCCCCCCCCCCCTTGAGTGACATACAGGCCCAACCACCATCCCAGGGGGGCGAAAAGCAGTTTTTCCGGGCCACTTAAGAGCCACAGCTGCAGGAGAGTACCAATGGTGAACTGCACCGCTCCAACCCCGGTAGTTCTGTCACAGTTGGTGGCAAGAGGGTCATACTTTCTGTATGTGCACAGACCCATTGGATGACATCAAAGTTGCAGAGAGATTCCAGGCCTTGAACTCTCTAGCATGCGCAATGGTGGGAAATATCAGAGAGGACCAGGAATTGGAGCACCTGAATCCTCAATATTCTCAGACCGAGTAGAGACAAAGAACATCAAGTCTGCGCCACCAGACAAGCCCAAGGCTGCAGTGTCGCCATCAGTGGGCAATTCATCTGAGAACTAGCATCTGCCCTGACCGGCTAGTCCAACCGAGAGGAAGATCACCTGTTGTCCCACTACCAGCAAGCACAGCACCCAAACATCTTAGGGAGTGCCTGAAGGGCTCTTAGGACCACCATCTGCTGTAACAATTACCATTGCTGGATGGCAGGTTCAAGCATTACTGGATAGCAGTACACAAGTGGACATTGTGTATGAGCTGCTTTACAAAAAACACCTGGCGCATATCCCGTTGGAGCCCTTTGCTGGACGGAACCTTTACAGTGTGGAAGACAACCCCTGCAAATATCTGGGGTAGATCTTGGTCAGACTGCAGTTCCCACGCAATGTAGCTGGAGTCAGCACCCCATCTACATCCTGGATCTGGTCTGCAGTCGTCAGAGTGAAGAACCTGAAACCGCAGGATAGGGACCCATTCCTCAACGTTTGATGCACTGGTTGCACACTGTTGAGACATGGCTGGACCACAATATGCCATCACGTTGTCCATGAACACCATGTGCCAGAAGATGTACCTGCAGAGAAAGATCTAGCCCAGAGTTCACCTGATGGACCTGTTGGAGATGTTTGCACCACCTGGATTGGGCAGATCACTATCCCGGCACACACCACCATGGCAGTCCCTGGCAGAGAAGCAAAACCCAAGAAGTCTGGTAATGGAGGCATCAGAGCATTGGGAGCTCCTAATACGGTTAGTTGAACAGTTGACCCTGGTGATAATGGATGGCATGGACCTGAAGCCTATCAAGGTACTGGTCAGGTATGTGTCCATTAGAACCATCGGCTCACCAGGACAGGATGCAGCATCATAGCACAGGTCCATCTGGCCGCTTCTGTAGCCCAGTGTTGCCACCAGTCCATCCGCCTATCTGCTTAACTCATCCCCTTCACTGGAGCTGCAGTTACCTGGGAGCGTGGAAGTTTGTGAGGCATGCTAGTAAACTTATGGGGGTAGCTGCAGCAACTTGGGAGGCTAGATCTATCATGGGTGGTTGCTGGCCATTTCTGGGAGGTATCTGCCTAATACACCCTTTTCCACCCCTCTCTGCCCGAGGTGCATTTACCTTGTTAAAGGAGAACAGAACAGTGATCTTGTATCTCACGGGGGTGCAGAGATTACTAGAGGGGCAGAGAGTGGAGCAGTGGAGGGAGAGAGCTACTATATTCTGAAGATCTCATAGAAAGCAAGAGGATGATGCTCTTCAAATGCATGTTCTAGTGTTGATTTGGCAGTGAAAAGGATTTTTCATTTGGAGAAGAAATAGTAATTGTGTGGGATGGAATGCAATACCTAAGACATTTAGAGGGCTGGGGAGAGTTTTTCTTTTTGAGAGATGCACGGCAGTCATGTCCAAATGAAGTGCACAAACAGCCCAAAAGCATTCCTATTTTCCTTCAGCACTGCCAAATCTGCCCCATGCCTCCAAACGTACCTATACCAGTGGAAGCCGTTGTTCTCTGCTTCCAGCAGGGCAAGTGTGTAAAAGGTGCTTTTAGTGCCCCGTTTCATGGCAATACATGTATGATCCTTGAGCAGAGGAGGGCCTAAGTTGGCAATTCCAAGACTGACAACAGAACACCAAAGGAGAGGTAAGAGGATTAAGAGCCTTCTTCTTGGCGCAACCTCTACATTTTTAGGAAAAACCTAAAACCATAAACAAAACAGTGCCAAGGGGCTTAACCTGTTCCCCTTTCAATTTGTGTCCCAATACCTGCAGGGTTAGTCACCCATTATAAAAATGGATTCCAGACAAGTTTATGGAAAAGAAATATATATCTCATTTATTTATTATCATCATGCTTAAAAACTTTGAATTGCTTCATAGTCATCATTAAAAACAGCAATAACCAGAAAACTGGTATAAAGTGCAAGTGCTTGTATCATATACCTCTTCACAACGTGGAGGTGAAACAGCAGAACAGATAGAAAAAATATGTATATAAAGTAATCACCAAAGATACCAAAAATTAATACTAGTAAACCAAGTGAAAACCAGGAGTGACTGAAGGGATGGGGTCACTCCGGGGGTAGTGCTGTGTAAATATCACTCAATTCAACCTAATCACTCACTACATTCATTCTAATTCAAATTCAGACATTCTAATTCATACATTCATCATTTTCCCAACATGTTTCTTTCTGAACGTGTGTGTAAACAAAAAATAAACAGAAATTCATCATTAAATACGGAACAATACGGATACCAGCATGTAAAAACCACAATATCTCATGCAATTATTAGATGCATATGTACAAATACAATGGTAATCCAAGAGAACTCTTCTTGTCCAATAAATGATCCAAAGAGGAGTTTGAAACTCAACAACAGGAAAGGGGCTCCATATCTGAAAAGGAAACAGATCAGGGTAAAGGGTAAGTGATGCCCTGTATATTCATTCTCTATTTATTTAAAGGAAATTAACATTTTAAAGTTAGACCCTATTGTTACATAGTTGTCAACCAGTGATAGATTGTCTAAAATGGCAATGTTATCACAAAATGTGGTCTACAGAGAAACAGGAAAGACGGCAACGCTGGATAGGTATCAACACATACAGTCTGACAATGTTGCAAAGGATGGAGGAAACCCACTATTCAAAGTGTTACCTAAAACAAGGTTAAATCAATGGAAAACTCTTTACTTAAGACTTATTAAGCAGTGTGGTATTTCAACTGCTATAATAATATAAAGGCAACTCCCCAAAACAGGAGTAGGTGAAAAGACACAATTATTAGCAATGTCATTTAGCTTTATAATGTTGAAATTTCGTGTCGAAGTTATCACTTACATTAGGCAATCGAGTTTCACAACAAAGTGTAAAACAGGTCATCCGAGTCTAAGGTTATTGGGCTCAGTATAGCAACAGTCGCGAGATATGAGGAGCGTTCTTAGTTATTCTGCAATAGGGGGGCAAAAGAAGGACAGGATGAATATCTGTCGGTGAAATCTACGGCCGTGAGAAATATCATTAACCATAGCGGAATAATCTGCTTACCGCTCTTGTTCTTGCAAACCTAGTCACGCAGAGAACAGAGTCATCTCCTATCGACTCCCGTCAAGTTGAGAGCGTTGGGGCTGACATTGAGCGAACCCAGGACAGCTGATCAGTGGCGTATCCTTTGTTCGCAAATTTCCAAAAGTGCTGCCAATGCCGTTCGTTATTCTGTAAATGGCATCAACACACAGTGCATTCAATGCCCGCAAGAAATGGAAAGAAAGGAAAAGAAAGCCACTATCCCAAAGCATCTTTGCTGCAAGGGACTTTTAGGTAGCTTCAGCTACCGTAAGCCAGAGTTTAAGACCCGAGGCATTCAGGACGCATGCAAGGGGAACAGACAGCGGCAGTTACTCGTTAGCTCCAGCGTTCCGTCAAGTTAAATAAGTATCCGTTCGTAGCTATCTTAGGGATTACATGCTTTGTATCGAGCTAACTCCTATAGCCAAGCTCTAGATCTTACCGTTTGGTATGCTGCCCTCGGTAAACCTCCGTCTGTGCTCACGGTACCGTTGCTGAAATGCATACTGTATCACGTGATATATATTCCACGGATTGCGTATTATTAAATGTCTCTCATGTCACGTGATTAGAGCGGCAGCATGACGCATATGGTGACGTGTTGCGCTAGTACCAATAGTTGGAAAAGTAGTCAAACATGTCGGAAAAGCTCCTCCTTTCACGCGGCAAACTACGCTAGCCTGTGCCGTCTGCGCATTTATCGGGCACTCCGCATTGAAAACTAGAAATCCATCAGCCAATCGCACACTAGCAATCAGTCACGGTATAGTGTAGACTCTAGTGATTTCCGTTCGTGTCTGGTGCAGTCAATTACAGATTCCAATCTGTTTTTTCATTGAGGCCAGTTCTCAAACTATTGGTTAAAAAAATAAGTTGTTGTTCTTTTTTTAACAGGATAGTTTTATCTCTGTTGGGAGTTCATACTGGGGGTCAATTTGTAGAGCACTGTCCACTTCACATCGTCTACTGTGTGTTGGTGTTCTATCCAGTGTTCGACCATGGGGGCATTTCTGGTACGATTTATTAGGCAGCTTTTGTGTTCGCCGATGCGGAGCTTCACATTCCGGTCCGTTTTCCCCACATAGATTTTATCACATGGGCACCAAATGGCATATACCACCAAACTGGAATTGCAATTGGTATGCGCTTTCTGTTGCCATTTCGTTTTTCAACCCTATATCTACTTCTGTACTTTTCGTGGTGTGTTTACAACACACACACTGCCCACATGCATAATGGCCTACTATTTTCAGAAGGCCCCATAACTGGGACAAACTCGTTGTAGATTTGCGTCCTGGTAGTACATCATTCCTCGTCACCTGTTCTTTCAAATTTTTACTGCGTTTGAACGCAACAACTGGTCTCGGTACTGGTGTCTCTCCTTTTTCCAAAATTGGCCAATTTTTCAAAATTATCTTCTTGATATCATTTGACAAATTGCTGAAGGTGTTAACAAAGATTATTTTGGGATCTTTCTTAGTAGCAGAATGTTCTTTATATTCCAATAATGATTCCCGATTGTTGTTGTTAGCTCTTTTAAGGGCCTTTTTAACTATCTTCTGTGGATAGCCTGTTTGGAGTAGCTTATTGTGCATCTTGGCAGCTTCTTCATTAAAGTCATCTTTCTTAGAGCTGTTCCTTTTGAGCCTCAAAAATTGGCTGAGTGGGAGGTTTTCCCTTACATGTTTAGGATGAGAACTGCTATAGTGCAGCAGCGAGTTTCTGTCTGTTGGCTTATTGTAAGGTTTGACAAAAACACAATTTTTATTGGAATCTACCGTAAGGGTAATGTCTAGGAATATTAGTTCACGAGGACTATGGTTGGAAGTACATTTTAGGTATCTGTTTTGGCTATTGATCCATACCAAGAACTCTTCAAGGGTTGTTTCCGGACCCGACCAGATAACAAGGATATCATCGATATACCTTCGCCAGAGACGGATGTGTTTAAAGAAAGGATTTGTGGGTTTCATGATATTGTTGGTTTCAAAAGCTTCCATGAACAAGTTGGCTGCACTTGGGGCTAGGGTAGCTCCCATGGCGGTGCCCTGTATTTGCTGAAAAAATTCCCCATTGAAATGGAAGTAGTTTTCAACTAAACTCATTTCCGCACACCATAGGATGAAGGAGATAGGTGTAGAACCAACTTCATGACCAGAAAGAAGTTTCTCTTCCAACATTTCAATGGATATCCTTTGCGGGATGCTGGTGTAGAGTGCTACCACATCCAGCCCTAGCAAGATTTCAGTGTTCGGATCAAAAGGTAGTCCTTCCATTTCCTTTATTATTTGTGTGGTGTCTTGAACATAAGATGCCATTTTGCGAACCATCGGTTGGAGAAAGATATCTGCAAATTTAGATAGAGGTTCTAATACTGAATTAACTCCTGAAATGATTGGACGCCCTGGCGGTTTTGCCATAGATTTGTGAATTTTAGGGAGTGTATAAAATTGGGGTATACGCGGTTTGTCCTTTTTGAGGAAATCTGCCTCTTTTTTGGTGACCCATCCTCTTTGCTCCGCTTTGTCCACTTTGTTCTTAATCAGGCTTTGTAATGTGGGCGTAGGGTCTTGATTGAGGGTTTTGTAACAACTGAGATCTAAAGGTTGTCTATTACACTCTATTATATAGTCATCTCGGTTCTGTACGACAATTGCTCCCCCTTTATCTGCTTTTTCGAATAACTATTAGTTCATTATTCAGGAGATTTTTCATTGCCTCTTCTTCTTATTTGCTAGTGTTATTGTAGGTGTTTCGATTGGTAAGGTTGAACTCCAACTTCCCCAAATCATGTAGGACACAGTTCTCATTGGCCTTAGCCTCCGCGCTCTGCGATGCAGTGGGTACACAAAATACAGATTTATTCTGTAACCCTGAGTCCGATTTCTCGAGTTCGTATTCTGTTCCTTGGAAATGTTGGAACAAGTGGATTTTACGCATGAATTAGGCAAATTCTTGACGGAAAGTAAATCTATCATGGTAGTTAGTTGAGACAAAACCCATTCCTTTTTCAAGCATTGTAAGTTCCGTAGGCGTAGGTGAATAATCCGACAGGTTTACCACAATGCTTACATGCTTCGTGTTACATGCGGTTCGAAGCACCATTCGTCCTGGCCTACCTCTAAAAATGGTTGTTGTTGCATATTGCCCCGATTTTGTTGACTACTGCGATTTGGCATGTTCCTGCCTCTATAATTCCGTTTTCCACGAGGGCGTCTATTAGGTCGTCCTCGATTCGAATAAGAGTCGCCATTTTGGCTGCCATCACTTGAGCTAAAAGATTTGTTTTTGAATGCCACCTTTTTACTCCCTCTGGTTGGTTGATCATTTTGTCCATTCTGATTGTAGTTTTCCTGAGTATAAGCAAAAGCCTTTTCATGGGTAAAGTTTGTTAAGTCCCGGTTCATCCTACGGACTCTTTCCCTAAGTGTGTCTTCTTTAAAGGTTGTCATCTCCAATAAGAGTGTATCCAATCTTTTTTTATAACGTTCCAGAGGGACGGCTTTTTAAATCTCTTCTTCCAGGGTTTTTAAATCAATCAGGATCTTCTCAGTCATTTCAGTGGCCGTGTCAATTATCAAGATGACCCAGTCTCTACCACACTTGTTGGCTATGTAGCTCCATTGTATAATAAAGTTTTTATTGTCCAGAAATAGCCTCGGTTCATTCCTTACAACCAACCCTTGTGGCAGGGTACCATTGCGGAGATATTCCAGCATGATTGACCCATGAAGTTCAGTTCTTATAAGTCTTTTATTTAACTGGCTCAACTCATCCCATTTACTTATGTTGGATGTTTCCTCGCTTGACCCTCCAAGGCCTGATGCTTTTTCCAACAGATCTTTTATATATTGTTCATCATAGCTTTTACATCTTTCTAAAGCCATGTTGGACCAGCTCTAACCCTCGAGGAGCGATTCTTCAATAATAGTGAATTGGGTTACAACTTAACCGTTCTTGACCCTAAAGTTACCTTCAAGAGCTATCCCGCCTGTAATGTAACAACTAGGAGAAAAACCCGGTGAGAAACAAAACTTTTTGTTTAATCCTCATGGGTTACTATAACTCTTCGAACCCTATTCAGGTCTATAGGTGCGAGCCTATCCACGTGTTGCCATCTAGCAATTCAGACCACTCTAAGTAGATACCTCACGTCCCAACGGCCGTACAAGAACAACAACAGAACACCAAAGGAGAGGTAAGAGGATTAAGAGCCTTCTTCTTGGCACAACCTCTAAATTTTTAGGAAAAACCTAAAACCATAAACAAAACAGTGCCAAGGGGCTTAAACTGTTCCCCTTTCAATTTGTGTCCCAATATCTGCAGGGTTAGTCACCCATTATAAAAATGGATTCCAGACAAGTTCATGGAAAAAATATATATATATCTCATTTATTTATTATCATCATGCTTAAAAACTTTGAATTGCTTCATAGTCATCATTAAAAACAGCAATAACCAGAAAACTGGTATAAAGTGCAAGTGCTTGTATCATATACCTCTTCACAACGTGTAGGTGAAACAGCAGAACAGATAGAAAAAATATGTATATAAAGTAATCACCAAAGATACCAAAAATGAATACTAGTAAACCAAGTGAAAACCAGGAGTGACTGAAGGGTGGGTTCACTCCGGGGTAGTGCTGTGTAAATATCACTCAACTCAACCTAATCACTCACTACATTCATTCTAATTCAGATTCAGACATTCTCATTCATACATTCATCATTTTCCCAACATGTTTCTTTCTGAACGTGTGTGTAAACAAAAAATAATCAGAAATTCATCAGGGGTAGTCTGCCGTCTACCAGAACCACAAACACCAATTACTAGTGTTGGTAAGAGTACATAACTTGAGTTAATCCTTAAATACGGAACAATACGGATACCAGCATGTAAAAACCACAATAAATCATGCAATAATTAGATGCATATGTACAAATACAATGGTAATCCAAGAGAACTATTCTTGTCCAATAAATGATCCAAAGAGGAGTTTGAAACTCAACAACAGGAAAGGGACTCCATATCTGAAAAGGGAACAGATCAGGGTAAAGGCTAAGTGATGCCCTGTATATTCATTCTCTATTTATTTAAAGGAAATGAACATTTTAAAGTTAGACCCTATTCTTACATAGTGGTCAACCAGTGATAGATTGTCTAAAATGGCAATGTTATCACAAAACGTGGTCTAAAGAGAAACAGGAAAGACGGCAACGCTGGATAGGTATCAACACATACAGTCTAATAATGTTGCAAAGGATGGAGGAAACACACTATTTAAAGTGTTACCTAAAACAAGGTTAAATCGATGGAAAACTCTTTACTTAAGACTTACTAAGCAGTGTGGTATTTCAACTGCTATAATAATATAAGGGCAACTCCCCAAAACAGGAGTAGGTGAAAAGACACAATTATTAGCGATGTCGTTTAGCTTTATAATGTTGAAATTTCGTGTCGAAGTTATCACTTACATTAGGCAATCGAGTTTCACAACGAAGTATAAAACAGGTCATCCCAGTCGAAGGTTATTGGGCTCAGTATAGCAACAGTCGCGAGATGTGAGGAGCATTTTTAGTTATTCTGCAATAGGGAGGCAAAAGAAGGACAGGATGAATATCTGTCGGTGAAATCTACGGCCGTGAGAAATATCAGTAACCATAGCGGAATAATCTGCTTACCGCTCTTGTTCTTGCAAACATAGTCGCGCGGAGAACAGAGTCATCTCCTATCGATTCCCGTCAAGTTGAGAGCGTTGGGGCTGACATCGAGCGAACCCAGGACAGCTGATCAGTGGCGTATCCTTTGTTCGCAAATTTCCAAAAGTGCTGCCAATGCCGTTCGTTATTCTGTAAATGGCATCAACACACAGTGCATTCAATGCCCGCAAGAAATGGAAAGAAAGGAAAAGAAAGCCACTATCCCAAAGCATCTTTGCTGCAAGAGACTTTAACGTAGCTTCAGCTACCGTAACACGGAGTTTAAGACCCGAGGCATTCAGGACGCCTGCAAGGGGAACAGACAGCGGCAGTTACTCGTTAGCTCCGGCGTTCCGTCAAGTTTAATAAGTATCCGTTCATAGCTAGCTTAGGGATTACATGCTTTGTATCGAGCTAACTCCTATAGCCAAGCTCTAGATCTTACCGTTTGGTATGCTGCCCTCGGTAAACCTCCGTCTGTGCTCACGGTACCGTTGCCGAAATGCATACTGAATCACGTGATATATATTCCATGGATTGCGTATCATTAAACGTCTCTCATGTCACGTGATTAGAGCGGCAGCGTGACGCATATAGTGACGTGTCGCGCTAGTACCAATAGTTGGAAAAATAGTCAAACAGGTCGGAAAAGCTCCTCCTTTCACGCGGCAAACTACGCTAGCCCATGCCGTCTGCGCATTTATCGGGCACTCCCCATTGAAAACTAGAAATCCATCAGCCAATCGCACACTAGCAATCAGTATAGTGTAGACTCTAGTGATTTCCGTTCGTGTCTGGTGCAGTCGATTACAGATTCCAATCTGTTTTCTCCTTGAGCCCAGTTCTCAAACTATTGGTTAAAAAAATAAGTTGTTGTTCTTTTTTTAACAGGATAGTTTTATCTCTGTTGGAGTCCATACTGGGAGTCAATTTGTAGAGCACTGTCCATTTCACATCGTCTACTGTGTGTTGGTGTTCTATCCAGTGTTCGACCATGGGGGCATTTCTGGTACGATTTTTTAGGCAGCTTTTGTCTTCGCTGATGCGGAGCTTCACCTTCCGGTCCGTTTTCCCCACATAGATTTTATCACATGGGCACCAAATGGCATATACCACCAAACTTGAATTGCAATTGGTATGCGCTTTCTGTTGCCATTTCGTTTTTCGTTTTCAACCCTATATCTACTTCTGTACCTTTCGTGGTGTGTTTATAATACACACACTGCCCACATGGATAATGGCCTACTATTTTCGGAAGGCCCCATAACTGGGACAAACTCGTTGTAGATTTGGGTCTTGGTAGTACATCATTCCTCGTCACCTGTCCTTTCAAATTTTTACTGCGTTTGAACGCAACAACTGGTCTCAGTACCAATGTCTCTCCTTTTTCCAAAATTGGCCAATTTTTCTAAATTATCTTCTTGATATCATTTGACAAATTGCTGAAGGTGTTAACAAAGATTATTTTGGGATCTCTCTTAGTAGCAGAATGTTCTTTATATTCCAATAATGATTCCCGATTGTTGTTGTTAGCTCTTTTAAGGGCCTTTTTAACTATCTTCTGTGGATAGCCTCTTTGGAGTAGCTTATTTTGCATCTTGGCAGCTTCTTCATTAAAGTAATCTTTCTTAGAGCTGTCCCTTTTGAGCCTCAAAAATTGGCCCAGTGGGAGGTTATCCCTTCCATGTTTAGGATGAGAACTGCTATAGTGCAGCAGTGAGTTTCTGTCTGTTGGCTTATTGTAAGGTTTGACAAAAATACAATTTTTGATGGAATCTACCGTAAGGGTAATGTCTCGGAATATTAGTTCACGAGGACTATGGTTGGAAGTAAATTTTAGGTATCTGTTTTGGCTATTGATCCATACCAAGAACTCTTCAAGGGTTGTTTCCGGACCCGACCAGGTAACAAGGATATCATCGATATACCTTCGCCAGAGACGGATGTGTTTAAAGAAAGTATTTGTGGGTTTCATGATATTGTTGGTTTCAAAAGCTTCCATGAACAAGTTGGCTACACTTGGGGCTAGGGTAGCTCCCATGGCCGTGCCATGTATTTGCTGAAAAAATTCCCCATTGAAATGGAAGTAGTTTTTAACTAAACTCATTTCCGCACACCAGAGGATGAAGGAGATAGGTGTAGAACCAACTTCATGATCAGAAAGAAGTTTCTCTTCCAACGTTTCAATAGATATCCTTTGCGGGATGCTGGTGTAGAGTGCTACCACATCCAGCCCTAGCAAGATTTCAGTGTTCGGATCAAAAGGTAGTCCTTCCATTTCCTTTATTATTTGTGTGATGTCTTGAACATAAAATGCCATTTTGCGAACCTTCGGTTGGAGAAAGGTATCTGCAAATTTAGATAGAGGTTCTAATACTGAATTAACCCCTGAAACGATTGGACACCCTGTCGGTTTTGCCATAGATTTGTGAATTTTAGGGAGTGTATAAAATTGGGGTATACGCGGTTTGTCCTTTTTCCAAGACTGACACCTGTCACTGCAGGATACACACAGAGCTCTGAAGTAAGTGCTTCGCTCAGGATCAATCTTATCAGATAGGTAGCTCAGAACCCTCCATCCGAAGTGTCTATGCACTATATGAAATTTTTAACATCCCCCACCAGACTCATCTTTACCCCACTGCTTTTTACTGTGCTCATCAAAAAAGGTTTGTCTGAAGAGAAGAACACCCTAGAAGCAGCAGGTTATCAGCAGAGCAATTGGTCCCAGTTATATCCTACCTTCTCTGTCCCTGTGTTCCACCTTCTCTGTTCCTTGCATTCGTGCCATCTATGGAATCTAGAGCTTGTGATATGTGTAAATGTGATGTCATCTGTCTCCGTAAGCAAGGAAGGCAAGATGTAACAGCCCCTAAAACCATGAGTTCCATGTAGTTTTTGGGCATCCTCAGGAGCTACTAACCTATACGTTATTGAACCGCACAGTGAAACTGTTTTTGGTAATTCATACTCCTGTGGAAGTCTGTCAAGAACTGTGTCAAAACTAAAAAGCCTCATGGTTTGATCCTACCAGGAAATCAGTGTTAAAATATAATATCCAAATATCTCGACATGACCAGGTCCAAAAAGTGACTGTTGTTGTGACATGAAAAAGTTGTTTGCAAAGAGATATTGTGAAAGGAGAACACACCCAAGAAAACAAATTCACTCACATGTAGAGGGACAGTCCAGCCACAGATTAAAATCTCCCAGAAAAAGAACAGGTAAGGAAAGCAAGCCCCAAGAGGAGGGAAGCTCATAGAAATCCTACAAAAAGGCTTTCTCCAGAACAGGTGGACTATAAGGAACCATTTTAAAGTATATAGTGAAAATGAGAGTAAAGTTAAGTGTGAGAACTTCACCTGAGATTCTAGCACTGTCACTGAAAACTCAACAGATCTTACATTTATAATGCCTGACTCCAGTACAGATAAAAACATCCCAACCAGCCAAAAGACAGAAGGGTGGAGAGGGTACCATTGAGAAGGGAAGGAGGGATGACAAACTACTTGATCTTTTAACCAAAGTAACTTTGAGATCAAAACCAAGTTATTTAATTCTGAGGAGAAATATGTGGAATTGTCTTCTAAAGTGGACTCGGTAGAAGTACATCTTAAATCTGGATGATAAAACTTTGAGGTTGGTGGACAAAATCAGGGAGCTGCAACTACAAAATGAGAAGTTAACCCTCAAACTGAATGAACAGGAGAACTTCTCAAGGAGAAATAACATTTGCGTGGCTGGACTTCCTGAGAATTTGGAAAGTGGTAATCCAATCGATTTTTTTAGGAAAAACCCTGACTACTCTGCTCTGTTTGGACCACAAAATTCCTGTAGAGATCGAGAGGGCACATAGATCATTGGGCCTGAAGCCAGCACTTGGTCAGAGACCAAGGCACCTTATTGTGAAGTTTTAGAAATGTAATATTAAGGAGCTGGTCTTGAAAAAGGTATGTGAGATAGGTGATCTTGTATGGGGTGGACACAAGATCATGTACTTTGGGGACTTGAGCATAGATGTGCTGGAGAAGAGAAGAGAATTTAAAGTGGCAAAGGAGACGGTGATAAGTAAAAATATATAATAACTTATGATATATCCAGCGATATTTAGAGTTATATTGGATGGCCAACTACACACATTTAATGATTCCAGGAATGCTGAGGCATTTCTAGAGGACCTGGACCAAGAACCTAGTGAGGAGGCAGCTCCAGTTGCACAGAGGGTCTCAATGACAAAAAAAGAAGAGATTAATTTTGCGCTGGAAAGCCTTGTATAGATCATTGATGTGACTTTGTTTTTAAAATATTTGTGTTGTTTTTCGTTGCTTACTGTCTAATTTGGTTAGATTGTTAAATTGCATTACTTTCTTTATTATTTAACTATTTTAATGCATTTGTTGCTGTTGGAACGGTTGCTTACTTATTTGTTTTTGTTCTCACATCTCGGATCATCGAGTGAGTTGCTGGTTAGAAAATAGCACCTTGCAGTGCATAATGCATATATGGGCGTGAGGTGTGGGGAAGCTGTCATTCCCTGCTTTTTCAGCTATGTGAGTTGCCGATGTGGAGGAGAGGCTCGTATTGGATGGCATCCTGCTCTATGTGACTCTGCAGTGGACTTGAGGGGCATGAATTTGTTTGGCAAGAGTGGATTGGAAAGTGAGAGATGTCGTCACTGTGAGAAACTAAAGGGTGTCTCACTTGCTAGGCCCCAGGGATCTCTCTCTCAGGTGGCCAGGGCACAACCATCGACTTTGGATCCAGACCCTGGGGGTGGCCAGTGCGGGAGGATCACCTAGGTGGGGGATAGTTTGGGTGAGACAACCGATGGTGACCCGCGGTATCCCCCCTTTCCCCTGCCCATACCCCATCCTATTTTATAGTATTCTCCAATGTCCCAACCCCCTCCCTTTCTACACAAACACTGGGGCAAGAAAGAAGGCGACTGAGAATAAAGAGGCGAACACTTATAGGTCTCATTGGACATGTCCCTTTAATCAGGTCATGCAAAGTCAGGCACTTGACCCTAATCACATTCATCTTATACCCGTTAGCTCCCCCCACACAGATAAATATAGAGACACACTCTGAGCAAGGTGAGACACGAGAAGGAGCAGCTCTTCTGGGACGAAGGCAAACTCACTGGAGCAGGACAAACGATCGAGGGACCAGAGTAAAGTGCCTTGGTCTCTGACAAGAGGAAGCCTGCATTGTGTGTAAAAGACGCCAGCGACCCTCTCGGGTGAACGACAGAGATGAGGAGGCGAGGCCAAGCCTGTGGTATCAACCTTGCCTCATAACTCAAAGCCGCAGAGACTAGAAAGGAATACACACAACCAGTAAGTTAGCTTAAGACATGAAAGGTCGGTTTGTGTGAAGGCAAGATTGAAGCCACAACATTGTATCTCCCAATTGAAAGTTGAACGCGTGCTGATGAGACGCGAAAGAGAGAAAACTTTAGAGTCCCCGATAACTGTGAAGCCAGTGATACAGTGTAGCAGAGTGGTTCCACGAAAGGAAGTAGTCCACTCTAAAGTCTCTGCAAACGGTTTGATGTCTTGTTATCAAGCAGCAAGTGAACAGACTCTGAAATGCGCAATGGTCCAGATTAAACCCTTCCAAAGGGGAAGTTAAAAGGTGATTGCTTTAAGAGAAAGATCTCCTTGAACTTTGTTGATTGTGTTATGGAAATACCAAGACCAAGAGGCACTGGGGCAAATACCACAAGGGAGCGATAAAGTGAAAGTCAAAGTGGTCCTGCGGAGGTCTATGGAAAATGTTTTGCACATTTGGAAGTCTTCGACATCAGTGGAAGGCCCGAGCCGACTGAGGGAGACCTGGAATATGAAATTGACAGAAGTCAAAAAAGAATTCTATAACAATCAAATAGCCAGTGCTTCCAACTCTACTGGGAAATTGTTTCAAATTCTAAAATCATTTGAAAAACCACCTACCCTCTCATCGCCTTTTCAACCAACATTGGCTGATTGCGAGGCAGTCCAAATCGCCTTCTCGAATAAAATCAAAAAAGCTAGAGAATCCATCATAAATTGTAAGGTATTAGATCCATTACCATCTTCTCAACTCAAGGTCATTGACCCAGAGTTAAACATCCCTAAATTCACATTTTCACCAGTCTCAATTAAAGACATGCATGACACCCTCTCATCCATGAATTGCACCTCTTGCGTCGAAAACGTCTTACCTCCGAAATTCATCTTGGACAATGTGGAAACCTTTTCCTCCTTACTCTGTCGCATGACAAACGCATCTTTCAGGGACCGGAAAGTCCCTACAGGAATCAAAACAGTCACAGTTACCCCTCTGGTAAAAAAACCTGCACTAGACCAACAAGATCCCACGAATCTCAGACCTATTACTAATTGCAATTTCTTGCTGGAAGTTCTCGATAAAATTGCTACTAAACAATTACAAGAATATGTTGACAAACATAGCTTGTTACGCCCCCAACAATCGGGATTTAGAAGTGCACATAGCACTGAGTCAGCACTGCTAGATCTGCAGACAAAAATGCTGAGTATATTAGACAGAGGTAAAGCTGGATTGCTAACCCACTTGGACCTCTCGGCCGCTTTCGATTTGCTTGATCACGGAAAGCTCTGAGGGGCACTAGGCTCAGCCGGAAATTGTTCCCAAGACGCGATCGATTGGGTATTATCATTCTTGGAAGATAGGAACTCAAAAATCACATGGGGAGGGCACTCGACCTTGCCCAAACCTGTGGATTGTGGTGTTCCTCAGGGAGCTAGTTTTTCCCCCTTACTCTTTAACCTTTATATCCGATGTCTCTGCACCTTTTTATCACAGCTTGGGATCTTCTTTGCCAACTTCGCAGACGACACACAGCTCATCTTAGAGCTTAGCGGAAATCATTTCATAGACAACGAAAAGCTAGCTATCATCTGTAATACCATCGAAAACTGGATGATATCACATTGGATGTGCCTTAATAGCTCTAAAACAGAGCTTATGATCTTTGGATCCGCAAAAGCATTAAACAACCTTGATCCGGATTACTCCCCATTTACCATAAAACACAGTTTCAAACAAGGTCAAAACCCTTGGTATTTATCTACAATCCTCACTAGGATCAGAAGCCCAAACCGCATACTTAAAGCGAAATTGCCAATACTACTGGAGACTTCTCTGCCGTATCAGACCATTTCTTAACACTAAAAACAGTGCCACGATTGCGAGAGCCACCATTCTGGCCCTATTAGATTATGGCAACGCATTAATGCTTGGCGCCAGTAACAGCTGCCTGAAACAATGCCAGATCATTCAAAATAATGCAGTTAGGTCCATTGCAGGAAAATCCAAACGGGAGCATATTACTAAGGACAGGAACAACCTTCACTGGTTGGCAGTGAAGGAACGTATAATCTTTAAATCACTGACCTTGTTCCACCGCTGTCTTTACGGCACGGCCCCAATATACCTAAAGAAAGATTTCAGCTGGTACCAGCCAAGCCGTAGCTTGAGATCTGCAAAACAAGGATTGCTCAACCCCAGTTCTCCCGGCAAATCTACAGGCCTAGGTCGAGCTTTTCCGAGCCTTGCAATCTCTCACTGGAATAAACTGCCTTGCAATATCAGATTGGAAAGAAACATCCAATCCTTCAGGAAGCAGCTGAAGACTTCACTCTTCAAATAACTACGTAGTCTCCATATCAGCATTGGCCTACTCCCTTTCTGCTTCTTATTTTTCTTCTACTGTCTGTGTCGTCCTGTGAACCCTCTGTCCTCGTGTCTTTGTCGCGCCCTGATGCTTGCAAGCTTCGGTGCGTTATAAATAAATAAATAAAGAAATAAATAAATAAGATAGGGGAAGGGAACCCGTACCGAATGTCAATAAAGCTTGAGGAAGGGAACCCCTGCAAGTGCTGTAATTGCGAGGACCGAGCCCGACTGAGGGAGACCTACGTGGCGTTGAATCATGGAACTTTTTGTTTTGAAAGGTCTGAGCCCAACAGATGGAGATCTACGTGAACTTTTGTTGAACTTAGAAAGAACTTTGGGAAAGTTGGAAAAAGTGACTTTAAAGTGGAAGGCCAAGAGGGATCCTACCCACGTTTTGAACTGCCTTTTTTGATAAGCTGAGCCAGAGTGTGTCATCCTGATTACGGGAGCCGCCTTACTCAGCCACCTTGAACTTTTATGTTATAACACTGACTTTCCTTTGCATACACATTCCCCTTAAACAATTTTTGTATAAGAGATAGGGCAGGCATTAGGCTTTGTCATTATAGGCCATTTTGATTTTACAAAGACTGACTAGGACTGTGTTTTCTTTATTATTAGAAGGTAGAGACTACTCCCATCATAGCTATAGGGCAAAGTAGGAGTTTTTCCAAACCCCAAGAATTGAAAAAAGGTTTTGAAACTTGTAATTCTTGTGTCAGTGTCATACTTGTTATACCATGCCTTCCTTACATCACTCATATCCTTCTTTGAAGAGATCAAGCTTCTTGAATCATTCTGAGGTGACGTGTTGGTAATGAGGAATGTTAAGTCTGTGCTTTCTTCTTTTGGCGTCCAACTTGATAACTACGCGCTGCCCTGCCATATGTGACAATGAACTGTTTTCAAGAAACGGCCTTGTGGTTTGGGTATTGTGTCGAAATAGGATACAATTACTTAATATTCATTTTTGGAATGTGAGGTAGGGAGATGTTTATTTTTTGAGAGGGAATGGGGTTCTGGTGGGTATAGTTCAAATTATAAAGTGTTCTGTGAATATGTGTGCTCATAATCAGTCTGAGGTTTGTCAGTCTGATGCTGAATTTCTTTTTTTCGGTTTAGTGTTTGTTCTATGTGTTGTATGGTGTGTGTATGGGGTGTGTGGTTGCCTCCTACTGTTGAGATGATGAATATGACACAACTACATGTTTCCTATTGTCTTCCTCGTTTAATATTGCTTGGCAGATATTGTTGTTAAAACTATGACAATCAAATGAGGATTGGAAGTTTGTGATTTCCATCAGTAAATGGGTATGTTGACCTGCGTAAATTGGAATGTTAACAGCTTGAATTGCCTACAAAAAAAGGAGAAAGGTTATGGCTAGGCTATGGAGGCGAGGGCTGATGAAATTTCTTTTTTACAAGAGATACATTTACTTGAAGGTTCTAAGAGCCTCTTAGTTAATTCGAAATATACATACGACATTTCTAATTGTTATAATTCAAAGTCTAGGGGGGTGGGTATTTTATTCCCTAGATGTGTGCGTGTTGCGGTGGAAAGAGTGGCTATGGATGGCAAATTTCAGCAGCACACAAGGTACAGAATGTTAATGAGAATTGGATAGAATCATTGGTTGACCATTTTGAACAACATTATCATAATATTTGCTCATGTTTTCCTTTCTTTTTTTATTATCTATTATTCCGGATCTACTTGGGGTATGTGTTAAACATTTTTATATTTTTACATTTTCAATTGAAATGTGTTGTGTTGTCCTACTTGGCATAATTGTACAGTGTTATGAAATCAGATATTAGTACAGCCCTGAAGATGGTCATAAACCGAAATGTATAGGCATATGTACTAACTCACTAATAGACTCACTCATTTATGGGATGCCTCACTAAAAAAGAGCAAAAACGAGATATAGGAATTGAAATGTGAATTAAACATTTCTCTCGAGAAACTTTGAGTGTTTTATGACTATTTGTCTGCAAATTGAAAAAACGGTTTATTAGGAAACTCAACTATTTGTGCAACCCTGACAAGGGTCAACTGTGAGCACCAGTTTTAAATAAGGTACAGATACCTTATTTTATCTTTGTTTCTATGGATGGCAAAGGGCAGATAATACTTGCTGATGTTCTTCATGATGGCAAAGTAATCACTATTGGATCTATTTTTGGCCCATGTTTGCCAGAGGGTTCCTTTTTTAAGCTAACCTCTTTACTGCAACATTTTTGAGGGGAAATGGGTGGTGACTTCAATTGTGTAATTGATCAGAGACTGGACCACTCAGCTTCATGGAGACATACAGATGTAGGAGTGAGTAGGGAGTTTAGACACTTTCTTCAGAGGTTCGATTTAGTCAATATCTGGAGAGTATTGCATCCAGGAGTGAAGGGGTTTTCTTCTACTCTCCTGTACATGATTCGTATGCTAGGATTTACTATTTCTGTTATCTGATAGGCTTATTGACAAAACTATTGGCTTAAGTATAAGGGAGCGTGGATTGTCTGACCTTGCTTAGTTGGATTTTCGACTGGATTTCATTGCTAAGGGATCGAATTGTGTTAGACGGTGGCTTAAAAGTTATGCTTTGAGGGTTCAGGAGGTAACTGATAATCTAAAAAACTTTATTGAGGTCTCTTTTTATGGAAAATAGAGGCTTGGCAGATATATAAATGGTCTGAGATTGTTTTAAAGTGACGATATGGGGGAGCTGATTAATTGAACGTCTCGCTCTAGGAAGTCAGGTTTGGCAGAATTAAAATTGTTGGAGGATGAGCTTAAACACAAACAGCAAAGGTTTGAGTCGACCAAGGATATTGAGGACAAATTGAAAATGAATAGGGTGAAAGATGCTTTGAAAAGTAAAGCCAATATCCAGGCAGAAAAAGGATTGTTTTTTTGTGAAACATAAATACTGGGACCATCCGACAGGAGCGGTAGACTATTAGTTAATAAGCTGAAAGGTATTAATTACTGAGAGGTCTTGTATACAGGGTGTGGAGAATGCATATGGTATTACAATGGTGAAAAAAGCAGAAATGTGTGACTGTTTTAGTTCCTTTTATGAATTCGTATATACTCGGTATGTTTTTCAATCGAAGTCGGACATGGATGAGTCTTTTGGTAAAATAGAAATTCTGGCAGGAATGCCTTAGATACTCATTGGTACTCAGATTGATATTGCAGCGATCTCAGCGGCTATAGATCAACTACATATTAGCTAATCTCCAGGGTTAAATGGTAATTGTAAACGTAATTGTAGCTCACATGCTGCTGTGTGAAACTGAAGCTGCAAGTGCTCTTGTGTGTAGAGCTATACAGTTGATCTGGTGAATTTGTAGGTTGGTGCCAACTTGCAAATTTGACATTTATGTGCTATTTGGTATTGTCTGATTTCTGGTGGGGTCCACAAGTGTTTTCTTGGGTGCGCTGCATGGTCGAACTAATTGGTAGCTGATCCTATTGATATTGGTTGAAGTGACTGTCGGCAGTCTGTCATGTAGGAAGACCTTTAACGATTCTGTTTAGGTCTTTGAAAGTGAGTATTTTATTGCAGTGATTTGTAAAAGTGAGAGTTTATTGGTTGTGATGCCATGATAGCTAGAGGTGAGAACTGAAATGAGGGAGTTTACAGGTTGGTTTGTGACCTTGTGGGGGTGGGTTTGTAGTTTTGTATACTAAATCGCCAAACTTACATTTGACTGCTCTGGCATAGAAGGCAAATATGGAAAGTTACGGTTGGTTTTCCTGTACACTATCCATAAATCTAACTAGACTCACCCTATAATAATACCACCCGTCTTGCACACAAGGGATACATCCTGGGGTAATTAGAACACCCTCATGTACACCCTGCCTCTCTACATATGCTTGTTAGGCACCCTGCTCACTGCTAAAACCACACCCAACCATCCCGGTTTACAGCCCAGCAACTACTATTATTTCAGCAGCATCAATCCTCTTACGATGGACATCCTGCTTAAGTCCACACAGGTGTCCAGTGTAATTAGAACACCCTCATGTACACCCTGCCTCTCTACATATGCTTATTAGGCACCCTGCTCACTGCTAAGACCACACCTAACCATCCCAGTTTACAGCCCAGCAACTACTATTATTTCAGCAGCATCAATCCTCTTACGATGGACATCCTGCTTAAGTCCACACAGGTGTCCAGTGTAATTAGAACACCCTCATGTACACCCTGCCTCTCTACATATGCTTATTAGGCACCCTGCTCACTGCTAAGACCACACCTAACCATCCCAGTTTACAGCCCAGCAACTACTATTATTTCAGCAGCATCAATCCTCTTACGATGGACATCCTGCTTAAGTCCACACAGGTGTCTAGTTAGAGTTTTGAATCCTTTTGGTCGAATGCCAAAAGGATCGAATCAATAGGCCCGAAAACAAAAGGGTCAAAATTCTTTTTTACATGTATATTTATAAATTCAACCCTTTTTTTCAGTCCTATTGACTCGATCCTTTTGGCATTCGACCAAAAGGATTAGAAACTATGACCTATAACCGTCCACACACCCCCCTCGTCACACCACGCCTGCAGACACACACGTGCCTAACCACCACTACAGACTGGTCAGACGTAGATCACGCACCCTCCCCATGAACTTCCATGCCATTCCTACACTGGTAGCACACAGAAACCTCTGACTAGGCTCACGCACCTTCAGAGTGAACAAAAAATCCACCAAAACACTACACTTAGGAGACCTAAATCTAGGATTCACCGACCCTAATGACAAAACTGCCACCTCTCTCACCAAGGACCTCCTCTATCTCGGCTTCTCCCAAAAAATCACATCTCCCACTCACGCGAAAAGCTGCATCTTAGACTGGGTAATAGACCACAACTGCGATACAGTCATCGCTTCTAATACTAGCATCCCATGGACAGACCACAACTTCACCATCCCACTAACGCCATGCACCAAGTCGACTACTCCAGCACCTGCTATCCTAGCCAGAAGTGCAAACAAACTCACTGCGGATAATATCAGCGCTTGTCGTAACCTACCATAGCTAGCACCACCATTCTCCTCAGACCCTAACATCCTAGCAGAGATATTCAAAGACACCCTCACCAGTGCAATCAACACCGTTGCCCCACTGGAAAATAAAAAAGAGAAAAAATCCTTCCACTCCAACTCGTGATTCCCAGAGGAGCTCCAAAATCTGCGCAAAAGCAAACGCCAGGCACTCAAAAATTGGCAGATCAATCCATGTGACATCACCAAAGATAACTTCCAATCTACTGCTAAAAAATACAAAGACTCCATCTTCAATGCTAAATCTGAAGCTTGCAATCGCTGAATCACCGCTGCTAACTCCGAAACCAAAGAACTCTTTAGTATCTTTAAAGAACTAACTGTACCGCCCATCTGCACTGATGAGAACGTCCAAGACTGGTGCACAAGCATACAAACCGCCATGCTAGAAAAAAAAAAACTCCTCCAAAACAAAATATCACACCATTACAAAGCCCTACCTAAGCAGAACCCTCGCGAGGAGACACAGCCCAACTCCAAAAAACACAACCTGCCCAAATTCTCATTTACGGAAATCACTGAATCAGATGTCATAGACATCCTTAGACATCTCAAACCATCATAATGCAAGGGCGATGTGTGCCCTCCCAAAACATCAAGGAATGCGCGGACCCACGGGCTCCTCTCATTACCGCCTTCATCAACGCCTCCGTCAAAACAGGCATAGTCCCGGATAGCCTCAAAGAGGCCTGGGTGTGCCCTCTTTTAAAAAAAACCTATGCTAGACCCCTCTCAACCTAATAACTACCGACCCATAACAACAGTCCCATTCCTTCTGAAAATACTAGATAAGGCCGCCCACAGACAGATCCAACTATACCTTGAATCGAACTCAATTCTAGGAAAAAGACAATCAGGCTTCCGCAAAGGGCACAGAACTGAAACTGCCCTTTTAGACTTAAAAAAAGAAATCACCAATATCCTCGAGAAAGGCAAGCCCGCACTTCTCCTCCTCTTAGACCTCTCAGCAGCGTTCGATTTGGTTCATCATAACACACTCACCAGTCATCTCACACATCCTGCGCACTTCTCCAAGGATGCAGCGACTTGGGTTATCTCCTTCCTAGAAGGCAGAGCTATGAAAGTGTTCCCCAACATAGCTAATGCAGAGCCCACTATCATCCACTGCTGTGTCCCCCAAGGATCTTGTACTGCCTCTACTTTATATAATCTTTTTACTAAGCCTCTCTTTGATAAATTGGATGCACTTGGGATCACATACACAAACTATGCTGATGACACCCAGGTGCTCCTTCCCCTTACTGGGTACTATCACCAAGACGCTACAACAATACAACAAATCTATTCCACCATACAAGCATGGATGGCCACTAACGGCGTATGTCTAAATGGGGACAAGACTGAAAGCGTCATTCTTATTCAGAAATCCACACTAGCCTATCTTGACCTGCTTTACCTCAATTTCAGAATAGGTAACTGCGTCATCCCAGTATTATCCTTGGTTAAAACTCTTGGAGTCCACATTGATGCTACTCTATCCATGGATAAACAAGTCAGCGCCATTGTCTCTGCCTCCTCACTAAGTACGAAACTTATCAATGCTATAAAGCCATTCCTAACTAAGGATAACTGCCTTTCCATCGCCATTGCAACTATAGGAGCCAAACTGGATTACTGCAACACGCTCCTAGCTGGCACCTCCAAAAGAAATCTAGCCAGACTCCAAACCACCCAAAATAATTCTCTCAGAGCAGCCCTTAGTATACCTTAAAGAGACCACATTACACAAGCAAGAAAGACCACCCACTGGCTCCCAGTCAAGGACTGTATCACTTTCAACATTCTCACAACCACACATAAATGCATCAACCTTTCAGCACCCTCATACCTATCTGACACTATATCCAGATCACAATCAACCAGACCGTCTAGATTATGATACACTAACCAACTCACTGTACCACGCAACAGGACCAAGGCAGGGGGAATAGGCTTCCCCTACCTCGCCCCTAAGTTATGGAATGATCTCCCTACTGCCCTCAGAGCCGAAACGTCTCTCTATACCTTCCGCAAAAACCTCATAACTGCTCTCTTCAATTAACTACTCACACCCATACACCTACCATTCTGTATATGTATGTAACTAAGCCATCTCGTCCAAATGTAACCCATACGGACGGTTTCACTGCATGTAACTAAGTTATAAGCACAAACTGTAACAAGCGCCACGATGCCTATGGGCTGCTGTGCGCTCAACAAATGCAAATCAATAAATAAATAAATAAATATAAGTCTTTCAGTGTCCAGTTGACTCCATTTTTGCGTGAAGTATATAACTACTTTTTGCTAAATGAGATCTTATGCCCCTCCATGAGAGGGGCAGTAATTACTCTGATTCCCATGCTGGGTAGGGACCACAAGAAATTATCGACCAATTTCCCTATATAACGTTGATGTTAAACTGTTTACCAAAATGTAAGCTAACAGACTGGATAGGAATATGGGGGGAGGGTCTAATAGATCTACCACAAGTTGGGTTTATGAGGCAAAGTTTGTTGATGACAATATTAGGATGCTTGTGGATATTTTGGGTTTTCAGGAAAGTGAGCCTGCAGACACTGTATTAGTCTTCATGGATGCTTTTGATAGGGTCAATTGGGAAATCCTAGAGTATACGTTGCTAAAAATGGGGTTTGGTGTAGGTTTTTTTGAAGGCAGCAAGTTGTTTGCATTCATCTGTAACTGCTAAAATCCGGATGAATGGTGAAATTTCAGACACTTTTCCCCCTAACAATGGGTACTAGACAAGGGAGTATGCTGTTGCCTTTTCTTTTTAACCTGCCTTTGGAACCATTAGAAGCTTATATTAGGCAGCAGCAGGGTATCTGTGGTCTATGGATAGGTGGGTAAAGAGATTAAGGCTTTGTCAAATGCTGATGATATGACTATAATCCTGACTAATCCAGGCCAGTGTAGTGTATTATTGAAAAATATGTTTGAAGAGGTGGGACGTCTGTTGGGTCACAAAATCAAGTTGGACAAGACAGGGGATCTTCCACTTTCTGCAAATTGTCCACGGGTGGAGTTTGCATCATGGAATTGTACGTAAGCTGATTCCTCTGTTAAATGTCTGGGGCTCTCCCTAATACGTGATTTTAAAACAAAATTGCAGAATGCAATGTAAATAAACTAATTGAAGTGTTGCTAAGTGATGTCAGAAAGTGGGGAAGATTAACCTCAAATATTTGGGCTAATATAAACGCCATTAAGATGACTCTCCTTCTGAAGGTACTCTATGTCATTCAGTTACTGCTATTGAAATTTCCTAAAAGGTTACTGTGGGGGGTTGATGGGATTTTCCAGCATTTTCTGTGGCATTATGGGAGAAGCTGGACGATTCCATGATAAATACTAGTGCATCGTATTCGGGAAGGTGGTTTTGGATACCAAGATCTTGAAAATGATCATAAAGGCTTCTTGCTTAACAAATCTGCTTAATACTTTGCAGTGGAGGAGAATTTGGCACTGCTTTGGATGACAATAGAGAGAGGTATGTTCTCTCCATATGTATTGGATAATGTGTATCAGTCCGATCCTATATCACCTTTTCACATTGCTCTGCAAAAAAGGGTAGCGCTGTTAGGGAGAATTTTCATTTTAGTGCTAAATTCCTCCCACTTTAGAGACCCCAGCTATTTTGCTGGACTTTAGGACTTTTTAATTTTAACCCTGGAGTGAGTTTGACCTTTTCTCACTCTCTCATGTGTTTTGACCACATTCGGATTGTGTGTTTCCTTTGTTTTTGGAGTCTGACAAACTCCATAGGCATCTACTTAGCAACTTCAGTGCAGTGTCACAGAGAATTCCTTTAGATTTCTCATAAGGTTTAAATACCTTTTCTTGGATGAACTACTGTTCCCAAGAATAGTAAAGTGAAATTGACTTTACTTACCTTTTCTCTTTGTGGGTCCAACACACACCATCGTATGTGGAGTGCTGGGGGGTAACTTAGTAGCCCCTTATCCTACCTACTCATGTAAACATTTTTATGTTACCCTTAATGCTTTAAATGGCTGGTGGCAGTGGTTTAATTTTTCTACCATTTTGCTTTTGTTCCGCAGGCTGAATCCTCAGCTGCAGTATACCACCCATGGGTGACCATTTTGTCAAAATGGCCCCGGTCTTCTTTCTTCACCATTTTCTGTTTGTGAGGTCTTTCTTGGTTTTTACTCTGCGTGGCAAGCCAGGTTTGAGAGGTGTAGAGGAAGAGCCAAGTGCCTCTACCGAACATCCTGCCCACATTTTGCCTATATGTTGGAAACCAGAAATTGCAACATGACGCAACGCCAGTAATGGTATCTATACCGCGAAGGGTCCTTGAAACAAGGTATCCATTGAGAAAACCCTATATGATGTATCCGCGAAGAAATGACAGTCTTCTGAAGGAAGTTCCGGAAGAAGTGTGAAGATTAGTGAAAGAGAAGACTGGTGACGTCACATGAAGCACAACTGACACACCAAGAAGAGATGCCAATGAAGAAGGCGAATAGACCTTATAGAATCTGATGGCAAAGTAAAGAATTAAGCAACATTTCATGAGCAAAATGAAGATTGCACATGCGGAGAGCACTGAAGACACGGCAAAGCCGTTTTATAATTGTACAGATGCAGTACTGTACGTAGTAATCATGAGTCTGGCTATACGTAGTGAATAGACTGCAGATGGTGCCGCCAATATATATATGTATGTATAGAATCTGGATGTTCCACGACACCTTTTGGCAAACTAGGACCCCATGAACAAAAGGGCTGAAAGTGTGGTGCCGTAGAATAAAACAGCTGGTGGCGAAGGAAGATTCGAGAAGGCTTGTCTGGCCCGGTGTCAAGGGTTGGGGCAGCCAAGAAACTGGTTATCTATTCGAGAAGATACAATGAACGTGAGAAGCAAGACAAGCTTCTGTTGAGGTATAATGGAGAAACACTGGAAGTGTAAGGTTGTATCCATATAATAGTACTGAATGCGAAGAAGGAGTTTAAACCCCGGTCTCATGTCACATGGTCAAGTTGAAAATAGACATTGGGTGAGCTGCACCGAGACCAGAAGATAAGACCATGCTCTCACTCCCTTTTGTTCTCAGGCATAGCGATCCTTTGCAAGGCCGAGTTCAAAGGATTAATTGAATGGCAGACAGTAGGAGTGATGATGGATGTTGGGCTAATTGGGTAGGGAGGTATGGTCACGTCCAACCCTCCAGCACCTGGGATTCCAGCTTGCGTGCTTCTAGTGAGTTGAATATTCGAGAAGGGTACAAGCATACCAACCAATTGTAGAGGGCCACAAAGCAAAGAACCCTATAGTTTGAAAGCCAATGAAATGTGTATTTTTAAAGACATGGAAGATGACTTGCACTAGGGGTGGGCATAGCTGTCCACCTAACCTTAGAGAGCCAATCACAATCTCATACCCCATAGAAAGTATACTTAGATGTTCCCCGTAAGCCTATCCCAACCAACAGTAGGTTTTCTTATTTTGCCACGTAGTATAATGTCCTGTATGATGGGTTTTTGCTATGTAACTGTGTTTTTTCATGTGAATCATTGAGACGTATGCTCTGAGTTATCCGTTGACGCCCTTTGTATTTCCTGTTTTAGACAATTGCAATTAAAAACAGTTGTGTTTAGCCAACTTCCTGAGTCGGTCTGATTATTGGTGTAGGAGTAATATCTACATCACCACTCATCCCATAGAGCGCCACCTCTCTTAAAGGGCCTACGGGTTCACCTTTGTTCATTCTGGCTTTGGCGGGCATCAGTACTGAAACCCGCCTCTGGCTCCAGTGTGTCTGGAAGGGCAGGACGTGAGGGAGGTGCATGAAAGGGAGAAACCTGCTTAAAAGGCAAGGGTTTTGGTACTAGAGGCAGAGTCGACCACTGGGAAGAACACCCAATGAAGAAACCGTGAATAAAGCTTGCTTGGTGAAGCCCGGCCACGTTAAGGGCGACTGCTGAGACTCCTGCTGTTTGGCTGCTGTGTGGATTAACTATCCCCTTTTGAAACTTCTCTACATTATCCATCCAGCGTGATTCCCTCACACCCCTCACTCTGTGTGAGGGCGGTAGATCGCGAGCGAGTGAACCGCTGCATCGCGGGTTGAAGCCCCGCCCACCTCAAAAGCTCCGCCCATCCAGGAAGTGCGGATACAAAACAGGATCCCAGCAACCCTTGCGGCGTGAAGCCCGGCCGCGTTAAGGGCGACTGCTGAGACTCCTGCTGTTTGGCTGTTTGCTGCTTTTCTGCTATCTGCCGACCGCAGGGCTCTTCTGCGCAGCTGAGTCACCGCTCGAGTGGGCTCATGACGCGATCCGTGGAAGGTCCCCAGACACGGAGGAAGACGCTCCATTACCGCAGAATGGCAAACCCATGGACCGCCTTAAAAGCCCCCTCGGACGGGGGAGGCAAGGTAAGCAAAAGTGTACCTCGGACGGGGGAGGCAAGGTAAGCAAAAGTGCTCCAAGGTAAGCAAAATTGCTCTGTAAACTCTGCTACACACCCGCAGGAAATATCTACCACTGCACTGAACTAAACACACTTATCAAAGGATTTGCCCGTCGCACACGACAATGGCACATGTTCTTCCTGTATCCAAAGTCCATCGCCTCTCCTGGCGAATTCAGATACAAATAATTGCATGGATAGCCACCCCCATGACCATCCCCAAAACAATAGTACTCTCACCCTACAAGATCAACAACAAATGGCTATCGAAGTAAGTGCAATCCAGAAGGAAGTAACTATAATTATACCCGAAACTACGAAGACGCAGGTGACACTACTACCTCCGTCGTTTAAATCCACTAACCAGGCAGCGCCATCTGATTTGTCCAATCTATCCAATGCACAAACAAAGATGACCATGAAAACGAATAGCAACCTTGGCGATTTGTTCCTTAACCTCAAGTTTCCCTTTTCTGCTATCGAGGTCACCATTGCTGAGTTAATTAATGCTGCCAATGTTCTGACCGTGGATCAAGAAACACCCTTTAATAAAGTCCAAGAGCAGGCGGAAGGTGCTATGCCAAAAAGCACTTCTGACGAAAATGAAAATCAGAATGCACAAAACATTAAGGAAAAATGCCCCTGTTGTTCCTGTACAATCGTTGCTGCCAGCATGACAAGCAACCACAACCGAGACATTGTCCTCAAACTCAAAGCCACAAGGCACAACAGGAAACAACTGTAGCATCAAAAACAACACAAACATAGTGCTGCCAGCACCCAGGGAACTAGCAGACAAAACACAGAATGACGTCCAAAAACTATGTACCAAGAACAACTCGCCTGTACCTCAAAGTAACTCTGCAGGAAGTTTAACTTACGGAAACAGGGCGATACGAAAAGCCACTCAGAGAAAGGAAAGCGTAAATCAAAGCGCATATGCATGCCAAGCTCCCGATGATTCAGGGAAAAACAACCTGACTAAATCAGGCAGTGATCCTGTGGTACCTGATCAAGCTCTATCTAGTCCAACATCCAGGTTGGCAAGCACAGAGTCAAGCTCCATTGCAAGAGCCCGCCGTCTCCAGCGAATCATTGAATTAAAATTAAAACTAAATCAGTCAACCTTCGACGAATCGGTGCCAGCACCAACAAACATCAGTACTCCATGCACCAAAAACCCAAATAGCTTTAACCAGGAAAATGTTAAAAAAGTCCAAAATTCTTCATTTCAAGATGATCAATTTGATATGGAACACTCACAACAATCATCCAATGGAAACAATTCATCGGTGCAAGAAGTGATCTTATCTGTTGATGCCCTAACCCAATTGCACAATAATGTTATAGCTGCCTCCTCAATTGTTCTACTACCTTTCAAAAAACTGTAGGAATCCTTGAATGGGACAATAAGTGATCAAGGAGCGATGCTAACAAATCTAACAAACAAAATGGAAAAACTTGAAACTTTCACAGGCTTCCTACAAAAACAACTTGAATCACAGGCAGACCTGTCTGCTCGTTGGCAGGAACGGTTATGCGATTTGGCTGCAAGACATCACTGCCAAAACGACAACCTAATTAAACGTCTGCTGGAAGCAGTCAAATGGATGTGTCATCAGTCTGGAGAGGTAGATAAGAAAATCCAGACGCACGACTCCCTTTCAAAGCGGGCCAATCTGCCTAAACTAACCCCTCTACAAAGTGGAAACAAGACCCTAAAGGCTCACGGACATTGCTTGGCAACCACATCTTCAGTGGCTGAAAGATCACTGCCACTGGCGATGCCCCCTCACGACACTCAACCGCTGCCTGCGCCTGTTAAAAAACCCGAGTCTCAAGCAAGGTCTCAGCCTCATTGCGCAGATAAAACTGGCGTTAAGATACCGGAAACAAACCATCAACAAACCATTGAAGACACTACAAATGCAAATACCATCTTGCAAATTGATGCTGGCAAGTCACTACTTTCAGCAGGGGCACACATGCTCTCGGGCTCAATAAATAATCTCGAGAACACGACATTTACAATGCCTTCTGACATCACAAAGAGTTCATTTGACATATTTAATGGGTCAGCTAAAACCATTTCCACGACTGAAAAATCTGTCCGAATGGCAGGGAAAGGAAATAATCCACTATTTCAAGAAAATAAAAAAAGACAAACAAAGCCAAAACATCCCAATGTGAAAAAATTCATAAGGAACCTCACAACGCCAACAAAACCACGATTGGTCGACCGCATAATGGGAACAACCAAGCAGACGTCGAATGAAGTGCTTGAACATGATCCAGATAAAGGAAAGGACTATGCGCCTAACAAACAGTCCACAAAACGTCGGCGTCTCGACTCCGAGGACTCGAGTACTGACAGCTCTGTGAAAGCCTTGACAATAGATCTATGTGATCTTTCTACATACTCGGCAGAAGGTGATGACCGAGATGAGCCAACAAATATAGGCCATCCTAAAGAAAGTTTGGGATCTCGTACGAAATCGTCTGCCGAAACGTGGAAACAACAAAAAACACTAGCCGGGAAAAAATCAACCAGGATTGGTGCACATAAAGAAACGGCTAGATCGACCGAGAGATCAATGTCACAACTAGCATCCAAGTTAAATCCAAAATTGACGTGTAATCAAAGAAACTCCAAAACCCGTTATACATCCAGGGTGCACTTAGACAAAAATCAAACCTCTAAAAATCGATTTTGGAAACTACGACTTCAAAACATCCAATCTGACGATAATGATGTCAACTTAAATAGAGCAAATGTCATGAAACTGTTTGCATGCATTCCAGTTCTACGGACAATATCGTCAGATGACATAAAGATCGTAGAATATCCAACTGAGCTAACTTCTGATCAAGTACTACTACACATTGCCTCTTCAGCGGTGAAAAACATGTTATTACAAGCCACAGAAGACCTACTCATTTTTGGTTTTGACCTGACGCTGGAACCTGAACACGAACATGAACACGATACCTTGAAGAACAACACTCGTGAAAAAGCGGAAGGAATGGACATTCAACGTGCTACTTTGCGGAAATCATTAGCATATCCTGCTGCAAAATACAACGGAAATAAGACGCGTGGTTCTCCGGATCGAACTAGGCCCGGAAACCAATTCCAAAAAGGTCATCACCAATAACAATGATTGAAGAAGAACAACGCGGCCCAAATTGTGCTGTCCTGGAACACCCAAAGATTCATCCACCTATTTAACAACTTTGTGGTGCCTATGGATAACATCCTCGCCATATGTTTACAGGAAACATGGCTACGCGAGTCTCGGACTCGAGACGGCTTTACTACATTCCTAAACCCTGCCGGGAAAAACGCAACTTGTCGTCCCTTCTCTGGTTTGGTCACCTTACTGAAGATCCAAAACTGGCTGACGCCGCTAGAATCCCGAAACCCAAATCCTTTTGTTCAAGGCAGTTTGGTACAAATAACAGCTACAACTACACCGGCGAAACAATATCTTCTCCTAATAAATGGATACTGGAATCCCGCCAAGATCTCCTCAAATAGTTTCATCGGGACAGTGACAACCTTAATTGACGAGGCATCACTGAAATATAACAACTTAACCATCATGGTATGTGGTGACTTAAATTGTAGTTGGTATAAATTTGATAAAACTACAAAGACAAACACGTTGAAGAAACCTGATGAGGTCGAACAGAGAGGAAAGCTTTGGTTTGATGCCCTAGCAACAAGAAACTGCATCATGGTCAATGGGAAAACCAAAGGAGACCAACCCTGTAATCCAACATGGCACGGCCCTTACAGCCAAACACACTGGACTACATTTGTGTTCACCGACATCTTTTTGACCGAGTAAACTCCCTAAATGTCATACCGATGCCTCAAAGCGATCACGATCTACTCCGCCTAGTTCTGGAGACGGACTGGGGCGAAGTTCCTGAAAAATATGACTTACAAGTCACATCAAATGCAGCAGGAAATCGCCTGAGGATCAACCGGTCGCAAATTGGGAAACTCACAACCGACATAACCAATGAGAACAACGTGAATTATGTTCCCTTATTAACAGACTGCCGGCTGGAAGTTGTAAACTCTAGAGTAATTGGTCACTCAAATAAACATCTGTTCAGCAATATCATTGCAAAAGCAAAAAGGATTTTGAGGAAAGATTTGCGGCAGATCATAAAATTGAAATCACCACCAAGTAAAATTGCGATTAAAGTGAAAGCGCACTCAGTAATGATAGAACAAAATCGTGCTGAGTTGATGCTTCAATTGCTGATTACAAAAAACACGCGCAATATTTGGCCCATCCTAAATAAAGGTAATACAAAAGCTGTACCGACAATCTCAAATGCAATTGACTGCACAAAATGGGTTGAGCATTTCGAGAAAGTGTATAAACAACCCCCGGAAGACATGCAAGTTCAAGAAAGTGTCTCAGCACTACAATGGGACATAATTCCACAAAGCGATGAAATAGAAATAGCAATACAGAAGCTAAAAAACTCAATAGCAGCGGGCCCTGACCAAATTTCAAATATCATGTTGAAGAAAAACAAAGAACATTGGGCCATGTTCATGGAATCTCTGTTCAGAATAGTGTCGGAAGATAAGAAAATTCCTGAGTCATGGTTAAAGGCGATTGTGGTACCGATCTATAAGAAGGGCGATAGGAACGATCCGACGAACTATCGTCCTATCGCCCTTGTCGACACAATCGGGAAAGTCTACGGTTCCTTCCTTCGAAAGAAACTTGCTCTATGGGCCTTCAAGGCAGGAATACACGATATTCGACAAACAGGTTTCACCAAGGGGGTTGGAGTCGATGTAAACCTACTCTTATTGAACATCTTAAAACTTGAGGCTCTTCGCGCAAAGAGAAAAATCTTCTTTGCATTTATAGACCTAAGGCAAGCGTTCGACACGATAAACCGGAGAAACTATGGTCTAAGATAAAAAAGTGGTCATGTCCATCCACAATCTTGGAACCACTGAAAGCTCTCCATTCCAACACCTCGATACAGATTAGGTTAAATCAACAGGGCGAGTTGAGCCTACCGGTAATAACCCATAAAGGTGTCAAGCAAGGTTGCCCGTTGGCAGCTGAACTATTTAAAATCTTCATAGCTGACCTACCGACATGGTTAAACTCTGTATCATGTTTTTCACCCAAGATCAAGGACACCCAAATCAAATGCATTATCTACGCAGATGATGTTGCACACAGATAGGCCTACAGCGCCTTCTGACACGATTGAAAGAGTACATGAAATCAAATGAGCTGCTGATAAATACAGACAAAACAAAAATCATGAGTATCAGACACACTCACAAGACGGCAGGAAGAAAATTCATATGGCGAATCGCTAGTGACAAACTCAATATTGTAACATCTATAAGATACCTCGGTGTGATGTTCAACAATTCTATCTGTGAAACAGCATGGATCAATGATCTGACCGGTAGAACAATCAAACTCGGCCTACAAGGAGCAAAAATTAACCATGACTACGGGAAATTTACTATAGCGCCAAAATTGACATTCTATTTACAGAAGGTCATTCCGACCATTGTGTTTGGCGCAGAAGCGGGTTGGAACCTGGACTTTCGCTTATGGCAAAGATTGGAAGGCAACTTCTGGAAACGTGCATTGAGGCTTCCCCACTATGTTCCGATATTGGCGTTGAGACACAAACTTGCACTCAATTCCCTGTACATGACAGTAATTTGGAAATCTTTCTCCACCATGAGGAAAATGTATTGTAGCCAAAAAATACCAGCATATGAAATCTTCAAGATCAGAAACGACGACACTCAATCCATATTAATCCAAATTTGGAAACAAAAACTTGAGGCCATTATGGAAGCTGCAAATATAAGCCGACTCGAGCTAAACTATCGCCCGCAGCACGCTAAAAAAAATTAGAAGAATGGGATTGGATGCAAAACATTGAAAAACGTATGAAACTAAAAACAGGTCTTCCATCAGGACTAGGATAAATCAAACTACATAAGCCACCGAAATACCTATTGGACTGCCCTTCACGATATCACAGGAACATGTTTTTAAAATTCAGGCTAAACGCCCTAAATAATCGAGAAATGCTTTGGATAAGACAAAACAAAGACACCGCAGACAATAAATGTCGTTTCTGTGAATCGGGTGAAATAGAGTCCATCAAACATTTGATACTTGAATGCACAGGCACAACTACCCAGCGGACCCTGCACTTGAATGGCTTTAAACCACAGAACCATGACATGAATCACTGGTGGTCATATGTAAGTGCCGGCCATAACATCAAGCTATCATGTAGGATAATTGACTACCTAGACATGATTCTCTGTGATATGCTTGTGATAGGAAAAACCAACAGATTAATCAATAGTGATTTACACATATCACCACCATAAAAGAAAAGAATAGACTGTGATCAAGGACTTGGGGGCATCGATGTGATGTGGAAGAGGCTTAATTGTAACAAAGTTTGATATTGATTTATTGGACTGTAGTTTTTTACAATAAATAAATAAAATAAAAAAATAAAGCTTGCTGCATCCTCCCGGAACTTTGAATTGCCGGTGAAGCCCTGCTGCTGTGGTGAAACTCCCTTTTCTGCTCAACAAGAGAAGCTCCGGAAGGGACGATTTCTTCCCTTGGGTTAGTCTCCTAAAGACCCTCCAGAAACAGGATGACCAGAGCTCGAGCCCCCTCACCAGATTGCAGAATTCAAGGAGTGATGGAAGCCCAACCGGTATCCAAGATCTGCGGTGGTGCTGTTTACTGCGCGTTGAAACCGCAAAGTGCCGCTGATCCGAAAAGAGCCCATAGCTGCCAGTGACCTCCAAATTGCGGCCACCAGAGTCCTCCAGACGTCCTCCCTCTTGTCCCCTCGACTGAGTCTCAGGCACCCAGGATCTGCATCGCTGCAACCAGACAGAATCCAGCTGGACCACTCTTCTTCTAACCAAATCTACTCTTACGACTTGGGGTACTTACCTCAGTGTCTTTTGCTTTGCTCTTCTCAGTCGAGACTTGCAGTAGCTACTTTGGTAGAGTTGATTTCAGCTCTACACTCCACAAGTGTAACAGCTTGTGACCCTACAGTGATTTTTCTTCAGTAAACTCTCTAACTTTGTGCAAGACTTTGTTATCTAAGAAGTGCCTCAGCTCCAATTGACTTTAGCTGTCCTGGCTCCCTGCAGGCTCTTCTAGTCCATTTGACTTTGACATTTTCTGTTCCTCTGAGGTGATATCTTGGTTTTTAACTATTATTGTTGGGAAAGGTTTTGTCTAGACTTCATTGGAAGATTTAAGTATACTCACATGCCCTGAGAATCTGTTTAACCTTCCTTTAACCTTTCCTTTGTACAAACCTCAGTATCTACAAAGTGTGCTATTGATATATAAATGCCATTACTGTCCTTGTTAGTGAAGTCACCTCCGGCTGTAGGAAGTGTGTAAAAAGCATCTCAAAGGAGTATCTAATAGCTTTTTACTGATCCTGGAAAAAGTATTTTAAAGTATATTTGATTGTTACATATATTGCCATTTTTAAAGAATGCTTATTTAAAAACTGATGTTAAATAAATAACTATTTATAACGGAAACCTTGCATATAAGTGTTACTTGGCTACTTGTATTTGGGAATTTCATTGCTAAATTTCTACAGCTCACATTTACCACTCTTGAGATAAGCCTGGCTGCTCAGTCACACTACCAACTTCTGTAGTATAGGCCTATACCAAAAGGTGAGTTACCTAATACCAAGCGGACAAGTGTTGTGTAGTCTCCCACAGGGTTACTACATAATTTCTTGCCTAACAGTCATACAATGTATGATAAGAAAATATTAGACGATCAGAGAACTGGACTTACACATGCGCCGCTCAAGATGACAAAGAGCTCTGCACATTGAGCGAAGTTGTGGAGTAAGCCAGGGCTGAGGAGTTTTCCGAGATGGAGAGTTTGGGGGAATATTTGTCTAATTAAAAAGGAAAATGTTATTGCGCCTCCGTCCCGTTGGTATTTCCACCAGCAGCCGCGTGCTCGCCAGTTTTAAAGCTTCTTCATTCAGTCTTACTTTCCACTTTGTGCTGGGAGGTTTTTACGGATGTGCTCGACCCCCCTGTGAAAGTGTGCCTCAGGGGTTGTTGGCATTGGGTTATCACCACACAGCCACCGTTATTGAGGAAAGTATACTGTGGCAGCCATTCTGGTAGCGACAAAGTGGCTGTTAAATAAATATAGAAACTGAAACCAGTAGGCTCAATTAAACATCAAAAACCAGTTTGGCCATCAGTTGGAATGAAGCAGTTTTTATCTGCAGAAAGTTGGTTGAGCTCCAAAATTCAATGTACCTAAAACTTGATATGATCCGGACAAGGGAGGGAAGACAGAGGGAGAACAAGACAACCGATCTTACTAAGTTTTGTGTCATTCAGATCGTGCAAGTGCAAGAATGAGAAAGGGAGAAAGGGGAGTAGTGCAAGGGAGAGGGGAGGGGAAAGCAGGGCAGCAATGCTCTGAGTAAGTGCAGCCAGGGCATTGCGGCTCTGGGTAGTTGTAGGTGAGGTCTGGTATGCCAGAGGTCTGGGGGTTACTACAAGCCTACCTGTTCAGATCCAAGGTCCCAACCACTCTGCCCCCAGAACAAACTGAGGACTCAGACATGGGCAAGTTAAACTGTTGTATATTACGAAAATCGACAGGGATCATACAGGACATTAAAAAATCTCCACAGTCACTGCTCCCAAACCCGTGGCAAACCGTTTTGTTGCAGTGTGTCGTCACAACATGGGCCATTCCCCAGAAGGCCTATCCCATTTCTTGGTTGGGTGATCGCAGTGGTATACACCATAGAATACCCCAATAGATCTTAATGGATTGGCCCTTGCATGTCAGGTGGCTGACCTGTCCCTTCCCCAAGAAACTATCTATTACATTGTTGCAGGGTCGCAGGATTACCATTGGCCCTTTCCCTATGCCATCCACCCCTGTAGTTCTGTCCCCTGATCTACCCAGACCTAGGACCCAGCTCTGTTCTCAACGCTCTGTGCACCTCTTCAAGGTGATGGGAATGACTATGTGTTCCCAAAGTATCTGTTTGGAATAACAGTTTTGCCTGTGAGTGCATTCCATGTTGAAACATTGTTAACTTGTTCATGTTTCACTTCATGTCTGTGATGCTGTGAACTGTTCATCTTCCCACCGCGGATGAAAACTCACTGTCTAGTTCAGCCGCACACGACAATGGCACATGTTCTTCCTGTATCCAAAGTCCATCGCCTCTCCTGGCGAATTCAGATACAAATAATTGCATGGATAGCCACCCCCATGACCATCCCCAAAACGATAGTACTCTCACCCTACAAGATCAACAACAAATGGCTATCGAAGTAAGTGCAATCCAGAAGGAAGTAACTATAAATATACCTGAAACTACGAAGACGCAGGTGACACTACTACCTCCGTCGTTTAAATCCACTAACCAGGCAGCGCCATCTGATTTGTCCAATCTATCCAATGCACAAACAAAGATGACCATGAAAACGAATAGCAACCTTGCCGATTTGTTCCTTAACCTCAAGTTTCCCTTTTCTGCTATCGAGGTCACTGATGCTGAGTTAATTAATGCTGCCAATGTTCTGACCGTGGATCAAGAAACACCCTTTAATAAAGTCCAAGAGCAGGCGGAAGGTGCTATGCCAAAAAGCACTTCTGACGAAAATGAAAATCAGACTGCACAAAACATTAAGGAAAAATGCCCCTGTTGTTCCTGTACAATCGTCGCTGCCAGCATGACAAGCAACCACAACCGAGACATTGTCCTCAAACTCAAAGCCACAAGGCACAACAGGAAACAACTGTAGCATCAAAAACAACACAAACATAGTGTTGTCAGCACCCAGGAAACAAGCAGGCAAAACACAGAATGACGTCCAAAAACTATGTACCAAGAACAACTCGCCTGTACCTCAAAGTAACTCCGCAGGATGTTTAACGTACGGAAACAGGGAGATACGAAAAACCACTCAGAGAAAGGAAAGCGTAAATCAAAGCGCATATGCATGCCAAGCTCCCGATGATTCAGGGAAAAACAACCTGACTAAATCAGGCAGTGATCCTGTAGTACCTGATCAAGCTCTATCTAGTCCAACATCCAGGTTGGCAAGCACAGAGCCAAGCTCCATTGCAAGAGCCCGCCGCCTCCAGCGAATCATTGAATTAAAATTAAAACTAAATCAGTCAACCTTCGACGAATCGGTGCCAGCACCAACAAACATCAGTACTCCATGCACCAAAAACCCAAATAGCTTTAACCAGGAAAATGTTAAAAAAAAAGTCAAAAATTCTTCATTTCAAGACGATCAGTTTGATATGGAATACTCACAACAATCATCCAATGGAAACAATTCATCGGTGCAACAAGTGATCTTATCTGTTGATGCCCTAACCCAAATGCACAATAATGTTATAGCTGCCTCCTCAATTGTTCTACTACCTTTCAAAGAACTGTACGAATCCTTGAATGGGACAATAAGTGATCAAGGAGCGATGCTAACAAATCTAACAAACAAAATGGAAAAACTTGAATCTTTCACAGGCTTCCTACAAAAACAACTTGAATCACAGGCAGACCTGTCTGCTCATTGGCAGGAACGGTTATGCAATTTGGCTGCAAGACATCACTGCCAAAACGACAACCTAATTAAAAGTCTGCTGGAAGCAGTTAAATGGATGTGTCATCAGTCTGGAGCGGTAGATAAGAAAATCCAGACTCACGACTCCCTTTCAAAGCGGGCCAATCTGCCTAAACTAACCCCTCTACAAAGTGGAAACAAGACCCTAAAGGCTCACGGACATTGCTTGGCAACCACATCTTCAGTGGCTGAAAGATCACTGCCACTGGCGATGCCCCCTCACGACACTCAACCGCTGCCTGCGCCTGTTAAAAAACCCGAGTCTCAAGCAAGGTCTCAGCCTCATTGCGCAGATAAAACTGGCGTTAAGATACCGGAAACAAACCATCAACAAACCATTGAAGACACTACAAATGCAAATACCATCTTGCAAATTGATGCTGGCAAGTCACTACTTTCAGCAGGGGCACACATGCTCTCGGCCTCAATAAATAATCACGAGAACACGACATTTACAATGCCTTCCGACATCACAAAGAGTTCATTTGACATATTCAATGGGTCAGCTAAAACCATTTCCACGACTGAAAAATCTGTCAGAATGGCATGGAAAGGAAATAATCCACTATTTCAAGAAAATAAAAAAGACAAACAAAGCCAAAACATCCCAATGTGAAAAAATTCATACGGAACCTCACAACGCCAACAAAACCACGATTGGTCGACCGCATAATGGGAACAACCAAGCAGACGTCGAATGAAGTGCTTGAACATGATCCAGATAAAGGAAAGGATTATGCGCCTAACAAACAGTCCACAAAACGTCGGCGTCTCGACTCCGAGGACTCGAGTACTGACAGCTCTGTGAATGCCTTGACAATAGATCTATGTGATCTTTCTACATACTCGGCAGAAGGTGATGACCGAGATGAGCCAACAAATATAGGCCATCTTAAAGAAAGTTTGGGATCTCGTACGAAATCGTCTGCCGAAACGTGGAAACAACAAAAAACACTAGCCGGGAAATAATCAACCAGGATTGATGCACAAAAATAAACGGCTAGATCGACCGAGAGACCAATGTCACAACTAGCATCCAAGTTAAATCCAAAATTGACATGTAATCAAAGAAACTCCAAAACCCGTTATACATCCAGGGTGCACTTAGACAAAAATCAAACCTCTAACAATCGATTTTGGAAACTACGACTTCAAAACATCCAATCTGACGATAATGATGTCAACTTAAATAGAGCAAATGTCATGAAACTGTTTGCATGCATGCCAGTTCTACGGACAATATCGTCAGACGACATAAAGATCGTAGAATATCCAACTGAGCTAACTTCTGATCAAGTACTACTACACATTGTCTCTTTAGCGGTGAAAAACATGTTATTACAAGCCACAGAAGACCTACTCATTTTTGGTTTTGACCTAACGCTGAAACCTGAACACGAACCCCAACACGATACCTTGAAGAACAACACTTGTGAAAAAGCGGAAGGAATGGACATTCAACGTGCTACTTTGCAGAAATCATTAGTGTATCCTGCTGCAAAATACAACGGAAATAAGACGCGTGATTCTCCGGATCGAACTAGGCCCGGAAACCAATTCCAAAAAGGTCATCACCAATAGCAATGATTGAAGAAGAACAACGCGGCCCAAATTGTGCTGTCCTGGAACACCCAAGGATTCATCCACCTATTTAACAATTTTGAGGTGCCTATGGATAACATCCTCGCCATATGTTTACAGGAAACATGGCTACGCGAGTCACCGACTCGAGACGGCTTTACTGCATTCCTAAACCCTGCTGGGAAAAACGCAACTTGTCGTCCGTTCTCTGGTTTGGTCACCTTACTGAAGATCCAAAACTGGCTGACGCCGCTAGAATCCCGAAACCCAAATCCTTTTGTTCAAGGCACTTTGGTACAAATAACAGCTACAACAACGCCGGCGAAACAATATCTTCTCCTAATAAATGGATACTGGAATCCCACCAAGATCTCCTCAAATAGTTTCATCGGGACATTGACAACCTTAACTGACGAGGCATCACTGAAATACAACAACTTAAAAATCATGGTATGTGGTGACTTAAATTGTAGTTGGTATAAATTTGATAAAACTAAAAAGACAAACAAGTTGAAGAAACCCGATGAGGTCGAACAGAGAGGAAAGCTTTGGTTTGATGCCATAGCAACAAGAAACTTCACCATGGTCAATGGGAAAACCAAAGGAGACCAACCCTGTAATCCAACATGGCATGGCCCTTATAGCCAAACACACTGGACTACATTTGGGTTCCCCGACATCTTTTTGACCGAGTGAACTCCCTAAATGTCATACCGATGCCTCAAAGCGATCACGATCTACTCCGCCTAGTTCTGGAGACGGACTGGGGCGATGTTCCTGAAAAACATGACTTACAAGTCACATCAAATGCAGCAGGAAATCGCCTGAGGATCAACCGGTCACAAATTGGGAAACTGACATAACCAATGAGAACAACGTGAATTACGTTCCCTTGTTAACAGACTGCCGGCTGGAAGTTGTAAACTCTAGAGTAATTGGTCACTCAAATAAACATCTGTTCAGCAATATCATTGCAAAAGCAAAAAGGATTTTGAGGAAAGATTTGCGGCAGATCAAGAAATTGAAATCACCACCAGGTAAAATTGCGATTAAAGTGAAAGCAAGACGTCAAGGATACCGGCATTGGTTAAAAGCGCACTCAGTAATGATAGAACAATATAGTGCTGAGTTGATGCTTCAATTGCTGATTACAAAAAACACGTGCAATATTTGGCCCATCCTAAATAAAGGTAATACAAAAGCTGTACCGACAATCTCAAATCCAATTGATAGCACAAAATGGGTTGAGCATTTCGAGAAAGTGTATAAACAACCCCCGGAAGACATGCAAGTTCAAGAAAGTGTCTCAGCACTACCATGGGACATAATTCCACAAAGCAATCAAATAGAAATAGCAATACAGAAGCTAAAAAACCCAAGAGCAGCGGGCCCTGACCAAATTTCAAATATCATGTTGAAGAAAAACAAAGAACATTGGGCCAAGTTCATGGAATCTCTGTTCAGAATAGTGTCGGAAGATAAGAAAATTCCTGAGTCATGGTTAAAGGCGATCGTGGTACCGATCTATAAGAAGGGCGATGGGAACGATCCGACGAACTATCGTCCTATCGCCCTTCTCGACACAATCCGGAAAGTCTACGGTTCCTTCCTTCGAAAGAAACTTGCTCTATGGGCCTTCAAGGCAGGAATGCACGATATTCGACAAACAGGTTTCACCAAGGAGGTTGGAGTCGATGTAAACCTACTCTTATTGAACATCTTAAAACTTGAGGATCTTCGCGCAAAGAGAAAAATCTTCTTTGCATTTATAGACCTAAGGCAAGTGTTCGACACGATAAACCGCGAGAAACTATGGTCTAAGCTAAAGAAGTGGGCATGTCCATCAACAATCTTGGAACCACTGAAAGCTCTCCATTCCAACACCTCGATACAGACTAGGTTAAATCAACAGGGCGAGTTGAGCCTACTGGTAATAACCCATAAAGGTGTCAAGCAAGGTTGCCCGTTGGCAGCTGAACTATTTAAAATCTTCATAGCTGACCTACCGACATGGTTAAACTCTGTATCATGTTTTTCACCCAAGATCAAGGACACCCAAATCAAATGCATTATCTACGCAGATGATGTAGTACTAACTGATTACACACAGATCGGCCTACAGCGCCTTCTGACACGATTGAACGAGTACATGAAATCAAATGAGCTGCTGATAAATACAGACAAAACAAAAATCATGAGTATCAGACACACTCACAAGATGGCAGGAAAAAAATTCATATGGCGAATCGCTAGTGACAAACTCAATATTGTAACATCTATAAGATACCTCGGTGTGATGTTTAACAATTCTATCTGTGAAACAGCATGGATCAATGATCTGACCGGTAAAACAATCAAACTCGGCCTACAAGGAGCAAAAATTAACCATGACTACGGGAAATTTACTATAGCGCCAATATTGACATTCTATTTACAGAAGGTCATTCCGACCATTGTGTTTGGCGCGGAAGCGGGTTGGAACCCGGACTTTCGCTTATGGCAAAGATTGGAAGGCATCTTCTGGAAACGTGCATTGAGGCTTCCCCACTATGTTCCGATATTGGCGTTGAGACACGAACTTGCACTCAATTCCCTGTACATGACAGTAATTTGGAAATCTTTCTCCACCATGAGAAAAATGTATTGTAGCCAAAAAATACCAGCATATGAAATCTTCAAGATCAGAAACGACGACACTCAATCCATATTAATCCAAATTTGGAAACAAAAACTTGAGGCCATTATGGAAGCTGCAAATATAAGCCGACTTGAGCTAATCTATCGCCCGCAACACGCTAAAAAAAATTAGAAGAATGGGATTGGATTCAAAACATTGAAAAACGTATGAAACTATGAAACTAAAAACAGGACTTCCATCAGGACTAGGAGAAATCAAACTACATAAACCACCGAAATACCTATTGGACTGCCCTTCACGATATCACCGGAAAATGTTTTTAAAATTCAGGCTAAACGCCCTAAATAATCGAGAAATGCTTTGGATAAGACAAAACAAAGACACCGCAGACAATAAATGTCGATTCTGTGAATCGGGTGAAAAAGAGTCCATCAAACATTTGATACTTGAATGCACAGGCACAACTACCCAGCGGACCCTGCACTTGAATGGCTTTAAACCGCAGAACCATGACATGAATCACTGGTGGTCATATGTAAGTGCCGGCCATAACATCAAGCTATCATGTAGGATAATTGACTACCTAGACATGATTCTCTGTGATACAGCTTGTGATAGGAAAAACCAACAGATTAATCAATAGTGATTTACACATATCACCACCATAAAAGAAAAGAATAGACTGTGATCAAGGACTTGGGGACATCGATGTGATGTGGAAGAGGCTTAATTGTAACAAAAGTTTGATATTGATTTATTGGACTGTAGTTTTTTACAATAAATAAAAAAAATTCAAAAAATAAAAAAATAAAGCTTGCTGCCTCCTCCCGGACCTTTGAATTGCCCGGTGAAGCCCTGCTGCTGTGGTGAAACTCCCTTTTCTGCTCAACAAGAGAAGCTCCGGAAGGGACGATTTCTTCCCTTGGGTTAGTCTCCTAAGGACCCTCCAGAAATAGGATGACCAGAGCTCGAGTCCCCTCACCAGATTGCAGAATTCAAGGAGTGATGGAAGCCCAACCGGTATCCAAGATCTGTGGTGGTGCTGTTTACTGCGCGTTGAAACCGCAAAGTGCCGCTTATATGAAAAGAGCCCATAGCTGCCAGTGACCTCCAAATTGCTGCCACCAGAGTCCTCCAGACGTCCTCCCTCTTGTCCCCTCGACTGAGGCTCAGGCACCGAGGATCTGCATCGCTGCAACCAGACAGAATCCAGCTGGACCACTCTTCTTCTAACCAAATCTACTGTTACGACTTGGGGTACTTACCTCATTGTCTTTTGCTTTGCTCTTCTCAGTCGAGACTTGCAGCAGCTACTTTGCTAGAGTTGATTTCAGCTCTACACTCGACAAGTGTAACAGCTTGTGACCCTACAGTGATTTTTCTTCAGTAAACTATCTAACTTTGTGCAAGACTTTGTTATCTAAGAAGTGCCTCAGCTCCAATTGACTTTAGCTGTCCTGGCTCCCTGCAGGCTCTTCTAGTCCATTTGACTTTGATATTTTCTGTTCCTCTGAGGTGATATCTTGGTTTTTAACTATTATTGTTGGGAAAGGTTTTGTCTAGACTTCATTGGAAGATTTAAGTATACTCACATGCCCTGAGAATCTGTTTAACCTTCCTTTAACCTTTCCTTTCTACAATCCTCAGTATCTACAAAGCGTGCTAGTGATATATAAATGCCATTCCTGTCCTTGTTAGTGAAGTCACCTCCGGGTGTAGGAAGTGTGTAAAAAGCATCTCAAAGGAGTATCTAATACCTTTTTACTGATCCTGGAATGGAGTACCTTTTTACTGATCCTACACCTCCGGGTGTAGGAAGTGTGTAAAAAGCATCTCAAAGGAGTATCTAATACCTTTTTACTGATCCTGGAAAAAGTATTTTAAAGTATATTTGATTGTTACATATATTGCCATTTTTAAAGAATGCTTATTTAAAAACTGATGTTAAATAAATAACTATTTATAACGGAAACCTTGCATTTAAGTGTTACTTGGCTACTTGTATTTGGGAATTTCATTGCTACATTTCTACAGCTCACATTTACCACTCTTGAGATAAGCCTGGCTGCTCAGTCACACTACCAACTTCTGTAGTATACGCCTATACCAAAAGGTGAGTTACCTAATACCAAGCGGACAAGTGTTGTGTAGTCTCCCATAGGGTTACTACAATGTCTGATAAGAAAATATTAGACGATCAGAGAACTGGACTTACACCAGCGCCGCTCAAGATGACAAAGAGCTCTGCACATTGAGCGAAGTTGTGTAGTAAGCCAGGGCTGAGGAGTTTTCCGAGATGGAGAGTTTGGGGGATTATTTGTCTAATTAAAAATGAAAATGTTATTGCGCCTCTGTCCCGTTGGTATTTCCACCAGCAGCCGCGTGCTCGCCAGTTTAAATACTTCTTCATTCAGTCTTACTTTCCACTTTGTGCGGGGAGGTTTTTACGGATGTGCTCGACCCCCCTGTGAAAGGGTGCCTCAGGGGTTGTTGGCATTGGGTTGTCACCACACAGCCACCGTTATTGAGGAAAGTATACTGTGGCAGCCATTCTGGCAGCGACAAAGTGGCTGTTAAATAAATATAGAAACTGAAACCAGTAGGCTCAATTAAACATCAAAAACCAGTTTGGCCATCAGTTGGAATGAAGCAGTTTTTATCTGCAGAAAGTTGGTTGAGCTCCAAAATTCAATGTACCTAAAACTTGATATGATCCGGACAAGGGAGGGAAGACAGAGGGAGAACAAGACAACCGATCTTACTAGGTTTTGTGTCATTCAGATCGTGCAAGTGCAAGAATGAGAAAGGGAGCAATACTCTGAGTAAGTGCAGCCAGGGCATTGCGGCTCTGTGTAGTTGTTGGTGAGGTCTGGTATGCCATAGGTCTGGGGGTTACTACAAGCCTACCTGTTCAGATCCAAGGTCCCAACCACTCAGCCCCCAGAGTGAGGACTCAGACATGGGCAAGTTAAACTGTTGTATATTACAAAAATCGACAGGGCTCATACAGGACATTAAAAAATCTCCACAGTCACTGCTCCCAAACCCGTGGCAAACCGTTTTGTTGCAGTGTGTCGTCACAACATGGGCCATTCCCCAGAAAGCCTATCCCATTTCTTGGTTGGGTGATCGCAGTGGTATACACCATAGAATAGCCCTATAGATCTTAATGGATTGGCCCTTGCATGTCAGGTGGCTGAACTGTCCCTTCCCCAAGAAACTATCTATTACATTGTTGCAGGGTCGCAGGTTTACCATTGGCCCTTTCCCTATGCCATCCACCCCTGTAGTTCTGTCCCCTGATCTACCCAGACCTAGGACCCAGCTCTGTTCTCAACGCTCTGTGCACCTCTTCAAGGTGATGGGAATGACTATGTGTTCCCAAAGTATCTGTTAGGAATAACAGTTTTGCCTGTGAGTGCATTCCATGTTGCAACATTGTTAACTTGTTCATGTTTCACTTCATGTCTGTGATGCTGGGAACTGTTCATCTTCCCACTGCGGATGAAAACTCATTGTCTAGTTCAGCCGCATCATGTGGTTGAGGACCACGAAATCGAGCTCTTCTGGACAGCAATTTATAAGGATTTATTCTGTTTTTCTGCAGATGGCCCCTTGTTGTTTTAGGTTTGCAATGTGATGCTTGTCTCTGATCTTGGCTGTGAGCTCTGGCCTTCCTGCTCTGTGCAGCCTGGTTCTGCTTTCCGTCTCATCGTGTCCTGTGGCATGTGGCCTTATGTGCTCTTCGGTATACTTATACTGTGATTTCTACATATCTATATTGTGCTATGTTTCCTATAGGTTAGTCATCTTTGATCCTGTCAGGCTCCTTATGTGATCCTATAGTTCCATAGGGTTAGTTGCCATAAGCATCTGCAAGCTTGCTCTGCGTCTCTTCATTGCCATGCATTCAGCGTTTCTGCACTTAGCTAATGAGAAAAATAATAAAAGCTTTTGACAGTATATATATGTATTGGTCCTCTATTTACAGAACTGTGTAAGCATGTTCTTCCTGTGTACGAGTGTGTGTCTGTGTAACATTGTGCATGGTTGTGAGTGTGCTTCTTGACTAATGTGGCTATGTCATGGTGTCACTAATTACGTCAGCACAGTAGTTTCTCAGCATTTAGACAATGCCATTCATCGAGGCATTTGGGTCTAGGGTCAATGTTACAGCACCTGTATCCAGAAAGATATTAGCTGGATATGGTTTGAATGGCTGTCTGAGAGAATATCTTTCTGTATACGTGTCAGTCACTGGTCCACCTAGGGCCTGGCCGAATAGTAAGTGGCTTTGTGCATTTTTGAGAAGGGGCATTCCAGGGACCCTCTCATCATAGTGCAAGGAGGACAAGGGGCTGTAGGGTTACAGTTACATCCCCTAAGTGCATGGTAGACCCGGAATCAGTGCAAGGCTCACTGATCAAGAAAGAGCCTGGTACCCAGTGAGACTCTGAGTGTAGCCAAGCAACCAGTCGGTACAGCAGACAGATGGGTCAGGTAGCTCAGCAGGGGAGGGAAAGAGAAAAAGCAGAGGAGAATAGGAAAGTTTTTAGCTGCTTCCAGAACTTCAGGTGGTCCGGCTCAAGTTTGAGAGGGGCTGGGAGGCCTTTCCAGAGGTAGGTACCTGCAGAGGAGAGGGATCTACCCCCCACTCTCTGCCTGTAGAAGCCTCTAACCCTTAGAGAGTTGGATGTAGCTCAGCGAAGGGCTCGGGAAGGAAGGTATTTTGGAAGAGAGCATTGGATGTAGTGCAGGCCTCGGCCCAGAAAGCCTTGTGGACAATGCAAAGGGTCTTGAACTTTGTCCTTGCAGCAACCGAGAGCCAGAAGAGGGATTTCAGAGCTGGAGAGATACAGTCCCTGGGCTTGAGGCCAAGGATAAGTCTCAGAGTCCTGTTCTGGATTAGTTGTAGAGGGCAGAGAGTAGAGGAAGGAAGATTGAGAAAATTGTTGCAGTAGTCCAGCCAAGAGAGAACCTGGCCTCTGGAGACAGTGAGCTTCTGGGGGAAAGTGAGAAAGGAAAGAGTGCCTTTGAGGAGGTTCAGCTGGTAGTGGAACTTCTTGGCAATGTCCGAGATGTGAGGAGAGAAAGGGAGAGTGGAGTCAAAAATGACGCCAAGGTTTTTTGCCTCGCGTCAAGGATAAGGAAGAAGGCTGAAGACGTGCAGCCAGAGTGAGAGAGGGAAAGTAGGGGCAGGGGTCCCAATGAGAAGGATCTCTGTTTTACTAGCATTAAGGCAGAGATTGTTGGCGGGGCACTAATGGAGGGGCACTAACCTTGAATCGCGGATAGACAGTCAGGAATGAGAGAGAGAGGAGAGGAGTCTGAGGGGAGCCTGAAGGAAAGATGAGTCTCATTCGCATAACACTGAAAGTTAGAGGAGGAGGTAGAGATCAGGTGGGCCAAAGGGGCCAAGTAGAGGTTGAAAAACCAGGGTGAGACGATATAGCCCTGGGGAACACCACAGGTAGAGAGAGGTGGCAGAGAGAAAAGGACCAAGTTGGACCTGGGAGGGGACGGTCCAAGAGGAAGGAGGTCAGCCACTCCAGGGTCTGATCCATGATAAAATAGATGCCCCTTAAAAATTGTCACCCGGGATTGGACCAAATTGTCGGCCCAGCACCAGTCCCTGTGTTTGTTGCCCACCTGATACTGAGATATTACTGTAACATGCATGCATATTGTATATATTTTATATAATTTGTATTGCATCTACTTGCTGAGAGTTACTGTGCCATGGGTATATTGATGGCTGGAACAGTCCCATTGCTAGATGCTTTACAAACCTTTACAGGTTCATGGGTGGCACTGGGGAATAAGCCAGGAACAGAAAATGAGGACAAACAAGACATATGGAGATGTGCAATCCAGTGTTGGCGGCTGTCAGGATCATTGTGGAGCATGATAGCCCTATTAGAGTCTGGGGCTTGGACAACCCTGTGATCTATAAAAAATGAGTAGCAATGAGGTGACTTATCTTGAGTGGCAAAATGGTGCCAAGTTCCTTTTCACTTTGTACAGGGCATTATATATGTGATTGATTCCTGGGTGCGCGTCTCGGATTGTAGGCTGCTTGCGTGCACTCAAATCTTGATAAAGGAATTATTATGATTTTACATTTCTGCTTTTTAAATGTATTTCATGTGTGTGAAGCTAGCTTCGGGAAGCAACAGAGGGCTGTACACCATGAGGGTGTACGGGCACATGTTAGATAGTGACAAGCATATATTTACTACTGGCACCGCCTGTACAGTCGAAGAGAATAATTATCATTGCTGCTAGAGAGGCACATGTAGCTGTGCTGAAACGGGGGTGGAACAGAAGGGTGGGCTGGAGAGGGTGGTTGTCTGGAGGGCTATTGGGCTGGGTGGATTTGGGGTGTGTGAGGAAGGTTCTCCTTAAAGAAGAGGCTCTTCATTTTGTTCTGAATTGCACGAGGGTCGGAGAGAGTCTGGTGTAGATGGGCACGAGGCTACACAATCTGTGGGCGTAAAGCAAGAATGTTTGTTTCCTGGTTCTTTTTTTTGCATGTCAGCAGCTCTCATCTGGCCAAGTCCTGGCTTCTGGGTGATGTGCAGTTTACCAGCCATGGCGGCTGTGTCTGCCAGGCAGGAGGGAGCGTGCATGGTGACAGTATTGTATATGAAGAACCAGGCTTTGGGGGTGATGCATGCTTGGAGGGGTAGTCAGTGAAGTTAGTAGACTATGGGATTTATGCGATCATATTCACGAGGACCTTTGGTTGGATGAGGAAACAGCGCGTAGAGGGCATTTCCTGTCTGGTCCAAAGTGCTTGATTTTCTGCAGGAGAATTAGTTCTCACCATTCTCTGAGTTGTCTTTGCTGTGTGATTTGAAGAAGAGTTGGCTGTCTATGTGGGATCCCAGCATCTTGGCAAAAGGTGTCAGCTTCGGAGTGATGCCCTCAAGGTTCACGGCAGAAAGAGTGTTCTGGAAGTGGTGTGTTCAGCGCTGTCATTTACTGCTGGCCAGTGGCGTCGCCAGGAATCAAATTTAGGAGGGGCACAGAGGGGGCCAAAGACAAAAGTAGGGGGCACAGACAAAAGTAAGGGTGAACATGGTCACTGCTCGTCTTAGGTAGGGGGGCATATGAGGGGCACAGGGTTTCACAGGGGGGGGGCTGGCCACCCCAGGTTCCCCCCTAGCGACGCCACTACTGCTGGCCCAAGTTCTATTACTGTTTCCGAACTCGCAAGTTCTCCTATATCACTTATGAGCAGCCCAACCAGTTCTGCTTTCTTCCTTTATGTCTGGCACTATCAGTCCTGCATTTTCCAGGATGGCCCACTCAGCGAGTTAGTAGGACGAGCCTGCACTTTACAAGCTTAAATCGTCAACCTTTCATCATCCTTGATGCATCAATACCATTAAAATTGTTATTTCGGAACTCAGAATCCGGCATGAGAGGCTCTGTATTCAAAGAAGAAGGCAGGATTGAAGGAGCTGCTTGGATCTGTCATTGGGCGGCGACCTGAGAGCTCTTCTACATAGCCCTGTGTAGCTGTGTAATATTGAATGTGGACTGAAACACCGCTATGGTCAATAGTGATACAAACAAAAATAACCAAATATTGTATTATACGGGAAAATATAACACTGAGATTATTCGCACCAATTCATCATTTAATAGCTTCGTTTTACATGTATCCATGTATCTGTGCGGGACAGCTTGCTCTACGCCATTTCAGACGCACGCAGGGCGCCCGATGGGAAATCCGGTGGAACGAGGTTTGCAACCAGACGGAGGCGGTTGTTGTTTTTTTTTTTTAAAAAAACCATCGCTTTCCAATGATCGGTGTTGTAGCGCATTCCGACCACTAGGTGGTGCTGCAACCCTCAGGCCAAGTCGCCATTTCCTAAAAAAGTACTAAAAAAGTCCGTATGCGCCCGCTTTGGGGAAGCCCCGGGGGAAATTCCCCTGCCTAGCAACAGTGCCTTTGCATTTGCTCTCAAATAAGCCTTGCCGCGGCTGGCTATGGTCAGTCACTAACCGACTGTGAAAGGGTTCATGTGTGTCTACTGACAGTCTGTGTGCGGTATATTGCATACGTGGAGGGGCGTCCATTCAGGATTCAGAAGGGAAAAAACGGGAATAGACATCCAACGTGCAACGGAGCACCTCCAAGTAACCGAAGAGAAAGACGGTGTCACAGTGGAGACAGAGGAAAGAGACTGAGGAACGCATCCCTGGCACCTAACGTCAAACAGTAAACGCACAGGACCAGCTCCACACAGCAAGATAGCCCTCCAACCCAGAAAGAGGGCCACACCGCGCACAATCCCTGCCAGCTAGAACCCGCCAGGCAGAATTCCCCCACCGCCAGCCCCCGAGAAGAATCAGTGTACTCTCCCACCCTGCACCCCGGATCCCGCCCACCCAGCATCACAGCGGGCGCCTCCTCCGGGGATTGGAAACAAGAGCAGTGCCCTGCTGCCCGGCATGACCTCCGTGTGCCCCAGCGATAGCAGCAGCAGCAGCACGGACCCTCTGCTGGCCAGGTTCAAGCAGCTGGAGGAGACGGTGGAGCGGCTGCACGGCGAGAACCGGGCGCTGAAGGGCAAGATGCAAAGCTACAACACCCTGTGCACCTTCTACCACGAGGCCCGGCAGCAGCTGGGCAGCCTGCAGGCGCAGCTTGCCGTCAAGGACAAGGTCATCGAGGGCCTGAGGCGGGAGACCCCCGAGCAGCCCCTGGGGGGCGCCGCCGCGCACTCTCTGGTGGAGGGGCTGATGGAGCAGCTGAGCGCGGCCAGGGAGCGCCTGGTGGAGGCCGAGAGGAGCTCTGCGCACAAGATGGAAGCCCTCACCCAGGTAAACATGCAATGCGCCTACCACTGAATCTGCGCGCTATGGCTCTAGTGCATATATGTTACCAGGATTGGTGCTTAGGGGCCGATTCATGGAATTTTGTGCACGTTTAAAGTGACTTTGCACTGCAACACAAACCCTGATTCATGGAACTGTGCAAAGTCATTTTTGCAGATCAAAATGAATTTGCACTGCAAAAATATAGTTTGCACAGTTCCACGAATCAAGGCTTGTGTCGGCAGTGCAAAGTCACTTTTCAGCAGTGCAAAGTCACTTTTAATGTGCAAAAAATTCCATGAATCGGGCCCTACGTTTTGTACCGTTCACTGTTGTCCCTTGCGTGGTCTTTCTGCGCTCTGGCGGATCTGCAATGGAAGTTGGTTTGGGTGTGTTTGTGGGATTGAGAGGGAGAAGAGCAAGAGAGCCTGGTGCGTTTTGGTTGGTAGCTGTCATGTGGTGTTGAGGTATGGTTGTGTTTAGTTCAGAGTTTGAGGGTGAGCATGCAGAATGGTGAGTTTCGTTGCACGGTTAGTTAGGAGTACCACATTTCCCACCCCCAACAATCCACCTAATTACATTATATGAATGCCTTTCTCTTGCATAGCTAATATGTGCGGTCCGGTGAGCATTTTACACACACGAGTAAGTACCGTTTTCTTGCATTGAGCGCCAAGTGTCCTTATGCAATCGTGCCAGTGCCCTACAATGCCTTAAATACATATATGATAGGGTGGCATTGAGTCGCCACGGGTGGGAATTGTATGTGGACTGGGGTAGGCTTTTGTCAATATTGCTCTATTCCCACTATGGGGGTTTGGTAAAATGGAACATGCTGTCATATTTCAAAATTTGAATCGTATCCTCCCAACTCTGTCTGCAGTTGTTATAGCCTTACATCCAACCATGTATTCATCTGGATGAGCTGACACTTAAGGGTGCAAGAATTCTGTTTGATTTGGGGATATCAGACACTTACAGATTTTTTGGGGGTGAAAGCAAAGCTATTTGAGGCAGATTGGGGGGGTCTATTGACTCTGTCATTTCATACACATTCTATAATAAACACCCTTTGCATGTAAGGAAGTTGGGGAGCCTACTGGCTTACTTGAAACGGTTCCCTTGTGAGATATACCGAGATATTTATTTTAGATTTCGTCTGACTATCCTCTGTAATGGTGAAATGAGAGATATTCGCTCAGGGGTGTCTGCAGAGAGTAGGGTGTGTAGTTTTGGTGACACAAAGGGTCAGGTGGAATCAGGTTTTCTTTGAATGTACTGGGACTTTACAACTTTGCCACACTTCAGTAGATCTGTATCTGATATTGAGTGGAGCTTGTCTGAATATTTCTGGACTGGATTAATTGATGGTTCTTCCCATTTTATTGAACATCACAAGTTGTATGTAGGGTAATTCAAAATTGTTATACCCTGTACATTCCCTGGTTGACATCATTTTTTATTTGGAATTAATTGATTTCTTTTCAATTGTATTGGATTGTTTTATCATTCATTTAAATGTGAACCAATGTATTTAGAATTGTTTTTAGACTTTAATGATGGTCGTGTACATCTTTTATAATGCACAAGAGTTTAAGTAAACCAAAATACTAAAAAATGTATTGCTTTGAGTGCATATCTGAATAGAGGATTAGACTATTATCACCTACTGGTGATTTCACAACAATAGACTTATCGATATCATGTTCTAGTAATCCTATGTTGCACTTCGTCTATATTCATAGGATGTTATGAAGTCGTTTGCACTGGATCGATCAATTGGGTGTATTATGGAAGTTGGAATTTAGAACACCAGTCTCCTAGTGCTAGAATGTATTCTTTAACCAACCGCTATCATTGATCTCATCTTATCCCTCGGGTCTGCATCTTTTTGCTGGTCAGAATGTTTTGGACTATGACTCCCATGACCCCTGCCATTAACTATTCTGGTTAGGGTTGATGATGGTTGTAGTCCAAACATGGGGTGAGCCCAAGATTGCAGACCATCTTGTCACAAAAACCATGATGACCCTAGAGTGGCAGGTGCCTGCTGTCAGGGTTGGGGAGCAGCAAACGCACCCAGTGATATGGGGAAGGAGCACCCCAAAGCCCACGTGCGAGTCTGACACCCCACACAGCACCCTCACTAGACCTCTAGAAACTAAGTACAACCTTTACTACAAAAGAAACGGGCTGCGACCTCAAGAATATTTGGCTAAATAGGTTAAAAATTCCGATCCTCAAAAAGAGCTGAAAAGTTTGTTCTTTGAAGGAATATAGACGGCTAGTTAATGTGAAGAACTAACTATGCCTAACAGTGCTTTTTCAAGTTGTATGTATCATTTGAGGTATGAGTAGATCACACTTGGCGTTTTGGGGCGCGTTGGTTTGCCTTCATCGTTATGAATGAAAGAAAGAGAATACATCCCAGAATGGGGAGATAAAGCCGGACTGAATGGAGCTGCTCCTGCCTGGGGAGCGCTTCTTCTTATTCTTGCTGATAGATTTGTATGCATCAGCGGTGATTTTTGGATACCGAGGCTTGAGCCTCATTACTCCTCGGGTTGAGTATGTAGTCATGGCTTAGGATTATTCTTGGTCTGTGTGGTCTTGTCACAGTAGGGCTGGTTTCACGGGGTCTTCGCAGTGATGGGACGCGGGTAGCGGTCGAAGGTGTGTGCAGTGATGGCAGTGAGTCTTCTGATCAGAGGGTTCAGGTTCTGATCCAGTCCTTGGCAGAAGTTCTTAATCAGCTTCGCTAGTTGTTCGTCCACCATCTCGATGTCCAGGTCTCTGTGAAGGTCTGCTATCCTTGTGAAGATTGGAGCTCGAGGCGATATCCGCAGGGCCTTGTTCTGGACTATTTGAAGACTCTTCTGCTGTCGCTCATGGCAGGTCATCCATGCTGGGGAGGCATATGTCAGGGTTGGTCTGATGATCGCCTTGTAGACGTTGATCTTTGTCCAGAGGGGCATGGACTTGGTCTTCAGGAGTGGGTACAGCGCTGCCATCTTTCCTGTTGCCTTCTACTGAGTATTCTCGATGTGGCTTCGCCAGTTGAGTTTGCTGTCCAGGGTCACACCGAGGTAGGTTTTTCAGGAGCGCCACATTTGTTTTGTCCCTCACTGCTCTGGAGACTCACAGAGGGTTAATCACTGAAATAGAAAGCTTGTGCATGCTAATGCATGAGGCCCTACTCCAATGATCACCTCCTGGCCCCAGCATGGGTGCAGGGGGGTAATCGGCATGTGAATAGGGTGCTGATGCTCTGCATCAGCACCCTATTGTTATGAAATGCGCCCCACTGAGCAGGTGCATTTGAACTGGTGCAGCGGGGGGGGGGGGCGGTAATGGCACCTCAGGGGGTCGCCTGCACCTCGCTCCCCTCCCCCCACCCCTTCCAAGGCGGCTCTGCAGCCTCTCAGATGTTTAACTGAAACGCTCATGCACACGTGTACACGCCGCACGCTAGATCCCCCACCCACCTCCGATCCGGGATGTTTCCTGTCTGGCTGGCGCATTGTGCGTGGGAAACCCCACACTACGCCCCGCTCACTCACTGCTTTGTGTACCCGCAGACAGCCACGTTCGCCCAGTTACCCATAGTGCTTTGTAACCGGTTTCTTGCAATAGCATAAACTCTGCATCCGACCTGGTGTCCCTCCTGTGTGTCATCGCGCAGGGGGATGGCATTACCCAATCCCGTGGCTCTGCCCGTGCGTGGAATGCCACACACTGCGCAAGCCTGCAGGTGTCCTTGCGTGGGTTGGCACCCAGCGATGTCTGGCGCGCGTGGTAAATGCTCTCCACGTGGTGTGGCGAACACAAGGCATGGCATTCGCAAACACACCATGGCGTCATGTTCTCGGCTGAACACACGCCGCACCCCCAGTAGTTGCTCGCATTCTGCACATGGGGCGATGTTTGTAGACGTGATGTCATTATCTTGACACGTTGTAATCTAGGGTGGCGTTGTCACCCCAAAACACTGTATTTGACTTGCATAGAGGTGGATGCGGGGGGGGGGGGGGGTGGGCTAGCCCCTCTCCCTTAACATGTACAAATGAAACTGAGCCTGGGGAGCAGTCTACAGGGAAACGAGCCAGATGTCTTTTTTTGCCCCACAAAATGCCCAGTATTACATGCCGCAGACACGCCGTCCCAGTCCACGTGCCGCACGTGCTGACTCGGTGTGCAGGGTGCGGTGACATGGAACGGATAGGACGGCGTGTGTTTGCCATAACGGGAGTCTCCCAACGCATCTTTTGTGGTACGATGTGTGCACCCTACAGTCGTGACTATAGCACAGCCCTTAGGCGCAGAAGCAATGGGTGTTCTCCGTAGCCACCTGAACCCTCGATTCCCTCGGTGGGTGACGGCTCCATGAATGAGACGGGTGTACCCAAACGAATCACACTGCGTGGTGGGCGTGAAGGCCTGTGCCCAATGCGTGGGTAACTTCCATCGTATCACCAACTCATTGATATCAAGATGTCTAGTGCCAGCCAGGCTTGGCCATTGCTGGTGCAACATGCTTGGAGTACTTAGCCAGCTGTGTAGAGCATCTGTCCCCCCTGATCCCCCCTCTTTAGCCTCGTGCACAGGGATGCCTATTATTTTGGCCCGTGTAATTGTTAGGCAATCACAGCCCTTGGCTCAAGGAAGCTGCCATGCCCCTTGTCTCGTTCCTGATGCCAAGTCCCATGGCATGTGTGGGTTTCTTAGAGAGCAACGTTGGGTCTCTGTTGTGGGAGCCATGTCGACCTACTGCACCCCCTGCCGCTTGGCTCTCTTCTAAGAGATGGGTGCAAGTCCAGGGCAGTCGGATTGTATTCGCACAAACTTCTTCAACCTCTGAGAATTAGAGTCCCAGCCCCCGCCCCCGCCCTCGCCTTTGGATCAGAGGGTTCACAACTCGTTCTGTGGTCCGCGCGCTGTTTATTCGGGAAACGTTCCTTCTGTGTGGTTTGACATCTCCTCGGGGCTAAGGAGGTATATCTGTGGGGACAATAAATCGGCCCGCGCCTTGTAAACACAAAGCTGGGAAACCCCAGCGTTCTCTGTGTGCTACCAACGCGGGGACACCGTGTTCTCTGATACTCTTATGGCCGCGCCCTTTGGGTGTCGCAGGCGTGTTTGCACAGTACAGCCCGACCCCGAAGAGAAGAGCGTACACAGGAGGGACTGTGGGAAAGGGCCCTTCCTTATCAAGGGGGCATCATGGGAAAGGCCACACTCGGGCCCTGGGGGCAGACAGATGCCAGGGCAGCTAGCTGAAGATGGGCCCTTTCCTCGAAATATGGAGCCAGGGAAGTAATAATGCAGGCGGTCCAGGTCTCTGGGGAGCCAGCGGAGGCAGGGGAGGCGCCGGCAGCAGTGGGAGGCGGCGAACCCGAACATGACCCCCACCTTGGAGTCTGTCAGCGGACGGTGCGAGGGAAATAGAGACATACAAACAGACGTGTTTTGTTCAGTATCTCACTTACACGGAGCACAGTGTTTCTGCTCAAATGCCTATGGCGTGGCTGCAGTCGCCCCTTAAGATGGAGTGGGTGCTAGGCCACCATTGTGGGTGATCCACTGAGGCCCCATCCCAGGCTGCCCTTCCACCCTCCGTGGCCATCCACACATACTCATTTAGAAACAGAAATGATAGACCTGTGGGCAATAAAAGACACTATAACTTTCCTTGCTTGGTTTAATAATGGGGTGCAACCAGGCCGTTATTATTAATGGTAGGACGTCGAATTAATAGGGGGGGAAAGCCCCCTCCACCTAGTGGAATGCGCCTGCATTCTCCCGCCCCATCAAGATGGTGATCTGTGCTGTGAGTAAGAGGGAAACGAGGGAGATTCCAAGGCCACTGGGGGGTAGCTGGATCAGTGAGCTTGAAACTGAGGGCAAGAATGAATGCAGTCCCTGGATGAGCTGGACAAGGGGCGTGGAAAGCCCTGGTGTCACTATCTGACTGGTGGATGCCATGAGCGGCAAGCAGAGTTGGGCAGATCTTGGGTGTCGGACGAGGCGCATGAGCCAACTTGGAGTACATAATGCGCTGGCGTCATGAGCATGCATAGGCGGTTAGTCTAGGCCATAGGCCTTTCCTGGTGTGGCGGTAAATAAGGTTGGTAAGCCGGCTTCTGCTGTGATAGGCGAACGAGAGAGTTCCCAAGGGCGGAACCCTGTATATGGGGTGAGATGCCCCAAACCCCACCGCCGCACTAGTGAAAGCGCTTGTTATTCCCCATCAAGCCTTTGCTTCTCCAGCCGTTGCCTAAGTTGCTGCAGAAAGGACCGCAATGCAAGTGCAGCGGTTTATGGGAGTAGCACACATGCCCACATGCCTTCTGTGCCCGTTTGGAAAAGTGCAATATGCCTGCCCATCTGCTGCCAAGCCCTTCACCTCCACTGTTGCATGTTGCAACCGACTGTATAGAAAAGCGTGGCCCAGGCTGACGATACAGAAAGTGCATTATATCCTATGTTGCAACATTCGTCCAAATTAGGAAAAAAGGTCCTGCTTGGAGCTTGTTCTTGGATAGTTTGAAAATGTCATCAGACTGGAACCATGGCACCAACTCCATTCCTTCTTTCCCGCGCCTGTGGCTTTTCGAGGCCAGGTTAATATCTGGAGCCGAGGAGGGACAGTGGGACAGTGGACCACTGGGAACGCAGCCGCAGGGCAAATATTTCATCCTTTACCCTCCCATTTGGACAGGGACAGCAATTATTTGCAAGCTAGATCTTCATTTTTTTTATGGCACGCATTCTAGGGGATTTTTGAAAAGATATCTATGAAGGGGAACTCCAGCGCAAAAATAGGTTTCCACTTAAAGGAGAGCGCCTCCTTTCTTGAAAGCAAGGGTGGACTAAAAGCGGTGATGGGCCCAGTAATGGTAAATACAGAAGAGAAAGCAGCACCAGAAAGGGGATCCTCTCCAGCGGGCTGCCATGATACGGACTGCAGAACCAATGTGTATGGCCCACCTTGCGGAATGGGATGCCAACGCGGCGGCCAGGGGGACCTCACCTGCCCAGGTATTCATTTATCAATCTGTTACGAAGATGGAGACAGCGCTCTGCATGTATAGGTATGGGAGAAAGCTGACCCACATCCCTGCTGTGGAGACACTGGGCCTCCTCGCGCATTCCCTCATTACAGGCACTCGTGCTCAGTTGAATGCTATTGGCAGCAGTGCTGTTATTGAGTGTGACTGCCCACAATTTACCATAAAGACCAGTCCATGTAGGCCAGTGATTTCCTTGCAGAATATTCAGGGTAGGGAAATTCCCCGACTAATTACAAATGGAAAAATAAAACCGACGATTGGTTTCGGAAGGATATTGAGTTCACAGAGGTGGGTGGGTCAGGTTGGGGTGAACAGATGCCTTTGGGGAGTGTACCCCCATGTTTTGTAGGTGAATTGAGTTTAACATTTGGTAACATATTAGGGGTAAAAATCAGCTAAAGCACACATGCAACAGCATCACGCGCCATTAAACCCACATAGCGTTGACGACGCTTGGTAAAGCTCTTAGTAATTGCCCGGTGGGTAAAACATGCAGCAGCAGCAGCACAGTCCATTGTCTGCATTTTAAGCACTGCCATGTGCCAGTGGTGGCAATGATGAACCCGCCTGCAGAAGCAAATACCCCGAGCCCTGGCCTATGTATTTTTCATGAGCATTGGCAGGACCTCTGCAAAGCAAGGAAACCAGCGGCCCATCTTTCATGTAGTGACGTGTGAGCACGCGCTAGCAGCTGCTTATGGGTACGGCGCCCCATTTTACCGTGATCAATTGTGCTGCAATGCGGTTTTGCAACTAGTTAGATGTCTACCACTGGGCTAAACTGGTGGATACGATTTTCCAGTTCCACATTATTTTGCTCTTCTGCAAGTTGCACTTTGATCTCTGGCTGCAAGTTGCATTAACCCCCAATGGTAGCATTGCCATTCTTTCCAGAATGAACTACTTCCCGTTTCTTTTTTAAGCCGAGTCTAATCCGAGGTGTTTACAGCGAAGTGATAGTCATGTTTCGAGCTTCTAAATGTCAGCCATTGGGGCGGGGAGGGTGGGGGAAGCAGCATGCTGTCTTTTTCCTAAGGAAGAGGCCATGATGAGCCTTTGGACGAGCATCAAAGAGGTGACTGGCTGGGCGCTGGTGGATGCTACAACATGAGGCATGCCTTCAGCATGAGGATGGAAAGGCAGGGGGCTTCCAAGCATTCTGCCAGCATGCCTCTTCCCTCCGTCTCTTGACAATTGTTTGAGCGGGCACCGCTAGTGGGAACACAATTAAGGAAGTCTAGCCCCTGAGGAGTAGTGTTTGGTGTTTACCAAAAACCTGAATTGCACTGATTCAGGAACCAATTGTATACAAAAACTAATGGAAGACCACCTGCGCTGTTAACACCTTGGTAGTCTTCCCCACTGCAGTTCAATACACTAATTTTCTTAATAGTGTCTTCATTTGTGTTGTCTCCTTGTCTCTTTCCTTCTATTGCCTGCCTCTTTCGTTTTCTCCATGACACGTGCATAAAAAGCAGCGTCTTTGCATTCCTTTGCAGGAGCTCCAGAAGCTTCGCCAGCAGGTGGATGAGAAGGAGCGGCACCTGCAGGAAGTGGCTTGCTGGCCGCAGCACAAGAAGGAACTGGAAATCCTACAGCTGCAGCGGACCCTGGCCAACCAGGAGAAGGTGCAGGCCACCAGCGAAGTGCTGTGCCGCTCGCTCACCGAGGAGACCCACCACCTGCAGCGGAAGCTGACGGCCACCGCGGCGATGTGCCAGCAACTGGTGACCTGCCTGGAGGATAAAAAGAGGAGCGCCAGAGAGCCAATCGATGATCTTCTGCAGACCGAGCGATCAAATAAGGTACGCGGAATGATTTCTCAGAGCCTCATGGAAGCTAAAAGGACAGGGGCCGCACAGATTTCAGATTCCTGATGCCCTGCATGAGAGTTGTGTCATGATTTGATAAGTGCATTGCAACAGTCACCATCCTAGTGGTCTAAAATTGCTGCAGCATATCCATTGTGTGGCGAAGTGTGCGGCCTCCAGAGCTAGTCAGGTCTTGGTCAGCGATGGAATAGAAAAGGGCAGCAGAGGAGTGGAAAGTGGGCAGATGGCCAGAAAGGTTAAATGCACATGTATGAAAGGTATCCAGGGTTAGGCATAGGGTTTGTGATAGTTTGCATGCATACAGAGTCCGTGCAGAGTGCTCAAAGTGCAGCGCGGGCCAGAGAAGGGCAAATTCCGAATGGTCGCTCCTCCTACCGAGCGTATGCGCTGCAGAGCCCAACACAGCTTTACGCCTATACGAAACGTAATCCCATAGTTTGCGCACTCAATGCAAGTGCAGTGTGCTATCCGGTGTCCATCTTGTTGGCTGAGCTGCATGGTGGCAACTTTTTCCATAGATATAAAACTGAATGTCAGATTAGGACTGCCTGGTTCCCGGAAGCTGATGGCTTTACTGCTCCCTAGATGTTAATTCCCACAGACACGTATATTTTAATGTCCAATAAACACTGCCAGATGCACCTGGTCCATAAATGAGTATGTGCGTGGAGTTCAGAATCTCCTCTGGATTTGAGCCAGCTTCAAGAATTCATGCAATAAAAAGTATCCATGATTAGATTGTTTATACAGACATGTAGAAGATAACAGATAACTCATCAAGGTTATTTGCCTCTTGCCTTGTGGTGGCAGGTCATGAAACACGTGTGACGTATGTGCGCAGCATGTGTGGCATTTAAACTATTTTAACATGGCCTCCATCCCACTCGTCTGACTGGAGTAGCTTCTTTCTGGGACATTCCAGAGTAGGCCTGGCCTAGAAGCTGAAACACATTTCGCAAAATACCCTGCCCATGCTCTGTGACTGCTCGGCTCTTTGTAGTGGGCAGGCTAAGAGGAAGGCCTTAGCTGTGAAGGGTCTGGCCACGGATCTTGCATAGCGTGGAGCCAGGCGGCACGTCGCCCGCAAGTCTGCCAAGATGGCGCTATACGTTTTGCTGGGAAGTCTTCCAAGTAAAGAGGGGACCCCCGCAACCCAGCGGCTTTCCCCACTCACACAAGAAGCTGGAAGGTAGGGGAGGTTGGAGTGGTCTGCTTTCTGATAGTTTATGACGCAGTGAAGTATTAAAACTGGGTGCATGCAGCTTGAGGTACAATGCTCAAAAAACATACGCATGACTCAACAAAGAAGGATCGCGGCGTGAACTGGTATTTTTTGAATTGAGGAGCTTTTTTTAACCCTTCCTAAGGGTAGAAGAGATAACTATAGAGAGTGCCCTACTAGTCAATGGGTGTCATTAGCAAATCTAGGCGTCCTTGCTGTTAAAGGATAATGACGTTACACTGTGTCAGTGCCGCTCTCACACCGCATGGACCCGTTTATCCCATGTGTATCTCCCGCATATCATGAACAGTGTGCTGTGCACGAGTGGGTGTATTTATGTCACATCTACTCTACAGCCGGAGCAGCTAGGGTGCGGAGGGGCACATCTTGTCATCTCCAAGAGGTATTCATTGATCTCTATGTGCTCTATCTGGTCACCCAAACATGTCACATATACCTTGCTGGCGTGTGCCCTGGCAGAGCAGCTTCAGAGTAGTGAACTGTCACACGTGTCCGTTCCGGCTGGTGGTAAGAATACTACTACTGACCCTAGAAGCCAAGAAAAATGATACAACTCGCCCTCTCTTAACTGTAAGAATAATCTGAATGGCTAAACTTGGTAATGGCATGAAGCATTAACCAATCAGAGGGTCTGCTGTTATGATTGGGTGAAACTCATCCCCACCCACTTCTCCAAGAGTGATAGAAGGCTCTGTCTCTTGCTTGGCAAAATTGAAGCTTCGCCCTTCGCGATTTTGCTGTGGTTGGTGCGGCGATCCCATGCTGCCAAAAGTAGAGAGCAGGCTACGTTTTGTGGGAAATAAAATAGTGGAGAGGTTCACAGATCTAAATCCCTCAGACCTACTATCACCGGAAAACAACCCTGTGCCGGGATTTGATAGTTAAGCCGCAGCCACCAGAGTCCGTGGATAACTCGGACAGGCTACCCAGGGTCCACCAAAGAGTATTTCTCCCAATCCCAGGCTCTCCTACCACCACAGCCCACGTGACTTAGCACAGCGTCCTCTGCGTGACCACCGGTCCACAGCTCTTCCACCACCCGACGCGCTGGCGCTGAATATCAATCACTAAAAAGCTGATTTGCAGAAAGCCTATGGAGTCCCCCATGAGTAAACACTTACATCTGCCCTATTTTCCCTCAATCCCAACTTGCGCCTCCTCTCTCTGTGGCTTGTTGTTTGTGCCAATTGCATGTTGGTGGGCAGCCCTCTTTGACCTGTGGAGGAATGGTGTCCGTACTGATGGGCGCCCCCTAACAACTTTAAGAAAGTGAGGAATGTCATTGATGGTTATTGCAATTCAAGAAGACGCGTATTTATACATGCATATATATTTTTGCAGCTACAGTTTCCAGACGGTGAAACTGCTCATTTGCAGGGAAGCATCTGTAAACTTCAAGAAGAAAACCGGGCATTAAAACAGAAACTTATTCACGTGAGTGCCATGTCAATTCACCTTTTAACTTCTTATAATACCAGTTACTTCTACTTTGCGATTAAAAGCTGTATATAGGCACGGTTGTGACATCAGAGTGCACGTGATATATTATGTGCACACTCATCTCACGATCCTCTGTTCCTACACCCCTATGAGACCCCCATGCTGCATTTATGTAACCCTCTGACGTGACTATGCTCTTTTCACACACTCCTCTGTCACAATTCTCTGCTCATTGGCATCCGCTGCTCCCGACAAGCTCCGTTGCTTCTCTGTAGCTGTAGCTCCCTTCTACTGAAAACCTGACACTTCTAGTAGGGAGCATGGTGCAGCTAGCTGGGGAGTCGCTGTGATATCTGTAGTTGGCCACCCTCGAAACCAAGCGCATGTCGTATGTGCTCATACATGTCAACATTATCCATACCTTTTGGGAGCCACTAGTCCAGTTCGGCTTTAGTTTTAAATTCTGGGACTTGTAGTCCTGGATGCCCACATTATAAATCCTGGACTACAAATCCTTGAACATAAAGTTAAAAGCAGGACTGGACTACTTACTCCCGAATGGAATGGATAATGTTGGTATGTATGTCAGTGCTTAATCAAAGGCTCTTGTTTGTGAACTATCTTCATTATAACCATGGAAGGAGAGGGAGAAAAAGCAAAATTCTGTTTGTGCTACTGATTGGATCCGTTCGCTCGGAGGACTACGACATAGCGCGGCCTGGCCTGGGCACCCAACCTCGCCCTCTGTGATCGTACAGAACTCTTATGCTAGATTTACAGGCAGTTTATGCTATGTCTAATGCTAGCAGCAGGGTGGCACTCTGAGAATCCACTCTGAAACACCACCCTTCTCGCAACCAGCCATCATACCCTTGGGGATCTCACTGCAATAGCCAAGAGTCCTGTCAGAATGGAACTCCTGCGGGTGCCCTAGGATTCCTTAATCCATATGTGCATCCCCTGCCCTCTCGCGTCCTTACCTTTTGGCTTGTGTTTCTACTTGTACATCACTGATGCACAAGTCTTGTTCTGTTAGAGCAATGGTGGTGTGCCCTCAGTAGACCTCTCCCAGTCTTGTTCCAGTCACTGGATAGGTGCATTTATGTGCAGAACCTGCTTATAGTCCAACTAGGATAAAAGTGTGGCTCAGATAGCTGGAGGCTTCCGAGCCATTGGAATGCCTCCATGTAATGGCCACTTTGCCTTCTCTTGTTACCAGGGTAAAAGTCTCAGCTGGATGTTCAACCAGTCTTTCTCATTGCTTCCGCAGATTGACTTGGTCGTTAAAGTCTGCTGCTATCATCTGTGCATTAAAATGTTTCCCTGACTGTCGTTCGCTCACTTAATCACAGCTTTAATCTCTTAGCAACTTGGCTACGCAAATTGTGTATGTCTAGGCTGTGCTGCATCCATGGTGCAAAATGTGCACAAGTCATTGGCTATTGGCTAGTGATATTTGACACTTTGCGTGCAGGAAATTGTGTACTGCGTGTATGTATAGAAGTGAGGTGGAAAGTGGCTTTCAATGGTTGGCTAGTAGATTGGAACTTACATTTGTGCACCCTGCCTGCATGTATGATCGGGTGCCTTTTGATTGTGTCTCAATTCGAGAAGTTATTGTTTTTTTCCTGTTTGCCACAGTTCCTAATCCTCTATCTGTTGTCACCAGCTCGTACCTCTGTATTTCAATGTGTGCTATTTGGGCAGTTCATCCAGTATGTTAAGCACCTGTGGCGCCAGTGGGATGCAGGCCGGGTTTACTGGACAAATTATGGACGATGGACCATTGTGTCCAGCACCCCGTGGTAACGTTTGTCCTCCCTCTCTATTCGTAGGTGGAAGATCTGAATGCAAAGTGGCAGAAGTATGATGCCAGTCGCGAAGTGTACGTGAAAGCACTGCACCTGCAGCTAAAGGGGCTGAAGTCGCAGGCGGCCGCTCCCACGCAGGGGCATGCAGAGCTGTTGCAGAAAGAGATTCTCCGCTTGAACCAGCTTCTGGACGAAAAAATGAAGGAGCACCAACGGCTGAAACGAGACGTTGAGGAGGCGATGCAGGCGAGGGTACGAGACAGCGAACGCTTGCAGATCCTGGAGCAACAGGTTCGTGGCATATTGCTTCCCTGGAAGTCTTGTCGTGGTTTCCATGTCTAAACATAGTAATGTGCCTTTGCTGCATTTAGTGGCTGAAATCCCCATCTCTTCTATATTAAGAGCGGGTCCATGTATAAGGGACATCTGAGAATCATAAACTTCCCTTGATAAACCCAGCAAGGTGTACTATCTCACAGAGGATTTATCTCTATTGCTCGGTTAAAAACTGCTTCAATTCTTTTTGTGCCCATTTTTTTCCCTCATATTATTTTACCAGAGACTGCAGGGGGAGGGAGACCCCTTGCGGCCTCCTACTACCTCTCCCCATCCCTCAACCCCGCCTATATTGCCTGACCCCAACCCACTATCTACATTTTGGCAGTCAAATTTGAGAAAGAAAGGCGCATAATAAATTAGAGCAGGTTTTGGCCGCGCAATAGACCCAATGCCTTTAGCGATTGTATTGCAGTTGCCATTTATATAGTGCCTTTTACCATTATTATAGTCTCAATGCACTGGTGGTTGGGAACGCCCTCAGGGACCGAAGTCCAGAGTGTTGGAGATCACGGAGTAGGATTAGAAAGAGGGTGTGCATTTGGCCAAATAAGGCTTAGCATGGCTGGTCAGGCTCCGCTAGATAGCAACCCATGAGATCGGGCATGTGGATGGGTGCTGAGAGGAGTCGGGAGATGCCATGAGGGCTAGAGACTCGCTATGTGTCCATTGTGCCCGAATTTGTCATAGGTCTTCGCTGCATTCTGATGTGAGAGATTTTGAGGCGTAGTCTGGTATAAGTAGGTGGAACAATTATGTGACCAGCGATACCGAGTGGTCGTTGGTATGTTCTGATGTGTGTGGCCAGCCATGCCTGCGGCCATTGTCCACCAGAGTGGTGCGTTATACGTACCTAGCCGTTTGGGTGGACATTTGTTGTATGTGCACCTGACCAGGTAGTGGCTTCCTCTGTCGATTTAGAAACCTAATAATAAAAGTGTGCGATACCACAAACCTAAGCCTTCAAAATCTTGCCTCTTCCTTTTATGTGTTAATTCTGAATTGGAGATAGAATGATGTACATGCCTACACTAGCCACATGCCTGCATGGACCCACACTGGTGGAGCCACAGCTGCTTCATAATGACTATGCCTGTATAGCGCTCATCCCTCAAAAGGGCAATCCCAGAGTTTGATCTAAACCTCCACTACCCCACATCTCTATGTGGCTACCACTGGTGCGCAGCCTCCTTCGCTCTTTAGAAGGTGATTATGTATGGTTGGGTTTCACAAAAGCCATCAAACTACATGCATCTTAGTGTGCAGTCTCCCTGTTGGCGAGAATAACCACTTTTTGGCATCTCTTTGCATGTAATCGGATGTATTTTCCCATCAGCATCCTTACTTTTAACAGTTGTCGGGCAAATCACTATTTTTGTTAAGGTTTCACTTTGATATGGTCTCCTCACTTTGTGATTACAGGTCATTCTTCTAGTTTTCAATTTCTTGCAATTTGGATTTTTATCTCCATCTGTGTTGAAAGAGCTTAATTTAACATTGGTAAATTATTGAAACTGGACCTTTTACAATCTAACATATATTTGTTTTCTTCTGAATCTTGGGCCATGGTGCCTTTACTCAAAATATATTTCGTTCCCATCCAGATGTGCTTCCAGGGTCTGATTCTGTTATTTCCAAATCTATATACTAGTGTAGATGACTGGCCTGTTTTAGCTAGAGGAAAACACGATTTTCCATCTTCTGAGTCATGCCACCCGTTTACATGGCCAGTGATCAAATGATACACGTGTGATCTTATACAGGGTCATAGCTCTGACAATAATACATTTGAATGTTGCTTTTGTTCTTATTATCCTCTCCCATTGATCCCACAACACTTGCCTTGCCCTTCTTTGTTGCCAAATTTTGCTCACTGATGCTGTTGTTTTTGTGAGCATTCAAATCGTGATCTTCCCAGCTCCTTGTTTTGGCGCCCCACATGTTCTACACACCTGTAGTCAAATGATTTGGCGATCTTTTGTTCCGATTCAGAAAAAAGAGCTCACTCCGAGATATCAGCTCACCTCCTCTTCTTCTTTTTTTATGCTCTGATATTTTTTGCCTCTTCATCATCCGGTTAGTGTGCATTGATCCCAGAATGTCTGTTTGCTCAGCCTGCGCCACTAGGTAAACGGGAAGACCAAGCACCGATGTGTTGCTATAGACCACTTATAAGTTTAAAAAAGAAAAGCTTTTGTAATATTTAGATTTTTGAGATTCAACACATTCGAAAACTGAGGCTTTTTCTGAATAGATTAACATTTGATTGCTAGTTTGATTAAATATTGGGTGCAGTAATGTCTTTGTGCTTGATGTGATCTCTAACATGTCGAATGCCTATTGAGTTATTGGGCCTCATTACGGGGGTGGAGGTAGCCATGGCGCTATTAGCGCCATAGCTGCCTCCAAACTCGTTCCGACTCCAACCTGGTGAATGGAGCAATTACCGGTCCATTCCAAGGTTGGCGGGACCGGTAATTCCCCATTCACCAGGGCCCTTGCCCATTCCCATTTGAGCCCCCATAGAGCTTAATGGGAATGGGGAAGGCGCTAATAACGGTACCGCAAATTGCGGTACCGTTATTAGCTCCAGAGTCCCTTTGCGGGTCCCGTCCTTAACGCCTGGAAATACCAGGCGTTAAGGGAGGAACCGCAAAGGGAACTCATAGTAGGGTGGTAAGGGATTACTGGCACCGGTTCCCTTACCAGTGCTGGTAATCCCTTACCGCCTGCCTCGTAATGAGGCCAATTGTCTGTTTATTCGGGAAATTGGGCCTTTTTTCAACTTTTCTGCAAGCTACTAACACTTTCCACATGTATTTATTTTCTTTTCAGGTCCTTGTTTACAAGGATGATTTTACATCAGAAAGGGCAGACCGGGAGCGCGCACAAAGCAGAATACTAGAACTCTTAGATCAAATCTCACGACTACAGCATCACGTTGGTCGACCACAGGTAAAAATTGATTTGACATACTAAGGCCCTTCTTTGGGTTCACCGGTAGTTCGCAATCTTCCGTTTGGAGCAGGTCTTCCATTTTTAACCAAACACTTCCAGTTGCTCCGGAATTCCTGTTTTGATCACATTTCACCTGCACAATATGGTCTGCTGCTTTGGTCAAGTTTTCTAAGAAGAGACCAATCCACGTCTGGCTTTCAGTCGTGGGTGGGATATAGCTTGGTTTTTAGTTCTGCCTCTTCGGGAAATGTACCAGAATGGTGATGTTGGGGTGAGGGACCCAGAATTTGACCAACATTTCCTCGTAGAATGCCGGACACCTGAAATTCTAGCGAGGCACCTAGGAGGGTGCCCCCTGGCCTGGCATCATTCAAAGCAGGTTCATTCAATTCATAAGCATTTCAATGATAGTTAATGCCTCATCCTGTCAGCAGAACCCCTAAATTGATTGCTGATTGCGGATATCCCGAGTCCTGCGCTACCTGCCAAAATCTCTAGATACATTTCGGCTCGTATCTTTTATCCCTACACTCCACCGACTTGAGAGCAAAGAAGCGGCTGTTTATTATGTAAGGGGAAGAAACCTGCTTGCAACTACAGAACCAAATGATAACGAAGTATGTGTTTATTAAATCAAAAACCTTTTAACGTCCACTGTTGGATATTTCAATTTCTAATAATTGTAACCTGATAGTTTTGTCAAAACCTAGTAACTGTAACATATTAAATTAGGGCGTTAATCCTCAATTACTCAGAGCCGCAGTTCGATTAAAATAAATCAAAACTTCGTAAGCCCAAACATCAGATCGACACGCATTTTATGTTGGGGTAAGCTACTCCCCACAATGTGCTTTTTCAAGGTATCGACCAAGTCTAGCCAGTCATTTCTCATCTTGTTAATGCAATCATGTTCCTCAGTTATTTAATATTATCAATCCATTTTTTCTGGCTGTTTCTTCGCAAATGAGGCTTGCCACTTATTCAGGCACAGATAAGTATGGTCAATGGTGACAAAATTGCTTCCGCTGATTGGTTTGAAACTAAATGTCTCATCCTGCCATCAGACCTGCTTTTTTCAAACATGATGGCGAATATTTAATGACGGTCAACCGCTAAAATCAAGGCAGCCGGCTCGGATGTAGTACTGTAGGCCGCAAATAGGAGATTCATCTGTTGAATGGTTGTGAAGTGTGTAGCTGTGCCCAGAAAGACTAGAAGGTCCATTCACTGCAGGTCACCAAAAGTCAAATCATTTAACTGTCGGTTCGTGGTGACTGTCCAGGTATGGTCGCAATCCCATGGAATATGCAAAGCAAGCCATGTTTTACTTCAGCTAACTAGTTTAGTTCAATTTAACTAACCTCTTAGTAAAAATTAAAAAAATATATATTCCTCCTACTGTATTAAAACATTGCTTTATTTGAATAAACTAGTTCGTTAAGATAATGGTATGGCTTTTGAAAGTAGTTTGATACAATGTTGCCTATTGAAATAAGTGGAAACACAAAATTTCCAAAATTGTAGGTAACGCCTCACGACTTGTAATGCCCTACCAATCTTGTGAAGTTCTCCCTTGTCCAGTAAGAGGGAATAACATGCTTGTTTGTTCCCCTTTTAGGACTCCAGACACCGAGCCAATAATGCCAGATTTCAAATTGGCAACAACAATCATATGCGCATTGAAAGGGACAATGTTGATCCACTACTGGGCGCCAACCAGAACCCACTGGGATCCCGAAGCCAGGCCATTCCATCACAGCAAGCGGGAGCAGTGTCGGCCAGCGAGAGCTCTTCGTCGGAAAGATGCCGACAGGGGGACCTGCAGTGCCCTCACTGCTTGATACTCTTTGGTGACCAGCAGAGTGAAGACTTCCTCAAGCACATCTCGGATTGCTGTGAGTGAGTGACGTGATGTACCAACTGTTGGCAGGGGAAGTCTTATAAAACCACTATTACTTCAGGAGGGTCCTACCCGTGCTCTACTACGGCTTGACTAGACATTTGTGGTGGCTAGCACTGGCCGAACACGGTGAGGTAGAATGCAAGGAGTAGCTGACGGCCCATTGGTCTGTGAAAGAAACCTGGCTGCTATTGGATGTTCGCAGAGAAATGAAATAAATATTTGATGTCCTAGAGAGCATGAACGGGAAGGCTAGCAGGAGCGTGAAGCCGGCTGGAGGGACAGTTTGGCTTCCTCTCCAGTAACGCTTCCTCTGGATACAAGAGAAACAAGTTAGGCACAGAAGCAATATCAACAAATGGTTCAAAGGCACAATACAGTGTGACTTGTGATCTGGCTGGGTTGATATAACCTTCCTTCACCAGTTTTTCACAGAATGAGACGAAAACTGGTGGTAGATAAATGGGAGAAAAGAAAGCAGTGACAGCTCAAGGTGGATGGGGCGGGTCTACAGGCTTCAAAACAGAATAATAATGAGAAAGCAGAAGGAATGTGTGACTTTGGAGGAGATAAAGTCGTTTGGAAGACACTTGCCGATTTGTCAAGAGCAAGGAATGGTAAATGGACGCACTGGGTGGTATGGGGCTCTTTGCAAGTGCAAACCCATCTCTGAGACGATTGGCTGAGATCACGCCGCTTGTGGGCTTATCTCCGCAATGTTAGGTTGAATCACCGGGTAGGCCCACATTTTGCTTCAGCGTTGGATGGACAGCTCTGTGCAGCTCAACATGCAAGGCATTTGGTAGAGGCGCTCATTCACGAGACACACGATGAGTGGTAATGGCATTGATATGAAGTTTTTTGGGCAGAATCAACCAATTGTTTTGTTTCTAAGCTCAGAAATATATTTTTATGATGACAAAGCTCACAGTTTGCCCTGAACTTGCTGGAAACTACCCCAGGCCTGTGTTCTTGATGGCGGATGAGCATGAACTGACTTCTGCACTTTTATCATGTTGGCAATTTTGCACTGATCGCCTTTGCACTGTGGTCTGTATTTATGTATTTTTGGTAAATTAATTCTATTTTATAATGGTCTAATGTTCTACTTTTGAACCTTTGAGGCATCATTTGTATAAAGATATTTTTATATCTATTCAAAGGATAGAAATGCTTATTTTTATAATAAAACGGTGTACTTATATTTGTGTGCTCATCATTTCACAGCGATGTGCTTAAATTATGCTCCTGGATAAGGGTAATCAAAATCCTTTCTAATTATAAAATTATCATTGAATGTCTGCATTCCCGCCCCGCATGATGGACTACACGTCACTTAAGTGCTCCCTTAACTCACAAAAGTCACAAGCATCAGATGGTCAGTCAAGCGCTCTAAATTTACAGATGCACTAAGAAAATGCCTAACATCCTTTAGGAACATTTTGGGGTACACTGTGTTAGGAAATGCATGTCGAGTGATCTTGATGAAAATGAACTGACAAATCCCACTTTGACCACTGCATTACAAAATAAAATGATGGCCATGTAAGTTAGAGCGGGAGAGAAGTAGTAAAATAGATCAAAAAGTGGATAAAAAGGCAAAATGTGTGAAATAAAAGGTTTAAAGGAAGCGAATGCAGGGGGAATGGAGATAGTAAAGTGGTTTGAACCTCCATTTAGAAAAGTAAAACAAATCTCATTAAGAGAAGGTGGGAAAAGCTTATTTTCAGAGATGACAATATGGCGAAATCGGTAAAATCACACAGGCCCATTTAGCACAAACTCTGCAATGCCTGTGTGCAGTGCTTTAAGTGGTCTGGGGCCTGCCAGGGCTGGACCCCGGCAGTCTCCAAAAAGTGAGACTGTGCTGGGGGCCCCGTTCCCACCAAGCGGCAGCACCGGAGGGGTATCATCCCCCACCACAGCCGTGACAGGAGATGAGCCCGACGGCCGCCCATGACTAAGGGCCTCATTACACGGTATGTAGTAGGGATTTAACGTTACCGGTAATGGAATACCGGTAACGTTAAATCCCCATGCTAATTACGACCCGGCTCACCACTATTAGCGGCACCGCTAAGTACGGTGCCACTAATAGTGGCCAGTCCGCGGGCGCGCGACCCTCCATCCGGTAAATAACGCCATACCGCTAATAGCACACCATCACAAGGCGAGCGGACATGCCAATAGCGGCATGGTAAAGCCCCCAAAGCCCCTTACCTAATACCGCCATCGCGAACCACCCGTTAAAATAACTGTGCAGTGTTACCACCTGCCACAGGTGGCCACAATCAGCACAGGTGGAGGCAATGGAGACTGTGGCTGTTCAAAAGGAGCACATCACACCCCTTCCCACACCAAGATGGTTCCAATACTAGCAGCATTACATGGCCTGGAGGACCTGATAGCAGCGCAGCTGCAACAACAACAGGCAGCACAGAGGAGACGCAGGAGGAGGAGGAGGGCAAGACAGGCACAGCAAGCACCACCACAGCACCTAATCATACCACAGAGGCACCTACCAATTCCCAGCATCAGAGCCAGTCCATTTAACCTAACACCTGAGCAGATACACACCCTGTACCGTCTGGACCGGGATACCATCACCAGCATCGTGGATATGATACACCACGACATTGTGAGCCTCATAGACATCAGAACTGCCATCCCCCCTCTACTGAAGGTGGTGACTGTGCTCCACTTCTTGGCCACAGGCACCTACCAGCATACAGTGGGGCAGATGCATGGCATCTCCCAACCAGTATTCTCATGCACACTGAACCAAGTACTCAATGCCCTCCTGAAGCATGCACCCGAACACATATACATGCCACGGACTGCCCAGGAGATTGCAAACACCAAAGTCGGTTTCTTTTCACTGACCGGCATCCCAAGTTGCATCGGGCCATCGACTGTACACATGTGGAATTGGTTGTCCCACATCACAATGAAGTAGTGTACCGAAACAGGAAGCAATTCCACTCCATCAATGTCCAAATGATATGTGACGCCAACAAGACAATCACACATTGCTGTGCCCGATTTCCCGGATCTACCCATGATTCCATGGTCCTGCGGAACTCAACTATCCCACGCTACATGGAGCGACAAACGGGACAGCGTTCGTGGCTACTTGGTGAGTAGCAGGCCAAGCACATGGCAGTGTGCGTGGGGGGGGAGAGATAGATACTCCAACTGGGTGTGCGTGGGGGGGGTTAGAGATAGATACTCCAACTGGGTGTAGCCTGTAGTCCATCGTCCAAATGCACATACAGATTTAAGCCAATGAAATGAACAGGCCACACTTGAGGTGAACAGTAACAGGACGCCATTCCTTCCCCCATATAGGTGACGCCGGCTATCCCCTAAAGAGGTGGCTCCTCACACCTCTACGGAACCCACAGAACAGGCACGAAGATGAATACAATTGTGCACATACCCGTACCCGCATCGTGATCGAGCAGACTTTTGGCCTATTGAAGTCACGGTTTAGGTGCATTAGCAGGTCTGGTGGCGCTCTCCTGTATGGCCATGAGAAGGTGGCCAAGATCACCATGGCATGTGTCATGCTGCACAATATGTGTATCAGACGGAATGTGCCACTGCCCCTGACGTTGAAATAGAATCACCTGATGAGGATGATGATGGTGATGAGGATGGAGGTGAAGGGGATGCAGGTCATGCAGGAGGGGATGGCCAGGAGGGACGTGCTGTGAGACAGCATCTGATCAACCAAATATTCTGAGTAACAAGCTCTCGTACTGTCACCTGGATATGGCTAGTGGTGCACTGGTGTCTGTTTGTTAGCTCACAATGGACCCTGGCGTCAATAAATCAAACATACACAATGAAGAAGTCCAGCCCTGTGTTTTTCTCTAACACCAGTGTATTTATGAACTCAAACAGGAAAATGTGCATGTACCCAAACATCCCACCACCCTACCCCCCCCTCCACAACTGTCCCATCACACCCTACCCCCACCCCCCACAACTGTCCCATCACACCCTACACCCCACCCCCCACAACTGTCCCTCATTTGTCTTCCACAATGTTTGCATCCAGGCATGCACGCGGAAGCATGGATATTCACTCCCTATTGGTCATTGCCTGATCCAGTATTTGGAGGCTGCCGGGAGGAGCGCCTGGTGGTGCGTGCGGAGCGTCGGAGTGGGCTTGTCTGCCGCGAACCAGCGGACGAAGAAGTGGCAGACTGTCCTAGTGCTGGTGGTGGTGGAAATTGACGGTCCATTGCATCCGCAATGCGTGAGTACCTCACAAACTCTGATGAGCTCCCCACACAGCCTGTCTGTGCAGGTCTCCATACTCTCTGTGGAGTGCCTGGATGTCTCCCCAATCGCCGCAGCCTCCGCCACATGCTGACCAACCAGCACAGTGAGACCCTGTTGCCGATGGATGATGCTGGCCAGCAGGGCTTTAAGTGGGCCGGGGCCTGCCGGGGCTGGGCCCCGGCAGGCTCTGAAATTTCGTTTTGAGGCGGGGCCCTCCCGGGGCCCACTAATCTCCCCTGTCAGCCCCAGCCACTACATGAAAAGGCATTTTTTTCTACAGCCTGAAGCTCTCGCTCGTGTGCGAGAGCTTCAGGCTTCAGAAAAAAATGCCTTTCAGCCATAATAGTGGCGCCGCACCTACGAGGCATCCCTTTAATCAAGTGATGCACGTGGGCCGGCGCCACAATTATGGAGGAAACGTGAGGCCGCTGAAAGCAGAGGCCTTTCTTTCTAAATACTGAAGCTCCCGCGGATTTGCGGGAGTTTCAGTCTTTAGGAAAAAGGCCTCTGCTTCCAGTGGCCTCACCCTTTCAGCCTTGATGGTGACGCTGCCCCTCCCCAGCTGGCGAGGGGCAGCACCACCATTAAGGCTGAATAGGAGAGGTGCTGTCCCCTTCCAGGCAAGCCTACAGAATAGAAATGCAGAGATCAGCACCCTCTCTCCCGTAGGGGAGAGGGTGCTAATCTCTACAAAAGGCTGCCTGGCAGGGGTGCCAGTAGCCTATTGAGCCGGGGCTCGTCAAGGGGGCGTGGCCTAACGGGCCATCAAGGCCCCCGCTGTTAGGCCACGCCCCCTCGATGAGCCCCGGCTCCATTTGTAGTGCCACTTAAGGCACTGCTGGCCAGGTCAAGGGCAGTGTCGGCCTCTGGTGGTGTGGCTGCTGTGCATTGTGATGCTGGCAGGTGTACAGATAGAGGCACCCGGGGGCTACTGAAGGATCCCATGGTCTCGTCACCAGTGATGTTGGAGCCAGATGTGTGATGGGGTGATGGCTCGGGGGTTCCAGGTGGGCTTGGGGTGTGCATGCCCAGCTCAAATTCAGTTGGGTCCTCCACATCAGTTAATGGTGCAGTGGCTGCTGCCTCTCCTGCCGATCTAGCAGTAGCTGAGGGTGGTCCCTCGGTGGCTGTGAGTGGTGGTGGTGGTGAGTGAACCTAGTGAGGCGGGGCTGTTGGGTTTGGTGTGGCCTTGGCAGTGGCGCTCGAACGATGTTTGGAACCCTGCAAATTGAGCCTTGCGCCTTTTCCCCTTGATGTCGTGGGGGTGTCCTCGGTGGGCTGTGGCCTTTTCTTCTTCTCCGCAGGGGTTGCCTGGGATGCATCCTCACTGTCAGTATGTGACCCTGTCGGGGACAAGAAGGAGGATGGCATTGGTTAGGGTTTGATGTACTTAATGCAGGATACATCATCAATGCAGTTGTGGGCATTTGCAATTCATTGTGAAGGGTGCAGGTGATGTGCCAGTTCAGTGGCTCATCCATGCAGTGTTGTGTGTGCCACTTGGCTCTGTTGATGTGTGCATGTGTGTGTGTTTGGATCTAGCACTGACATGGGCAGGGTGGGATGCATGTGTGGATGTATGGCTATCCATGAGGTGAGCCTGGGCTGACATTTGTGGGGACCTGTAGATACACATTGCATGCTTTCATCAGTACACTTACCTCCATCCGACATGTCTGCCACGCCATGCTCCATCCTCCCGACTCCCTCGATCCATTTGACTCCAATCAGGTTGGCGCATGTCTCCTCCCATTCCTTTAGCTTGATTGGCGACCCAGATCCTCCAGCGGTGGCAGTGTTATGATTCTCTGCCAGGATCATTCTGACCCGGAGTCTCAGGTCATCCCATCTTTTCCTGCACTCACGTACATTGCGGGTACAGGTGCCCACGGCACTTACTTTCATTGCCACTTCGGCCCAGATAGCTTTTTTCTTAAAGAGTGTCTCCCGCCGCATGTCGTTAGCGAAGACCACTGCAGCATTGTCTGCTAAGGTTTGGGTCAGCATGAGTAACTCCTCATTAGAAAACCTTTCTTTCCACTGGCGGTCAGTTGTTTTTTTCAGTGCCCTGGGCATGGTAAGGGTATTCCAGTGAATCTCAGACAGCAAAGTACCACAAACAGGTCCAGGGGGCAGAGGATGACAATGGATTGTGTTTTTAAAGATGGCCACCATGCTCTTTCCCGTTCCTGTGCGATGACTCTATTTCCGGTTCCGCAATTTAACGGTCACCGCTATTTGCATGCAGCGTGAGGGCAGAGGTGCTATCTGCAGTTTCGTCGAGGGTGGTGAGTGACTTTTTGGGGTCTTTAGCGGCATGGCGGTTCGGTCATTACCGGCATGGCGCTATGCTCGTGTCTGCGTACTCGTAATGGTGCGCTATTAGCGCCCTCTAGCGAGGGCGGACACGTTAAGAGCGCCATGCCGGTAATTGTGGATTTTTAACGCACAACGTGTAATGAGGCCCCAAGTCAGGCAACAGAGTCTGGCAACAGGCAACAGCTGTGACTGACAGAATTGCCAGCCAGTCACAGCATCGCGCCAACTGTTTGAGTGACGCTGTGTCTGGCTGACACTTCTGCCAGTCACAGCTGCCGGAAGTGTTTCACTTTTGTAAACTCTGTAACTTCCTCTGGCGACCCCTCGCGAGGGTCACCAGGGGAAGTTAGACAGTCCCAGACTGGTCAGGGTGCACCGTTTTAGATTACTTATCTTTGCCACTGGATTCTATGCCCGTGCTGCGACTGGCAATGACCACCATTTGACAAGAACGCACCCGACGAGAAGGAGAAGCCACACATCCACGGTAAGTGACTGCTGCGTGCTGTCGCTGGCTTTGCTGTTGCTTGGTGCAGTTTCAACTGGTCGAGGCAAACTTCCCACTTCAGTGTGTTCGCCTCGACCAACTCAAACTGCAAAAGACACTTCTATTGCTTTCACTTTCTTTATTTCTTCTTTGTTCCCTTTACTTTCTGCTCTCCGTTCCCTCGCTTTTTCTTTCATTTATGTTTCCCGTTTCAAATTTACTGCTCTCTGTTGCCTCGCTTTTTGTGTCATTTATCTGTCCCGTTTCAAACTTTCTGCGGTCTGTTACCACGCTTTTCCTTTCTTTTCTTTTTTCCCATTTGGAACTTTCTGCTCCCTGTTCCCTCGATTTTTCTTTAATTAGTTTTGTGTCCGTTTGGAACTTTCGGCTCTCTGTTCCCTCGATTTTTCTTTAATTTGTTTTGTGTCCGTTTGGAACTTTCTGCTTTCTGTTCCCTCGATTTTTCGATGTAGCCATCCAAGGGAGTATAGAGGAGATGAAGAGCGAGAGGGAGTCTAGAACCAGCCCAGAGGTTGCAGGGGTGGGGATGAGTAACTCCGGGAGGGATATCAGAAAGGAGGGATATGGAGCAGATGGAGAGTGAAAGGAAGTCTTGAACCAGCCTGCAGTGGAAGGGATGGGGATGGCTAGAGTTGGGGTTTACAGAACCAGCCTGGGTGGTAAAGAAGAGATGAAGGGGTGTGTTGAACTAGCCCGGGGTTTGGCAAGGGTGGATATGGGTAGAGAAAGGATCCCAGAACCAACCTAAGGAGGATAGAGGAGACCGAGAGCAAGAGGGAGTTTAGTACCAACCTGGGGGTGGCAGGGGTGAGAATGGGTAGAGAAGGATCCCAAAACCAGCCTAGGGGGTATAAAGCAGATGGAGAGGGAGTCTAGAACCAGCCTGGGGGCTATAGAGGAGATGGAGAGCGAAATGGAGTTTAGAACTAGCCCCGGATGGCAGGGATGGGAATGGGTGAATGAATCTCAGACAGCAAAGTACCACAAACAGGTCCAGGGGGCAGAGGATGACAATGGATTGTGTTTTTAAAGATGGCCGCCATGCTCTTTCCCGTTCCTGTGCGATGACTCTATTTCCGGTTCCGCAATTTAACGGTCACCGCTAATAGCGGTGACCGCTATTGGCATGCAGCGTGAGGGCAGAGGTGCTATCTGCAGTTTCGTCGAGGGTGGTGAGTGACTTTTTGGGGTCTTTAGCGGCATGGCGGTTGGGTCATTACCGGCATGGCGCTATGCTCGTGTCCGCGTACTCGTAATGGTGCGCTATTAGCGCCCTCTAGCGAGGGCGGACACGTTAAGAGCGCCATGCCGGTAATTGTGGATTTTTAACGCACAACGTGTAATGAGGCTAGAGAGAGGGATCTCAGTACCGGCCTAGTAATTACACCTATCCTTTCATCAACGGCCCAGTGAAGGGTCCAATAAATAAATAATGACCTTGAGCTTTGATTTGTTATACTTTAAGGCATGTAGCAAGCAGTCTGTTTCACAATATGTACTTATTAATGAAGGCCAGACCAGTTTTACATGTTTGTCATTAGGCCACGCCCATCAATTCTTAGGCCACACACCCCCACATGAGGGCCCGCCCTCAATTTCTTACCCCACTTAAAGCACTGCCTGTGTGTTCTCCACTTCCAGAGTGATTCCACGTTGGCCGGGTACATGGGTGCATTGATCTCTTGGGTACCCGTTTCAACTGAGCAATGCTGCCCCTTTATTAAGCGCTGACGCGCAGGATGCCTTGCATTTCAGGGCCGTCCTTGTGTTTTCACTCCTGATGCAGCTGTTGCATTGTGGTGGGGCATCATGAAGACTTCTGCGCTTCTTTCAATTGGTGAGAAGTTCCGGCCGGCCTTGGTTCCTGATTGCCAGCTGCATGAAGAGGTGGTGATGGTGAATGCAAGAGGGGTGTAGCCTTATTGCCGCCACAGTGCGGTGAGGGGCGATAGTTCAGGGGTAATGCGTCTGTATTGGAAGCAACACAACGCAGCGCAACACATACACTTAGAAACCAATCTCTGGTATTAAGCGTGTTATAAAACAACAATTATAATTATAATGCTGCCAGTAGCAGTGTCAGGGTTGGGAGGAGGTGTGTTTGGCCTGTAGGAAATCGAGACCATCATATCCTGCAATTGCATGGGCAAGGATTCCTGGTGGATATCATTTAAAATAGTCCCCTGGGGCAGTAAGAAACTCTAGGTATGTTGTATCAAATGCTAACATGAAAATGTCTTTATTGTAACGAATGTGCCAGGAGGACAAATATCTAGCAGTGCCACAGTTCTGACTTCCCACTTCCTCCCCACCATCGCGGTGTGCTGTGGCCCTCACACGCTGTGAGGCTGCCACCTGGTGGTAATGCATTAGAACTAATGTCTGATTACTTTTTTACAGAATCCCCTGTCCCCTAAGAGGGAGCCACGAGGCTTACCCACCTGCCTCTAAACATATATAAGGAGAAGTTGGAGGCAAGGGGGAGGTGTGGTCTAGTGGCCATTGTGATTCTGGATTCTAATCCCACTTAACATTGCCCAATGTGAAGTAAAAACAATGGGCCACATTACGAGTTTGTCAGTGCGGTAAGGATAGGGTGTCAGGACTGTCCCGGAATTTGGAGCTCTGTCCCTCTTTGTCAAGATTATGGCCCTCATTACGGGACCGTACGGTACCGGTAAGCATGACGGTACCGTACTTCCCAGACCGCCATACTATGGGCTCTGCTCGCGGGAACCGTTTCACCAGCCAGGTTTTTTCTGGCATGTGTAACGGCACCCGCGAGCAGAGCACGTCGGATGCACCGGCACAACTCTGAATGTGCCGTTGCATCCGACGTCCCCATCCCCATTCAGGCCTATGAGTCCGGCACCCGAAAATGGGCAATTACCAGGTCCGCCTAACTCGGGATGACCTGGTTCTTGCCCATTGACGGGTGCCGGAAAAAATGCACGCCAGAGTTGTAATGAGGGACTATGTTTCTGTTGGAAACTTTAGTGGTCCCGGTTTTTAGGGTTCATAGCAAGAATGCACAATCTCGCACAGAAGAAATGCTGCATTTCACAACCTAGTTTGTGATAAATTAGTGATTAAATATGATGGCCCTCATTACGACCCTGGCGGAAATCGAAAAACGATGGCGGAAATGCAATACCGCCATCGAATACCGCTCGGTGCGATTATGACCCGTCACCGTAAAGTACGATGCCATTAGCGACACCGTAGTGAACGCCAACGCTAACTGCACCAAGTACGCGCACGCGCGCACTGCGAAACCGTAATTACCACCATGGCGCAACTGTACGGGAATTCTGACCCTAGCGGACATGTACCTAACGCCATCAAGCATGGCGGAAAGTACCATTCCGCCATGGTGAGAAGTACGGCATCGCGAACCAACCGTAAAAGGCCCTACTGAGTGCCTGTACACCACTCCCTGGCCACATTGCACAACTCCTCGTAGGTGCAATGAAGTCACACAATGCAACCAGTTGAATGTACAAGTCACCCATGCATGCCAACGAACAAATGAATTTAGGGGCTCCAAGTGCCTTGTGAGTGGCCATCCATATTAGCCATGGCACCATTGCCGTACTGATGCAGCACAGGCATGTGAAGCTTCAAGTACAGCAACATGAACTGAAAACTGAGACAAACAAAAACAGGCCCCCCATTGCTTGACACCAGTGTAAGGCAACATACAAAGCAGTATCCTGAGTCAGACTGCACCAGCCCTGTACTCCTGCCAGTAAACAAACCAACCATCAGCATAAGCATGTACCACACAAGTTGGCAGAGTGACTGAGCAGCCAGGCACATCTCAAGAGGGGCCAATGGGAGCAGCAGGGCACAGATGGCACGAATACAGAAGCTATTCCAATGGACATGACCTCAGTCTCCCTCCAAGAAACGCACGCAAACACAGGCACCTGTGACCAGCCATATTCTGAAAATCACATCATTCCACCAATCCACCTGGCTGACCGGCATCTGTTACACAAAAGCTAATCCCCCTCCCATGAGCATGACATCATCAAAACAGACATAATTGCAGCCCCTATCCCTGACCATACTGGGCTTCGTAGGCAAACGCGCCCAGTACAGTACCACGCAACTATACTCAGAAGGCCGAACCCAAAGCAGATCTCCTCACAATACATCGCTCCACAAATAGGAATATGCTACATTACTTGCAAAGAATAACGCTACACGGTCAATATCATAATCAAAATTTAATGCACAACAAAATCACCCGGGCCATACAGCTATTAGGTCATGAACTCCAAATCATATCTCATAATTGTGGGCTGCATCCGCAATAAATGACCAGCTTCTTCTTGTGTGACGCCCTGTTCTTCCATGGTCCACAGGGGCTACATTCACGTTCAAAAAGGCAACATGGAAGCGCCTAGAACCGCAGGGCCGTCCCATTAGGTAGGCACTAGTCCAGCTGAAAGCTCGAAATGTTGCTCCTAGCCACTAGTACTGCGTAAGGGCATGTGGGCCATTGGCGATCGTCCCATAAGATCGTAATGGTGCTCCACTGATTAACACGAAGCAGCAGGTTTCGGGAGTAAAAGCCATCTGCAGGAGTGGCATACAGATGGCAGCGGCAAAAGGGGAGGAGATACCTGTCACCCAAATGAAACGAAAAAGAATAGTATGGGCATCTGAACTCCGTTTGAATTACTCACTTCAAAGATCACACTAAATCCACAACCATATGCATGCTAGCCCACTCAAAAGGATTATTCGCACCCAAAAATCACTTGCGAATCATAACTATATAAATCGAGGTGAAAACACTATTACAAACGAGTGTTTGTGTGCATGCGTCTGTTAAAACAGAATCCATTAGATGGGATTAGTAACGTGCATAGACACAAGTGTTTGAAGGCGCGTCGAGACAGGGAGGGTTCAACAAGGGCAGATAGACGATGGTCCCACTATGGCAGCCCTGCATCACACAGCGCAGAGGAAGTTGATAGATTCCAAAAAGCCATGTACATGGCAGACTCTCTATTAAATCATCTGTCCATGCATCCATACATCATTCCCTCATCCCGGTATAAAAACGCCTGATTATTTACTCACATAACATTTGAAATTTCCATTGAATCAGTGCTTAATGCAGTCTGCAAAATCCACTGTGCTCCAGGCCGGAATTCTAGTGTTGTGAAGTAACATGTATTTGGGAACGTCCTGCCTTATCCTCCACTACGCTATTGCGCATCCCATACTATTCATATCAATCATTGCATTCTCGGCATGGCCCCTGTCCCAAGGACATTAAACAATAGAACTTTCTATCTGCAGTCAGACCTGTGGGCGTCTCCTCGCCGCTAGCTGGAAACCGAAAGCGCTGTCCTTCGAATTCCTCATTTGCAACATCACGTCGAAAAGGCATCTGTGACCGCTTGAAATCACAAATCCATCCATTTAGTGCGGCAGTGTGTGAAAATGGCAACTGGCTTCACTCACAAATGGGACGCCCCGCCCGTCGGTGAACCGCGGTACAGCGCTGCATGAGGGTCCACCGTTAATCGAGTACTACATTCCACTGACCCTTCACAAGTTTGTTCCCGACTGCGAAGATAGTATGTGAAACAATGGGACCATAGCAGAATTAACATATGAAGCAATATCTCACTGCCATCGGGATGAAATACATGATTGTAATAGCAAGATGCCATGCGTCGATTTGCAGCGTTGTGTGCGGGACGTGCTCGCCCAAAGGGGATTGCAGCTTGCACAGGTGGAATGAATCACCACAGGTCGAGGCTATACAGCTTGAAAACACATAAATTGCACACCCAACCCCCTCCCACAACCACACCCACTCCAAAATGCTACCGGCAGGACTTGCGATGTTGGCCCTGGGGGACCTGATAGCACTGCAAGTACTCCAACTTCAAGAAGAAGACGAACACCAACTACTACAACAACCGGCCGCACAGAGGAGACGCAGGAGGAGGAGGAGGGCAAGGCAGGGCCAGCAAGGCCCACCAGCACAGCCACTACCACCACGCAGGCAGCCCGCAATCCCACGCCTCCGAGCACATCCGTTCAACCTCACTGATGAGCAGATCCACACCCTCTACCGTTTGGACCGGGACACCATAACCGCCATTGTGGACATGACACACGCTGACCTTGTCAGCATGATAGATAGCCCAACCGCCATCCCACCCCTACTGAAGGTGGTGTCTGTACTCCACTTCCTGGCCACAGGCACCTACCAGCACACAGTCAGACAGTTGCATGGCATTTCACAGCCACTGTTGTCACGGACACTATTGCAAGTGCTTGATGCCCTCCTGAAGCACGCAGACGACTACATCTCTCTACCACGCTCGGAGCAGGAAATTATGAACACAAAAGTGGGATTCCATGCACTTGCCGGCATACCGGGTTGCATTGGTGCCATCGACTGCACCCATGTGGAATTGGTTGTCCCACATGCCATGGAGGCCCAGTACCGCAACCGAAAACAATATCATTCTCTTAATGTACAAATAGTGTGTGACTCAAACAGGATCATTACACATTGTTGTGCCCGATTTCCTGGATCAACCCATGATTCCATGGTCTTACGGAACTCTACAATACCACGCTACATGGAGCGACATGCAGGGAACAGATCATGGCTACTCGGTGAGTCTCATTTCATGCATGATAATGTGGGGTATGTGATGCGGCAATGACCTGCCAGGAAGGGGGGGGTGCTTACGTAGCAATGTCATTCCTCAAACATCCTTTATTGTCCACATACAGGTGATGCCGGGTATCCACTGAAGAGATGGCTCCTTACACCACTCCGGAACCCACAGAACCAGCATGAGGAGGACTACAACCATGCCCACTCACGTACCCGTGTAGTCATAGAACAGGCATTCGGCCTACTGAAGGGTCGTTTCCGCTGCCTCAGCAGGTCTGGCGGGGCACTCCTGTACCGCCATGAGAAGGTTGCAAAGATGGTCATGGCATGTGTCATGCTACACAACATGTGCATACGTAGAAATGTGCCCATGCCCCCTGACGCAGAACTGCAAGCACCAGAATATGGTGATGATGAGGGTGGGGATGTGGCAGAACCTCAAGGAGTCCGCGAGGCACAGGAGGGCCGTGAAATTCGTCAGATTATCATAGATTCATGCTTCTAGCACTCACGCCTGGTGGCTGATACATGGACACGGGACTTGTGGCACTGTGTGTGTCTGGAACATGCACAATATGGACTGTACGCCTATGATGGCCTCGTACACAAAGATCAATGTCCACACATCTCATTGGATGATTGTGAAATGTTTATAGCATATGTGAAATTGTGTTACACACCCCATCGACCCGCCACCCAAGTAAGCCCAACAGCCCCCCTCCACCCTCCTACCTCCCCCCGAACACCAGTGTCCAAAGATGCTCATTGTCAGTGGGCAGACGCTATTGCAAGCCCCCTCTCCGGGTATCAGGGGCACCCCTGCCTGTGGAGCGCAGGTTCCTCCCAGATCTACGTTGGGGGCTGCCCTGGACGGAACTTGCAACGGATGATGTCTCTGCCTGCTCACGTCCATGCATGTCCCTAAGGGTTTGTGAGAGCTCAGTGAGCACACGGCGCACAGCGGCAAGTTCAGCACATACGTCTTTGGACGTCGCATGCAGTTCCCCCCTCAGGCTCTCGGTGCTTCTCTCCATTTGTACTCTCAGGCTCTCGGTGCTTCTCTCCATTTGTACTCTCAGGCTCTCGGTGCTTCTCTCCATTTCTGCCCTTAGTGTCTCTGTACATGTTTCTACGGCTGCCTTGGTACCCCCACATTCATCAGCATGGTCCTTGAGGAGCGTGGCCAGTTGCTGCTGTTGCACGATCACCTGGTCGAGGGACTGTTGCCTCTGCTGGGCCATGGCCATTTGCGGTGGTGTCACAGAGGGGCTGATCACCTCATGTTGCCTTGACACAGGGCTTGTGGGGGATGGCCAGTCGTCGTCTTGTGAGTGCCCCTGCGTGGTATCCTCATGTTGTACGGGATGAAACAAACAGGGGGATTGAGACAGGTCATGGATGGATCGTACATCGACATCACCGTTTTCTGTGTCGGAGCATGCTGCCATTAATGCAGTGTCACCTATGGTGCTGCTGCCACCAGAAGCAGTGCCTTCTGTGGCATCCATTGGGGGGGCCTGTGGTGGTGGTGGTGTTGTGGCCATGCTGGCTGCTGGGGTGCCTGTTGAAGTCCCCTCCTGTGTGCTGCCACTTGATTTGTGCTGCTGCCGTGTCTTGATCCGTGCAGCTGAGGTGGAGGGTCTTTGGCCGTTGGTCTTGGCCCTCTTTGCAGGTGTGCTGGTAGGGGTGTCCTGGAGCTCGTCGTTTGAATCGGACCCTGTGGTGGAGTAAAGGAGGGCGAGCGTTATTAATGGGTCTGTGGAAATTGGAATGGCAATGTATCACATGCATTGGGGTGGTACCTGAGGGTGATTTGGGTCAGGGCCTTGGAGGTGGTTTCATTTTTGTGTGGATTGAGGGTGCAGTTGTATTGCAGCCTGCAGTTAGAGAGTGCCTGCTGCACGTGTAGAGGGTGTTTTAGGAATTTTAATTATTTGTTTATTTAATTTGACTTTTAATGTCCGCTATCAGGCCAATGTAAGTGGACGTTCTCCTGGACATGTGTTTCTGTTGCACTATGTGGACACATGGTACTTCACATGATTGGACATTGTGGTTTTAGCATAGTTTTATTTGGCCCACCTACCTGATTCTTCGGATGTCTGCACTCCTTTCTCCATCCCTCCGACTCCCTCTATGGTCTCCATTCCAATGGTGGAGGCACAGATTTCTTCCCAGGGGGTCAACTTGATGGGTGATTCCGATCCTCCCCTGGTAGCTGTGGCAATGTTACGGTTGGCGGATAGTATGCTCCGTACGCGTATCCGCAAGTCGTCCCATCGCTTTCTGCATTGCTGTGGGTTGCGGGGTGCGGTCCCCACCGCACTTACCCGCTGTGCCACCAGGGCCCATATGGCCTTCTTGTTCGCAAGTGCCGTCCTGGTCATTTGCGTCGAGAAGACGACGGCAGCATTCTCCTGGAGGGTCTCTGTGAGCACCGCGAGTTCCTCACGTGAGAAGTGGACCTGCCGCTTGCGGTCGCACGCTTTTTTCGCTACTTTTCCCATTGTTTTGGTTTCACTAGGGTGGATGACGGGTTGGGATGTCTCTCAGGGTAGTATTTTTAATGGTTGTGTGAATATTCTGATTTTATAGGTGTACGGCGTGCTGTTTCCCGTTCCGGGACCATGTTTTTGCTTCCGTTTCCGTATATTTACGGTCACCGTATTTTCCGATTGCCGCTCATTACGGTGACCGCTATGTCCGGTGGCGGAATTGCACCTAGGTCGCCGTACGACGGCGGTGAGGGGCGTTTTGGGGACATTTCCGCCATCGCGGACTTTGCACTTCCGCCAAGGCGTAGTGCTCGTGCCCGATGGGTCAGAATTAGCCGCACTTTACTCTGTCGTGCCATGGCGGAAACGCTATTTACGCTATGGCGGTCAGGTCAGTTGCTTTCCGCCAGGGTCGTAATGAGGGCCAATGTGTTTATTTGAACAGTAACACTTAAATCCCCTTCTCCTCCAACCGCTAATGAAGTGTAGTGCCTTGAAAGCCACTTTCAAGCGTTAGTCCTACGTTTATGTCAGTTGCCCCGTACCGGTTTTTTACTTTTAAAATCATGTCACCCTAGGTAAGGAAGTGGTGGTAATTGCATTCCTGCCACCTCTGTAATGGATTTACAGCCGCCTTTATGGAGCCACAGAATTCCTAGTTTCACCTTAAGTGGAGTATTTACCGCCAGCATGAGGCTGCTGCTACATCCTCCACTTTAAAGCCAGAAGTCGGCAGACTTATTGCATTAAATTACTGCTGGCAGTAAAACCGCCAAAACTTCCCATGGAGTCGGTCGTACTTCAGAAAATGGGGGGTTTCCACCACTTGTAATCCCGTGGTAATGCCACAGAACCGAGGGGAAGCTCTTAACAATTTTGATGGTAAATCGGTTTGCCAACAAACGCGTAATGAAGCACAACCTTTTTTTTTCTTCTTTTACTATACAGGCTTCCCAAAATATTCTAGGACAACTATAAAAAAAAAAAAAAAATACTATAATGAACTATGCAAAAACTCCGGCCCTAGGCTATGTGGGGAAAGTTCAGGATAGTGGGCGGAAAACCGACCCCTTCCTGTGGTGTCTTTAATAGGTGCGCCGTTTTCACATGGAGCCGTCCAAGCACTGGGGGATTGTTGGGCTAATCCCTTCACTTCTGACTGAAACTGTAAATGCGTGTCAAGTAAATATACAAAGAAAAAAAGAACGGCCCTCGTTCACAATTTATCCCTCAACCAGGCCCCGCGCAGCACCTTCCAGACGCTTCCCTTTTAAAATGTCTTTTTGGGTTTATTGCACAAAAACCCAGACTCGCTTAAAAGTGGAAAAGGTCGCTTTAATATGACAGGCCAAAGCTCACAAAAAAACGCTAACCTGGCCCCTGGCCTCACAGACTAAATTAACCGCTTTAACATTTCGCCAAATATTAAATAAATAATTAACTCTTAAAGCCCCCAACAATTGAATGAATAAACCCAATGTCCTCCCTACCTATCTGAAGGTTCTTACCATCCCCTAACCATCTTCTCCAGCCTTCGTCCCCGCTTTCTGCCACACTCTCCCCGGGGCCATGTCCCTCCATCTTCCAGACCTGCTCCCCTCTCTACATCCCCGGGGTAGCCCGTTCGTGCAAACAGCACCAACCCCATCCTTAACCGCGCTATCCCCCCCATTGTTGCCTCCCCCTCATCGAAAGGGGCCATGCCTCCCGCCAACTACTTTTTGCACCCCCCCCAACTCTCCTCAACACCAATCTCCTCCTACCTCAGACCCGCAGCCAGGCCGACCTGTCACATCAGCAACAAAACCTCTTAACATCCCTCCACACTAACGCCCTGACCTGTCACACCAAAGCTACCAACAACCCTCTTTACCTTATGCCCTTAACACACATTAACGACCTGAAAAATTCCAATACCTGGGGGAAAATTACAAAACCGACTTCCCACCCACAAATCAACCACCCCTACCTCAGCCCAATGGACCTCACCAAAAAGAAATGGGGGGGCGGTTACAAAGACTCGCCCTCAACGGTCGCCTGCTCTCGAACCTTCCCTGCCCCTTAAATACCCCCCCAGCGACGCGCTATGCGCAGGCCAACTCGCTGGCCTTTGCAGCGCCCAAAACCACCCCGGGGGAAACGATGCTCGTTCCCCCCGGGGCTCCCCTTTGGGCTTACTGCACAAAAACCCAGACTCGCTTAAAAATGGAAAAGGTCGCTTTAATGTGACAGGCCAAAGCTCACAAATAAACGCTAACCTGGCCCCTGCCCTTACAGACTAAATTAACCGCTTTAACATTTCGTCAAACATTAAATAAATAATTAACTCTTAAAGCCCCCAACAATTGAATGAATAATTTGTTCCCCACCTATCTCCAGGTCCTTACCATCCCCTAACCATCTTCTCCAGCCTTCGTCCCCGCTTTCTGCCACCCTCTCCCCGGAGCCATGCCCCTCCATCTTCCAGACCTGCTCCCCTCTCTGCATCCCCGGGGTAGCCCGTTCGTGCAAACAGCACCACCCCCATCCTTACCCGCACTACCCCCCCCCCATTGCTTGCCTCTCCCCTCATCCAAAGGGGCCATGCCCCCCACCACCAGAAAAAATCCTCCCCTGAGGTGTTCTTTTCTGCTCCACAACTGAGGTGCTCAACACTTCCAACTCTTCACCATATCCTCCACCAACAACCTTAGATCCAGCAGATAGTAGCTATTACCGTAAAGCGAAAAATGAACTCCATCCTCCCTAAAAACCTCACAGTTCTCATATATAATCACCTTGTGCTCAAGAACTCGCACTGCTGCCAGGCCACAAAACCTCATCATCTCCCTGTTTATCTTTTCCCTTGTGCGCTCTACCGCACCTTCACTCCCCTCCACACTCTCCTCGGTAACAACTTAGTCCATACCACACTTACCTTAGGCCAAATTTCTCTAAGCCATGCCAGGTCCCTCTTCATCTTCTTCAACAAAGCTACTCCCGTATCCCGGACCAGATCATTCTCCCCGGCATGTATTATTAACCCGTCTGGGGCCCCAAAACGCTCTTTCATCCCCACTAGCATGGGCAGCAGTTGATCCCAGCGCAGCCCCCCAAGCCTCAACCACCTCACAATCCCCATTTCATAGCTGCAGCCCAATTGCATGCCGAAAACCATCTTTTCTGCCTCTTTTCCCGCCCACTTCACAACCGAGTGCCCGACAATCCAAATCTGCCGAATCTGCCCCGGTCTCCTCGCCGTCTCTGAAAAAGAAATCACAGTGTCACTTATGCACCTCCACCCCACACAAAGAGCCCCCCCACAACACAACCCCGCTGCCCCTTCTCAACCAGACTCCTTTCCCAGCTCCCTGATATAACCCTTATACTTCCTAGACCACCACCTACCCAAACTCTTGACCTTATCCTCCGACAGCCCCAAACGGTTACCCTCAGATGCCGCACCCATCCTAAATGAATGCGTACCAAAATCCTCAGGCTTTTCCCCCACCACCCCCAATGCTTTCCGCAGAACCCCCAGCACCTGCACTGCCGACACCCCTGACCCCTCAGCATGTCTAAAAACCAACCCCGACCTTCCCCCTGATAACTCCTTCCACGTCAAACTTGCCCTCACCGGGCACAGCTCATTACTTCCCCACCCCAGTGACACCCAGCAGCCCTTCCCCTTCTGGTCAGTTTTTGACCGTCCAATCCAAATATCCACCCCAAATCCGAAAAATGGACATTCTCCCACTGTAAACCACCCGCACCCCCTTTTGCTCCTACAAGCTCCGACACCCTGAAAGCCCCAAAAAACAACCATGTAAAGCAAGCCTGAAACATAACCCCTTCCCAACCCGACCAGCAAACTACTTTCAGGGCCCTGCATAATCTGACCAACAGGGTTGCTGATATCGGCCTTCTGCTATCCTTCACCCCACCTTTTTCCCTCGCCCAACCCTCTAACATCCTGCTCGCCAACTCCCCACCATTAGGTGAAAATCCCCAAAACCATTTGCCGTAGAAGGCTATTCCCGCCAATTTCCCTGCTATGGTGGCCTTCGACCAACCGTTATCCATACACCACAAAAGAAAATTAGGCACATCATCCCTCCTGCGCTCCTCAGCATCCTCCCAGCCCTTCCAGCTACGAGCCCCCTTCTTTAGAAATTCTCCCCGAGCCCTCCACTAGCGACAGGGCTCTCAGTTTCCTAACTTCCACAGCTCCTCCGTGATCCGCTGCCCGATCTGGTCTGCTCCAGGTGCCAATCCACGGAATCTCTGCCATTGAAAACGAGATAATGCATCAGCGATGCCATTATCTTTACCCGGTACGTACGTAGCCCTGAACAGCACATTCCATTCAAGGCATCGCAATACAAACTCCCTCAATAACCTCACCACCCTCTGGTCCCTTGCTGACTGCCTGTTGACGACATTGACCATGCTCTCATTGTCCACATTGAAGTTCACCTTCCTATTTAACAACTCCCTGCCCCACAGATCCAATGCTACCGACAATGGAAAGACCTCAAGGAATGCTATACTCCTCCCCTCTTCCAACCACCTCGACAGTCACCTCTCTGCACACCATCTACCTTGCCAGAAGACTCCGAAACCCCCCGCACCTGCTGCATCCGAAAATATCTGCACCTCCCAGACTACTGGATCCCCTTGTAGCCACATGGACACCCCATTAAACCCTTCCAAGAAGCGCAGCCAGATCCTGCAATCCTCCCGCACCGCCCCTGAAACCCTCACCTGATGATGTGGGCATTTAGCTCCCACCATGGCCCTCGACATGTTTCTACAAAAGGTATGCCCCGGGGCCACCACCTTACATGCGAAATTCAAATGCCCTACCAACTGCTGCATCTCAAGCAAAGTCACCTTCTGCGCCCCCACCACCTTTTCCAGCAAACCCACGAAACGACTCACCTTGTTGTGCGGCAAGCGTGATGTCATTGTCCTAGAATCCAGCTCAATCCACAAAAATGTCAAGCCCACCGCTGGCCCTTCCGTTTTATCCTCGGCCAAAGGCACCCCCAGTTCCTGCATCAATGCCTGAAAAGTCTGAAGCATGCACCTGCACTCAGATTCGTCATCCGCCCCGCCGATAAACAAGAAACCGTCCAGGTAGTGTAAAACCCCCTCCGCACCTGAACTATACGTAAAAACCCACTGCAAGAATGAACTAAAATGTTCAAACAAAGCGCAAGAAACCACGCATCCCATCGGTAGAGCCTTGTCTACATAGATGCCATCCTCAAATTGCATACCCAGCAACCAAAAATCCTCTGGGTGCACCGGCAGCAACCTAAACGCTGCCTTGATATCACACTTGGCCAAAAATGCACTGCGACCCACCTTCCTTATCAATTCCACCGCCTGGTCCACGCTCGCATATGACACCCCACAATCTTCCGGTGCAATGAAATCATTGACTGACAAACCCTCCGGCCATGATAAATGATGTATCAGCGTGAATTCTCCCGGCACCTTCTTGGGCACCACCCCCAACGGGGATATTACCAAATCGCCCGGTAAATCCACAAATGGACCAACCACCCACCCGGCTGCCCCTTCCTTGCGTAACTTCTCCTTAACCACATCCCCGTTTTCTTTGGCTGATTTCAGATTTACCGCCCATCTACGCACCCTCGGACCTTGGTACCCTAACCTGAAACCCTCCCTAAAACCATCCCCCAAGACCTTCGCCCCTTCCCTGTCCGGATAAAAACTGAGCCACCTCTCCAGAACCTCTACCTTAACTGGAGTAGAAGCCTTTCCCCACAATCCCTCGTCTCGCTCCCCGCCCCCGCCCACGGTCTCCTTGCTGGAAGCACTGTGTAACCGGGTGCCGCCCTGCACATCTGGTGCACTCGTGCCTGAACCTACACGTTGTCTGCGAGCAGCCATCCTTGTTGAAACCCCAACACATTGCTGACTGCTGACCCCTGCCTCCTCCCCCCACCCCTTCAGGAGCGGGGCGACCAAGAAAGGGCCGGTAAGGCACGGGTAAGCCACTTGCAGTGTGCACTGTCGGAGCGGGCCTTATCGGCGCCATCCATTGCAGCCAGAGGTCCATATCTATCTTCCCCCAAACTGCCTGGCTATCCTCAGCCAATCTTGCCCTAAATTCCTCGTCGTACCTCAGCCACGCAAAACCCCTAAAACTCGTGAAAGCCTTCCTGATAACATCCATATATTTCAGCAGTGCTACACACCTTTCTGGGAATTTCTTGCAGTAAACACTGGCGTATATGATCAACGCTGATGTCCAATTCTCTATTGTCACCGGGACTTTCGGACGCAACGCCAACTCCCTCTCCTCCTCCTTTGAACCCTCCTTGGCTCTAACCTCCCTGTGCAACAACTTGAAAAACGTCCACAAATTCACCGGCCCAAATCTAATCCTTTGTAGAAGCCATCAAGTGTGCTCCCAATGGTTTAGTAATGCCCATATATGGCAGCTTCTTATCCTTCCCTTTACCCTCTGTCTCCTTATCTTTTGTTGCCTGCACTTCCGTTGCCCCAGACTCCATCACCCCGTCAGTCTGAACCTCCACTGATGAAACTTTTTCCCCCCACACAAAACCCCCTCAGCCTGCACGCCCCATCTCCCCTCACCCCTTGCACCCCTTCCCACTTACCCCCGACCTCGCATCCCCCCGCTGCCATGCAGCTGACCACTCCCTACCCTGCTCACCTCGCTCTGCCCTGCCGTCGCCCGTCTGCAGCCTTGCCTCCACTCCAACGCTCCTCGTCTCCCTCCTCAATGGGTTCCTGCTGCGGGAAGAAAACATATCAGCAGACTCACCTAACCACATATTCCCCCAGCTGCTCATCTGCTGACCCAGCACCCTTCCATTTCCCCATACCACCTTAACCCCTCTCTCCCCCTCCCCCTCCACCTAGCCACCCTGTAACCCTCATCACCCCAATGCCCCGCATACTCTTCCATCTCATCATCATCCCCAAAGCCATACCAGGGCTGTTGCGAGCACATGCTCGTTCCGGGTAGATCCTTCTCGGGTGAACTCAGGGTGTCCGCCCCAACGCTCCTTCTCCTTCTCCTTCTTCTAGGCGGGCCGTAGGAACCTCTACCTGTTCTTCTCTTCTTGGGCGAGGGGTCCTCACCTCCACCCGTTGCTCCTCCTCGCTAGGGGCCGTACTGCGCCCTCTAGGCTGCACCCCGCTATCCTGAAGAGGGGCCGTTCTCAAACCCTCTCTTGGCTGCTCCTGCCAAACTGTGGGGGCCACCCCAAACCCTCCACCCGAAGCCCTCCTAAACGGGGAAGTCGTTCCGCACCTCTACCTCTCCTCACTGCTCTCCGGCGACCGCTCCCTCCTTCTCCCCTTCACGCTCTTCTGTAAATACTTACCTCCCTTACCTCTACGTGCCACTGTCCCCTTCTGTACCTCCTCTCCCCCTCTCTCCTCGTCTGCCTGTCCTATCCCCCCATGCCCATTCATCTCTTCCCCAACTCCACCTGCGTCCCCCACTTCCGCAATCCTACCTCTATTACCGGCCCACTCCCAACCCTTCCCTCTGCTCTCCTGGGAGTCTCCCTCCTGGACCTCCTGTCCCCCCACTCGCTGGCTCCCCCTATCCCAGCCGCAGGGCTACCCGCCACTACAGCTGCCAGCACTCCATCTGCCGCAGCTCACCTCTGCGGTCTACTTCCCTCCCCTTCCTTACCACCTGTAACCTCTGACACCGCCCCCTCGAGCTGCGCTTTGGAAGCCCTGCTGATAATCGCCAAGGCCTCCCTCAGTGCCTTGGCATCAATAAGTCCCTCCTTACCAGCTTTCCGGCCCACCATCTTCCTCATATCCCCGCACAGCCCGTGACCCGCCGGCGACCACTGCTCGCTAACCCAAACCGCCCGCCAATACTAACAGGTGCCCTCCGTACTAAGAAAGAAATGTGACCAGATTCAGCACAACTTGCCCAACCCCAACAAATACCCTAGCCCCCACAGTTCAACCCCGAGAAAATATATATACATTTTTTTTATTGCCCCGCCGCTCCCTGCACGCCCAGCGCTGCCAGGCACATGCCCCTCACACTACCACTGCCCCGTCCCCCAGCAACCGGCAGAAACACTTGCCCAGCTCCCTCGGCGCCCCAAACTCCCCGATACTGACACCCCCAGAAGAGCCACAGGGGGCCCCCACAAATGAACCACGGCCCTGCCTATGAAGGGGGGAAAACCATCCTATGACCCAGGCAATCTGGTCTCCCTCAAAACAGAAGGGAAATCAACCGAATGCAAATGTATCCCCAATTAAATAACAAATATTTCTAAAATCTGCACAGCCACTTGGCAAATTGCGGTTTATATATATATATATATTTCGCATCGCCAGTTTACAGCGTTGCCTAGGGAACTGAAGCTTAAATAGACACGTGACCGTAGTCCGTGATGTGTCCGTCTAGTGAAAAGCGCGGTGCGATTTGTATGCTGTGTTGTGAGACTAAAGGGGCCATTAGAAAACAAACAAACTAATTCTGAGTGCTAGTGAGTGTGAATGAGCTATTGTGGAACATAGAAAAAATAAAAATTAAAAATTAAAAAATAGTCAATGGACATAGAAAACATACTATATACAAAAAGAACAATATCTGCATAGAGGAAGAACAAAAAGTTCCCTAGGCAACGCTGTAAACTGGCGATGTGAAATGGCGCAATACTGCCATCCGCGTTTCCAGCCTCTGTGCACTCGCAGCCTCGCGAGCGCAGATAAGCACACTGCTTCTCGTCTCCTTGACATTTCTATGTTACCTTTTGGCCTTCTTACCGATATACTGTTACATTTTCAGATTCTCGTCTGATCGGATCAAGTCCCTAGACCTCCGATCCCTCGTGAACCAGACATTTTGTCCATCTTACTACTGGCTACCTTGATCCCTGTAGGTAACTTCTAATTCTTCTCTTCACATTGAATATTTATCTTTCTGTTAACCCACTATTCATTTTACTTGTTCATCTCCTTTTCCCACTATCTCTTTACCGCGTCCTGCATTCCAACAATTTCTGGTATGTGACCTATCATATTTTTTATGATTATGTCTTGATTTTGTATTAATTGATTTATGCATGATGTGTTATATATTTCATTGTTTTCCCTTCTACTAATTATGTGATTTTATCAACACTCCGTTTATTTATGTTACATTATGTAATACAGACTTGCCCTGATGAAGGAGCGTCTAGCTCCGAAATGCATTGGCACCATTAGTCGATTGTAACTGTGGGAGATGGTAGCCGCGTCCCAGTAGAATGTTTACCTTTAACAATCCAGCAACAGCTGTTAATTATAACTTCCGGACATGGTGCAATGGCAGGCTGGGGAACTTCCTCTTCTGCGCTACGGGCGAGTTATCGCGAGGGATTGCAACAGACTGGCATATTTCCTGCTTAACCGTTACCGTAAGGCCCAATGTTGTTGTTTTGCAGTGCAAGATTCCGAACGGAGCAATATCCGAGTGTACATCACTCGGGAGCGCCCCCTTAGGTCCAGGATTTGGCATTATTTCAATCGCATCTTCTGCCGTCAGAGTGGTATTACCGCTATAGGCATTTATTTATTTATATATTTATTTTTATTTACAAAGTGCACAAAACAGCTCAGAGGCATTGTGGCGCTCTTACATGGAATCGGCTTAGTTAGTACGTGAGGGAGCCACATCGTTCAGAGTGGCCCTGCTATGGGTAACTGTTACTGACTGAAACACATTCATGCTGGCCTCACTTCCCCGCCTGTCTGATTATATTCATGCATGTTCACCTAATAATAATAAGGCTAACATTTGAGAGCACATTCATTGCCCACCAGCACTATACTTCTTTTAATGAACTTAGAATGTCCCAGGGGGATAGCTCCGTGGCAACGTGCTCGCCTGGGAAGCAAGACGACACGAAACAACACAGATTCGATCCCTGGTCCTGACTTGGAAAGCTCTGGGTATTTAAGCGCGTTATAAAAATGCAACTAAGACAACAACAAAAAATTCTGTAACAGCGCCTCAATGTCCCCGTGCTGTGTGAGCGCTTTAAAAATGCAAAAAAAATAGAAGACCAGCGTAGCATGCAGGGCTCTAAGTCTGTTACCTGGAGTTTGGGTTCCAACCTGTGCCGCAGGAACATAAACCCACAGAGCAATGGTAAGAGAGGCAGCCAAGCCTGGTGAAAATAAATAACGGCGCATTTTAAATCATTGCATACAAAATAAGTAGGTGAACTTATGAACTAGTGTTGTATAGGCCCGTACAGGCGCAGTTTTATACTGGGGGTGGAGGGAAGTGCAGTCTCGCATTTTGTTAATCTGACCTTTTGTGCAGCTGGCCTGATGGGCGAGCAGGGGCAGCGTCCCCGTCTCCTGCTGGTTTCCGCTGGAGGTGGGCAGCGCATACTTGTCCCTACCTCACGTAGCATGCTGTGCGCATCTATTTGCATTGCAATACTTGCAATGCATGCTCTGTGCATCCTTCTGCATGCACAGAGCATGCATTGCAGTACTTAGTACTTAGTAGATGGCTGAAGCAACTATGTGCATCCTTTTCAGCAATAAGGATCGTCGGTTCCCTTGCAAGCGCTCATTCTCGCTTTGTAACCTGGAGGAGGACCCACCACCCTGGTGTTGGCTGAGGTCTGTTGCGCCATCTTATTGCAGGCGCTAACACTGATTCCACCAGGACAGGTAGCGGTACGACGCCAGCAGTCGCCCTACTTCTCTTTTGCGTTTGCCAGCACTTGCCACTGAAACCCAATTCACTGCAAGTTCTGAAGGTTCTTGGTGCTCGTTTTATCAGAAAAAAATCTATTGGCTAAGCAGATACCAACACACGTTTAGAGGGAGCGAAATTAAATAGGTGGGATACAAAATGTACGCCCAATGAAATTGAGAATTTTATTATTAAAGATAAAAAATCTAGGGCGGTGGGACCGGATGGATTAAGTATGTTGGCGATGAAGGCTGATTCCAAGTTATGGTCTCGGATCCTTTGCGATTTATTTTGGGAAAATAGTGGGGAGATGGTCGTTTCCCAAAACCTGGAAGCAAAGCTCCATAGTTCCTATATACAAGAAAGGTCCAAGAGCCAGTACTCAGAGCTACTGGCTGATGGCTCTGTTGGACTCGTGCGGCAAGATGTTTGAGACACTAGTCCTGCAGGGCGTTGACAAATGGATCGAGGAGGCAGCTATCATACCTAAATTCCAAACAGGATTTAAACCGGGATTTAGATACCACAAAATACCATAAAACCATACTTCCAAAACCAGTATATAAAGGACTCTCCCAACATCACATGTTCAGCCTTAATAAAGTGGACCAGTGCAATAATTACAGGTTTGTGTATGCCGGTAATTAATAGTCGCCACAATCTGTCAGCTCGATCCGTGGATAAGTGAGATACAAATTGGACTACCCAATGTTGCCTGGGTAACTGAGTAAATGGAGACTCCCGAATAAGGTGCTTCCAAGTTTCTTTGGTCTGTTAACATAGCCAGTAAACATCTTCAGGCTTAATCCCTCTGCATGGCACCATAATATCCAATACACATAACATGGTTAGCCAGAATCTAAGATAAGTCATTATTGCATGTATTTACTATGTTTCTAGCTCATAAGAGCTTTACCATAATGTACAAGCATTCAATACATAAAGTGTAATATACTTACAATTGCATGTATATACCATTACAATCATTCACACGTAAAACCTTTCCTTACATATAAATGAATAATACATTACTACCATTGCAAATTTGACATACAAACGAGCAAACATGTTGTCCATGTCCCAAATCACATTCATCTCAATAGATTCCGCTAAATGCCGTGCTAAAATATAACATATACAGCACGCAGACAAATCGCCAAAACAGCAGCCTTCTGGCCCAGGCTATTACTAGTTGAACACTTTCTGACCTTTCCCTGCTTGAGAAGTTCCTTCCAGATGTTGAATAGATCAATAGCATGGATTTATCGCCATTGTTTAAACAAGTTCTCCAAAAGGACTCGCACTTAATGCTGTTAAGATCGGAAACATAAGGACCAAGCATTTTCATGTAAAGTGACCAGTGTTCCTTACACTCAGTTACTATGTGCTGTGCTGTCTCTAATTTATCTGGTAGACCACATGAGCGGCAACCTCTCCCCTCTTTAGGGATTTCCTGCTCGGGACCACTGCTAGCTAATATTGGTAGTCTACCAATATTTTGTAATAATAGGAATCTGCTTGGTTCAGGTGAGGAAAAGAGTTGAATGTAGCCTCGCAGTTTTTTGTACCTAGGGACGAGTTGGTCTATTAAATTGTGATAGCTAGTAAGTCTAGCAAGATGTACATAATTTGCACACCTGTCCCATTGCTCAAGCTTACGGGCAGATTTCATAATCACTTCCTGCAAGCTATCATCCCACACTGATATCCAGCCAATGGTTTCAAAGCTCACCTCGGTGAGAGATGACACCATATCTAAGGCAGTGGATGGTGGCTTTTGGCCCAGTAGGTTCAGCAATGGGCAAACTGGAATCTTGCAGGATTTCAGATATAACACAAGTCACCTCTTCATTGCATAGCAGACAGTGATGTAAGGCCCAACTCTCAGCAAATCATTTCTACTGGAGTGCTGGGTCCAAGTCCCAGCATTTTCTGCCACAATCTTTCTCCCAGCACATCTAACCAGGCAAAATCCTTCATACCAATCCCTTCTAGGCCATATAATACAGAGGTACTGAAGCATTGTTCATAGCGAGTAAGAATGTCCTGGAGGCTGAAACCAGAAGCCGCCCTAACGCATCGATGCATCATGCTCAACTTAACTACGGCCTGTGTTTACTTACTTCGATAAGTTCTAAATAATCGATCTTGGAGGTAAATTCGACTCCAAGGTATTTAGAGCAATGGACACGCTCTACAATATTTCCATCTATAACAAAGGTGGGGATGAATATTCGTTTGCTGGAAAAGTGCTTTATCTTGGTTTTCTCTAAATTCAAGATGAGGTCATGGTAGATAGTGTACTTTTGGAGCACTTCCATAGCTCCTTTGTGGCCATCAAAGGTGTGGTTGAATATGATGAGATCGTCTGCGTGAGTGTGGCAGGAGACTACAGTTCCCATAGACTTAGGTGGAAGGTATGCGCTGATTCTAAGGCCTTTGGTAATTCTGATAAGTATATGTTAAATAGCAGTGGGGCAAGTGAGCACCCTTGTTTTATACATTTTCTATCCAGAAATAACATAAAATATCCAGGTAATTTTAAAAAAAAAATTAAATTGTGATTTGGTTTACATTAAACCTTACGCAAGTTTAGAACATGGAAAGAATACAATGTTCAATATAAAACATACATAGAAAAAAATACATTCAGTTCATAAATGAAACATGCAAAATACAAATATTACCACTTAACTAGAAAAAATCTAAAAATATAGTTAATTCATACAGAGGAAAATATATTAACTCCCTAAGTGATCTAGAACATCAGATAAGAATTGACATAGTGAGAGCATCAGAGAAACATTTCCCCCACACATAAGCCTAGACCAGAATAATTATTTTCAGACGAGTGATTCCATGTTTACCCTATGTTTAAAGTATCTGTCTCTCTTGGATTCTAGAGCCGGGCAATCAATTACCCAATGTTTCAGGGTTTCAATAGAATCTGAGCTAAGGCAAATCCGACAATCTGCCGTTGTTACAGATGAGGCAGAATGTCTTCCCCAGTGGATGGTACGTTCCTTAATGGGAAGCTGATTAAGCTTAAAGCGGATGTCGAGGCGGTGCATTTTCAGACAGGGGAAACGCAACAAATGCATGGGAAAATACTTCCTTTTACTCAGAAATTTAGCATACTCCGTGTATGTATGATATGAATGAATAGAATCGAAGGTACAAATCCAATCATACCTAAAAAGTTTACTTTTCATTCCCCCTCGGCGATTTGAGTAATTCTTCCTCATTCGACCCTATTGAATGAAGCAAGTCAGTCATCGTTCCCACGTAATTGTTAATGGAAGTGATCTGCTTTTCCTTCATAAGAGTATTTAGCTCAACACAAAGTGAGTTTTGTACAGGTTTTAGAAATTTTGAATAGCTGAGCAGTTGTCTCCATTGGTATTTAGCTTTAAGTGAGGTAAGAGACAGCTCATGCCGGATTACCGAATTCGGAATGGCCATTGCAAGAGAACATCTCTTTCCACAGTTGGGTCTGCAGTTTATTCAACAAGTCCCCCAAATTCAGAAGCTAGAGATCCAAACCATACAAAAGAACATGTTCAATTTTCATTAACTAGCATCGCAGAGTGGGCAAAATCGAGGTAATATGTTGATCTTTTTCTCAGTTTGCTTACAGTATTGATACTTTTTATATTTCCAATTTTTGTTTACACTAGTACCATAGTTTTACTTTCGTTTTTACATTATTTGGGTTTGATATTACATTTTCACAAGTAGAAGTTAAAGAAATACTATTCAAGTCAAAATACAAAGAATTCCTCTGAGGATTCAAGATTTTCTGAAATACTGTAAGTTTTTTTTATATGTAATGATCGAGTCTAATGATTGTATCCCCAATTCGATTCTAATACATTATATTTACACACAATTAGGGAGACTTAACGTCCCCTTCCATAAGTATCCATCCAGCTTATGCAATGAAATGTAAATACGTAGGTTTAAAATGTCCAACCCATACAGTAACGTTGGGATCATCATTTTTACTTTATAATAACTTACAAGCGCCCACAACGTTAAGGCACAATATTTGACATACATTTCCTGCATCTGTCCAGCCAGATCAACTACTTCATTGTGCAGTCTCTCCATGATTAACTTTGGCCTTCTTGGAGGATATAGGAGAAAACCAATATACTACATGAATTCTTATGCTCATAAGTATGTTGTTTAAATACCACTTATATTTACATGACATTCTGCCCTTCTTACTTACCATTACGCTTGATTTACTTGCATTTATTGTTAAGCCATGGTCAGTGATATAAGTCTCCAATGATTTAATAGAGTGAGATAACCCAATAGGTGTCAAATGGAAGCGCAGTAGGTCATCCGCAAAAGCAAGGGCTTTCACGGTTAAGTTACTAATTTTCAGTGGAAATGAGCGAGTGGCATCAAACATATCTGCTAAATATAAATTAAAAAGCTGTGGCGCTAGCAACCAGCCTTGTCTCAAGCCAATGAGTGTAAGCATCTCCCTAGTAGTGTTGCCCAACACATTGATCCTTACTTGCACAGTTGTATCGCTGTGAAGGGCAAACAGGATACTCAGCAGAACCATGGGAATACCCCATTCATGAATTTTCCCCACAACCTTATATTTCTTACATAATCAAACGCTGATATAAGGCCGACACATGCCATAGATAGTGAGTTCCCTGTATGGAGGAAAGATTGTTGTTGTAGCATACTCACTATAAGACTATTGTAGGTGCACCCAAATTGTGTATAACTGAGGGAAATATTAGGTAAATGTTTATGTATATTTACATATATATTATGATGGATTTGTTAGGTGATAAGGTGTTTTTAAAGGGAATGCTGATTATATATCCCAGTCTTAATAATTTCGTTTTGTGATAAACTTTGATGCTGGATGAAATGAGAGTTCTAAATATTATGAATTGTTTGAAATTGATTCCTAAGGTTTTGTGAACCGAATCACATAAATACATAAAATAAATAAGAGAGAACGAAAATTAAAGAAAATAAACATATTCACCACTGACTTGGGCGTCAGCAGCCTGCATCTCCCTAGACTTTCCTGCCACCTGAGGAGGATTTAGAAACACCCTGTGAACTTATCTTGCTTTTATTTAGGGTTGCCCATGTTTACAAAAATCAATATATGTTTGAAGAGAAAGGCAAGTACTTTTATCACAAACATTGTACATGAGGAATAATGAGGGGAGTGCAGAAATCCCTAAACATGGGAAACAGGAAAAACAGCCCACCCTATAAGAGTTATACATTCGCAGCCACCCCATGTGAGTGAATTCACTGATGTGAGCTGTGTCACTGATGAAGTGGCATAATTTTCTGCAAACTCTGCTCCACTGCCGTAGACCGAACTCTTGATTTTACTGCATACGTTACATATAAATGATGCTATACTAACCGACGTCAAAGAGCAAAGATGTGCAACCGAGTGTTAAGATGGATTTCTGAACCCTGACCTTGTGGGTAGAGGTTCAGAAGGTTAGTCTAGTTTCTTGGAACAGGGTAACCTTATGGACAAGCCAGACCAATCAAGGTAGCTACGGCAGCAGTCAAGACTAGGTCTGAGGAGAGGTGAAGCTGACTGAAAGACCTCAATGAGCACACAGAGCAAGGACACTTACAAATTACTCCCAGACAGGTGTATATAAAAAATATAAACACATTTATTACAAGGCCTTTGTAACTCCAACACACAGTAAAAGAATCACTGCAATACTATCAAACCAACACAATCCTATCAATACAAAATACATACAAGACCAATGGGGTCTAAAGGGTTAATGCGTGAAATGGGTCCACAACCTAAAAGGGAAGGAAACAGGCAGTGCAAATAATCCTTAGTCCCCTTCTGCATCCAACATACTCCTAACTAAAAGGCAGTCCGGACTGTAAGAAGAGTGTAGCCTAATGCTGAACAGTACATGCAATGCAAGCGCATGCGGTTGTTCCAATGGGCAAAATGGGGTCTCTTCAGGGGTCTATAGCAGTTCAGGAAGGGGGGTGAGTCGATTAAGAATAGGTTCCCACTATTCGAGGAGGGTCTCCACTTGAGGGCAGAGTCGATTCCAAGAGTTGGGAATAGTTTGCTAGTTCGCACTAGCAGTGAAAAGGAGAGTGGCCCCCAGGGGCCACTTGTGCGTAAAAATGGATGGAGGAGGTAGGGGCCACTGGCTAGGGTTGCGATTACTCACTGACCCTGGCATACTCCGGACCAAACTTCGCCAGTCGAGTCCACTTCGGTTGCAGGTTCAAATGTGGCGATATGACGGTTCTGCGGCTTTCAGCGACAAAGATACAGTGATGATTCCCAAACCGGACAGTGGCGATTTCTCTTCTCCTGGTGGGTGGATCAGGCCAGTTTCGCTGAAGCAGGCTTCAGGGGCAAGAGGGGCACAAATGCAGCGCACCTGCAAAGATCGTCACCACGGCTGGGCGACACGGTAACTGCGTATGCTCTAGTTCGGGCACACTCGTCTCACTTCAGACCTGGGAACGACAAGTGTATGAAATCCGGTGTGAGGGTGCCGTGAACACAGAGCTAGCAGTATACCAAGTTTCAAGGGGATCCTCGAAACGGCAGCGGAGATAGAGCAAAGGATCTGCGTAAACTGGTCAGCCCACTGGTTGGCCCAGGGACACTTACGAGAAAGCTTACTTGCAGGTTTTGATGAAGGTGCCGAGAATAGTTGGTCCCACTATTCCAATGGGTCGAAGCGCCCTTCGCAGTTTTTCTAGGACGACCAGATGCAAAGGGATCCCACGGGACGACAGCGGGCTCAGGGTGCCAAACCTTCCAGCGGGTCATCAGCGGTTCCTCGACTCGGCTTCTTAGTTTCAAGATACTTGGATCCTATCCTTCGTTCAGTGAGAACTCCAGACATCGACATGGTATGGTTGTTTGGGGCTTCCTCTTATCCAGAATCTCCTTCACACTAAAATGAAGAGGACCCAATGGGAGATCTGCTCACATAAAAGCATACCATACGTGGACCAATCACGGACCATGGTGGTACCGGGCATTCACAGCACTCCAGACTCTCTGTCACCCAGGATGCGTATTGGGGACAGACACCTCAGCCCACATTCTGGAGTCACACACACAAGGCATGCAGAAGGGTTCCATGTGTTAATATCTCCGCAAAAATAAAGCTTGGTGTTTCGTGGGAAAATGCATGACCAAATAAGGACTGGCTCGACCTGGGGAAGGGGAAGGGGCAAGATGGCCAAAGGACAGGACAAAGAACCTTTTGGCATGGTAATTTTGGAGCCAGGCCACCTATTTGTGCCAAACGCTGTAATTGCAGTTTACCTGGCAGGAAAGGGTTAAAATTACATGAAAAGATAAGCTGCTTCCAGCCCTGTATGACACATCTCCTAAAGAATCCTTTGAGAGTATCTAGGGCCTTTGGAGACTAAGAGACCCAAGTGTGCTCTACTGGAAGCAGGGGCGTTGCTAGGGGGGGCTGAGGGGGCTATAGCCCCTGATCTTTTGGTTGTAGCCCCGGATAGAATCTCAGGAGCTACAGCCAAAAGCCTAGCTAGCCCCCAGTCCCAACAGTTCTGACATCAGCTTAGCCCCGGGTCTTTTCCTGACCTAGCAACTCCCCTGACTGGAAGGTACATTGCAAACTTGTTACATGTTGCAGAAAAGTTGCAGCATTGGAAAAGGACTAAGGGAAACAGAGTCTCCCAGTACTGACTGTCTTAAGGGCATGTCTGTTTTCCCAGACTTTGCCAGGGGAGCACAGCCTTCTGCTGCACTCCTCTGGGCTTTTTCGCTCACTTTTATGAGGAAACTGTCTGGCCTGGTGTCAAAGGCTGGAACGGCCAAGAACTGGTTATCTATTCTTGAAGAACAGTGAACGTCAGAAGTTGAATGAACCCTTGTTACGGTGCGAGGAAAGAACACCATGGGTGCCATGTTTATTAATTCAAGACAATTAAATGCGAGAAAAAGAGCCGACGCATGGTCTCTTGTCACATGGGTTGGATGGAAATAGAAATTTTTGTTTGCTACGTATTATGACATCACGTATGAGTTTACTGTTTTTTATTAAATGCTTTGAGAGATATGCTGTGTGACGTCCGTTGATATCCGTTGTAACTCCCTGTTTTAGATAATTGATAATAAAACAGTCGGATGAGATTTTTTGCCAACTTCCTAAGTCAGTCTTATCATTTGGTGTAAGAGATATTCTGCATCCCCATCCATGCATGACGTATTATTGAATTTAAGGACCTCAAGGGTTCACCTACATGCCTACAACTGTGACCATAGGTTCCAAGGACTTTAGAGTACGGAATGGGCCTGGAGCTTACCGGTATACAGTAAAAGTTCTGGTAATTCCGTTTACTGGCACTCACCGTTCCAGCCAAGTACGAGTTTGCCGGAACACTGTTACTGATATTTCCGGTGCTGGTAATTCCGGCAGTCTGGGTGTCGGTATCGGTGTTGCCGGCACAGATCAGCCAGTAATACCGTCGGATGGCTGCTGACGCTGGTAATACCAGCGTGCCGGTACTACCATTTCTTGCGGGGCAGGGGGGTGCGTGCGCTCGAGGATTCGTGATACATCAGTAATTCCAGCAGTCATCTTGCCAGAAACGGTAACACCGGGAAGCCGGTATTACCGGCATCCTACCTGCAAGCTCATAATGAGCCCCACTGTGTGAAAAGTTAACAGTTGTTTTTTTACAGTTTGACAAAGGTTGTAATGCTACATATATGACACGTGGAAAATGTGACATTCTGCAGAAAAACGTGTCTAATAATAACATGAAAATAAGAGAAATTTCAAAGCATTTTTGTGTGACATATTTTCATTGTCTTGAAAGGAGGCATAGATTTTGATAGCTAAAAGGTTCTCTGTGCATGCTTTCAGAAAATAACGGTTACAATTTAAAGTCTTGTAAACAATGATTACTCAAATGAACCGTCACTTATAACTAGATTCCCATTTAAATGTTCTCCCATAATGTAGCTTCCTAAGTATTTGCGATGGCCCATGCGTTCCTGTGGCGTCTGTTGTGAGTCAGGGAAGTTGGGGGAGGGGAATAGAATCCCGCTCCAGAGTCTCACAGAGGGTTTGGACGTGACAAGATTGGAAGCATCACCTCAGCTTTGGAAACACTGTGTATTAGTTGATTTGCACACGGCACCTTTTTCCTGAGGGCCTCCAAGAGTGTAGGACTCTGGGCGGCGACGGCACAGAGCGTCCCTGCCTCCCGCCGGCCCCTAGAGTGGATCTATGTACCTTGTCAGAAAGAGGGATTCCCCCGCTGGCACTCTGTAAACCATGCCCAGAGTGCCTTGCGAGGCTACCACCTGAACTGCTATCCTTCCCGCGTGAGATGCAAACCCTGTGCTAAGGCAGGTCCCGCCTGGGCCAGGTTCTGCGCTCATGTGCGAGGATAACCACAGCTGACAGAAGCCTGAAGCGCCAATGTTGCCATGAGTTTTGCTGTTCCCTGCAGAGCAGTGCAGTGTGGCGGAAACTTGTAAAGGATGTGTGTTGAGTATATGCAACTGTACATCTGCAGCAACCAAAGGTGCATTTGCTGTGCTCACTTCCCTTCGCCCCCACACTTCCTGGGGCTCTTGGCAGCTTCCGGGCACGGTTCTGTGATTACGCTCATGTTCTGTTGCTGCAACCCTGGGCTGCTCAAGCACTTGTGTGGATACTGGAGCTGGTGAGACACTGATGGAATAGCGTGGCCTGAGCTTTCTGCATGGACGGCCATTATGCTGTTCATGTGAGCCCTTAACTGCTGGGCTATTCTGCATGTCTATGCAAATAGGACGAACATACTCCCCTCTGCACTTAATCACAGCATGACTCATTTATGCAAGGATTCATGCTGAATTGCCTTCTCTTTTGGGCACCGTAGTAATAGCTGCTATTATTATTTATTTATTGCATTTGTTATACGCCCAAACCCGGAGGTACCCCGGCATAGGTTACATGGTTACAGTGGCACTTGTCTGGTTACTTAGGGCAGAAGACATGTAAAATAACAACAGTTTATTGGATTATTAGCAATTTAATGCTGAAAGGAAGGTGTTAGGCAGAAACCTGTGCAGTTCCCTTAGGGACCAGTGCAAAAAGTTTAAGACTACAGGAGTTAGCAGTAAACCCAATTGCTAGCAGTCTGCACCACCCTGATTTACCTGGTAGCTGTGGCTGAGCAGTCAGACTTCTGTCAAGAAGAGTTAGGCAGTATATAGAGTATACACAATAGGGCTAAAAATACAGTAGTACAAGGAAACACTTACCAGAGCTTTGGAATGAAAGTATATAATTATTTATTTAAAAACACACTTGTAAAAACACACTGGCACTAATATGTCAAGCAGGTTCAAACACAGTCACAGTAAGAATATACACCTCCCTAGTTAATTATTTGACAAGTCTAGGTTAAGACACCACTTATTTAGCAAAACAGAGGTGAGCGCGTAACCGTAGATGGCACTCCAATAATTTGTTTAAAAAAGGCAGAGAAAAGGCAGAAATAGGAAAAACACACAGTGCCAACACTTTTAAGGAACCACAGCAAGTCAAGAAAGGCAGTGTCTACTGTATAGCAAAAAGTTCATAGGCCAGGCCCACTCTTGGAGAGAGCAAGGCGGGATGTGCCCAAGATCACACAGTGGAAATGCACTCAAAGTCTTTGCAGGAAAGTCAAAAAGAGGTTGGATCAAGTCAGAAAGGTAATGTTAACAGGTCCGAGGTCACCCCAGGACAGAGAGTCAAGAATTTACGGGACACCTTGTTACGGGTCTGTTGCAAGGGAGACCAGGCGCGACACAGTACCTGAAATGGTGAGAAAGCTCCAGCGGGGGCCGTTGTTCCTGGCAGTGGGTGCAAGTCGGAGCTTCGTCCAGGGGAAGAGAGGATCTCGACGTGGAGGAAAGCTGGAGGTGGTTGCACTGCCAGGGAAGAAACCAGCTGCAGAGTTTCCCGGTTAAAAGGTACTACCCTTTTATTCGCTGTAGTGGTGAAGCGTGGCTATCCAGCCGCCGGGGTGCTTGGCACGGGCGATTCGACCACGAGACGATCCAGGAAGGCAAAAAAGGCGAACTGGTTGGTCCCACCAGCTCAAAGGGAAGAAGACTCTCCTGGAAGAAGATCTCCTCTGTCGTCGGGAAAGTGGTCAGTTTCGTACAGCAGGGCTCCACCGGTGGTGTCGCCATTGTAGTTGGCTCAGCTTCTCCACTCTTTGGATTCTTTTTGTCCTGTGGCGACTTCTGAAGTTCCAGTCCCCAAAGCCCTGCTATTATGCAGCAAAACCCCCATTCATCAGCCTAGCTGTCACTCAAACATGCTAAGTGGTGAGCCGGGCGGCTCACCACTGGGCCAATCACACAAGAGTGTGACTTGAGTTGCCAAGCCAACTCAGTCCAGGGTGCTTAATCCCCCTCCCACACATCCTGTTGACCCCAGACAGAGTGGCACCATTTGGAGGGCTTCTGTGGAGAAGCCCGCCAAAAAGTCGAACAAAGGGCTCGACTTGGGTTAGAGTTTCAGAGGCGAACACAAACGCCATTTAAAAACCGGGTCCTGGCAAAAAGACCCAACCGGGGAATAAATATTAAATAAATAACCCGGCGGTATCTTTAACATTGCACCAAAAAGTGGTGCGTTTAAAATGAATGGGAAAATCCCATAGGAGATATTCCGGTGGAATATTTCACGTGGTATCCACTGCCACCAGCCAGAAACTCGACAAGGGGGGACTGGACAGTGCCCCCTTGGAAAGCAGACCCAGGGCAATAGAATTACCCCTACCAGTACTCCCACAATATGATGGTTTGTACTGGTTCTGTTCACAATTTAAGACTAGTAAAGCCAATGGTGACTTTACATGCCCTGGGAGACAGTAGTCAGTCCCAGGGTATGGAGTCTATGTTTGGGGGTCAGTATGACACCCCTGTGTTACTGCACTGAGGGTGCTGTGTAACTCACATACCAAAAACACATGAAGCCCTATGGAGTAAAAGACCCCATAGCCCATAAAACACATTACATAGTCAAAGGACATTCTCAAATCATGCCTAAGAGTGAGAGAAAAAGAGTCTCACTCTTGGCAGGAGAATAAACCCCCCCCCCAAAAAAATCCAGCAAAGCTGCTGGGGGACTCACTAGGTTTGGGAAATTAGCCTTAACAGAGAATTCTCCCTAACAGAAGGCTGCCCCGTGTGCCGGGGCAGGGCAAGGGGAAAGGTGATAACCAGAGTGGATTTGTGAAGTCATTCAACCCCGGCAGACATCTATGACGATCGCAGACGCATGGTCTCAGCAGGTAACACAGGTATTTCCGAGAGTTAGGGAAACTGTTTTCTTCCCAATCCTCAGACGTTTCAAAGCGATGACATGCCCTGATAATACATTGGTTTCATGCACGTGTGCCGTTATCAAGCAGTATCCTGGCGTGCCATGTTCTGCAATGTCTGGCAAAGAGGAGGGGCTTCTTGGAAATGTATCTATGTAAGTGATGTGTAAAGTGCAAGCTTAGCTGAAAGCCAGGGTGGGGCGCTGCACAACAGAGGTAGTGTGCACGGTGTGGGGAGGAAAGGGTCATCTTCTCGTCCTGTGATCCTCGTTTGTCTGTGAAGCTTCCTTCAAGTGCAGGGTTTTCAGTGGGAGGCAGGGAGAGGGCCAGCCTGATGTTAGCAGGAAGGTTGTTCCAGAGAGCGGGAGCGTAGCAGGAGAACACCTGCACGTCTTGGAATTCCAGCCTGGCCAGATGCTGGCTCCTGATGTTGCTTTGTCCTCCTGAGGCAGTGATTGGTTCAGATATGTATGATGGCTTCTTGTACATTAGAGCTTTGTAGTCTGAAAGGGGATGCACGCTTGGAGGGGGAACTAGTGTAATTCTTTGAGAGTGGAGGACATGTGGTTGAATTTCCTCAATGCTGTGATGGGGCATGCTGGCAGTTCCTAATCTGTAAAACGTAAAGAGTGCCAGGCCCAAAATATTTTCTAGCAGGCCTGAGCCAGGTCCTGGTGGCAGCTCGCGCCATCTGCTTCCACTTCTCACCGCTTTTAATATATTTCAAGTTGTAGCTGCAACTCCTACTGACTCTCTGAGAGTGATCACCCCTGTTATCATTGGATTGGGCTATTAGATGTCGCTTGCGACGCCTATATACTGAAACTATTGCATTAGAGTGCAGATAGGGAGAAATGGCATACAAGGAGGGACACACAGCTTGTAAGTGTTGTTTGGTTATTTGCCCACCCATTGACTGCCCATGGCCATGTTAATCTCGATGGCCATTCCCACCCAGATCTTGCCCCTCCCCTCTCAAAACGCCTCCTCTGGGAACTCTTTGAGCTCACTTTAATCAAGCCTTACCATCAAACTTTGCACTCAAAGTGCGTGCCAGTGTTTTTTCAAAGCATTCTTCTGAGATTTAATGGCTTAATTGGAGTTATAAACCCGGTATTAGTGTAATAAAAATGTCTAAAATGTCTGTCTACAGCCACTGGATTTATAAGCACGCTACATGCCCATCACAAGTCCTGTTAAACACAAGCAATGGCAAAGCCGACTGTTTTGGCTTGTGTATACGTATTAAGCAATTGCCACGCACTGATGTTAGATGCCCAGGTATTTTCATCATCTTTCACCTGCTATCATCAATGACCAGTTAATACCACTACAGTTGTGCCTTTGCCATACCTACACAAAAGCACAAACTGTTGGCACTGGCAATGCTTGTTTTTATTTTATTTTATTGGCAAGTGGAACATTTTGACCGTCCACCCACAGCAACATCCTATTGTGGTGCTGCTGGCTGGACTGACCTATTGTCGTTCTCTCTGGGTTGGTTAACTCTCTTCTCCGCTAATGGCACTGTCAGAAGTGCAGCGCAATGGCAGTTGAGTGCTATTTCGTGTTGCAAACTTAGTGCGTGGAGGGCCTGGTGCTTGCTTCCATCTCCACGCAGGGGCGGAGCCAGATCAAAATTTGGGGGGGGCTGGATTGCAGTTTTGAAAGCTGTTAGTGAGATCGGACATAAAACGTATTGCGCTACTGATTACCCCCTCAAGCCCCCCCGTCCTACCGCCCCCTCCCCAAGCCCAGGAGTCTGAGTAGATAATACGCTTTCCTTTGGCCCATTAGATTCATCTTTCACTCCAACTCACCGGAGACATGGCCATGATTCTGTAACAAGTGGGGCCTGGAGCTACTGGAGTAGGGCCCACACTAAGATGAGGCGGCAGAAGGAAGAGCACTTGTTCTGCCCCCAGCCAATGCACAGGAGTGACAGAGAGTAGTGAGGGAGGACGAACCAATCAAGGAGGGGTTGGCCCCCTGAGAACAGTATTTAAATAATGGGTTAAAATAGTGAATTTTTCAGTACACTTTCTGTGATAAATTAGGTAAAAAGCCACAGTTTACAATCGGTTTTGCAGGGTAAGACATAAAAAGTCCATTAGGTGCCAAGCCACCAACAATCCTCAGGAGCATTTTCAAACACATTTTCATAATGCCTTTGCCCACTGTATGCCAGTACTCTGCAAGTGTAAAAAAGCATTTTCATATTGATTGTGCTCACACATGTCCATTCTGGTGTACCTATATATGCCACTATTCCCACATAGGAAAATACCCATGTTTGCTTTGTCCATAATGCCAGTAAGGATACTATAACAAAGCATGTTTATGCTGGCTCTGCCAATACATGCCAGTATCCCCATGTAAGAGCATACTCCTGTTGGCTTTGCCTTAATGCCAGTGAAAAAAGCCACGCCACAGAAAAAAAACATATCATGGCTGGCTACCCAAATCCCCCACTCCACATATAAGAACTCTCATTGTGTCATCTTTTCTCCCTAATGGCAGCACAAAATGTCATGCCACAGTAAAAAAAACCACTGCCTGCAGGCTACACTAATGCCCACACCCCAATGTAAGTATACTTATGTTGCCTTTGGCCTTTACACCAGTAATAAACTGAAATGCCACCGTAAGAACACATGCTCTTGCTGGCTTCCCAGTACGATAGCTCAGCAGGCTAAGTGCATGCTGTCGTAATCTGAGAGTGATTCACAGTTTCAAATCCTGGCAAGGCCAACTCAGCCTTTTATACTGCAAAGTGACCTCCCTGATCTCTACCCTCCTCTACGGACCTTGTACTATTATGTTGCTTTTGTACCTTGTTACCTCTCTCTTACTCTGTACTGTACTGTGTTTTCCCTGCTCCCCAAGTTGTACCACCGCCACCGCCGTGATACTTAAGGATCTGGGCGCTGTCAATAAATAAAATAAATAAATAAAGCTAATTAAATGAAACTGTCGTTGGGTGATACATTTTATGCAAATATGTTCTGTACAATGCTTTGGCGAAAGCGCTATATAAATAACATATTATCAGTACACAAATCCCCTCATATAAGAACACATATGTTACACTCATCATGTTATATTCCCGCATGTAAGAATATTTATATTGCCTTTGACTTTAACACCAGTAAAATAAAAAGCCAAGTCAAAATAAGGAAACATCCATGTAAGAACACTCATGTTGGCTTTGGCCTTAATGCGAGTACAACATTCCACACAGTAAGACCCAGCCAGGCCAGCACCACTGTAGTATATACCCCAACCCCCCCCCCCCTTCCAACCTTGCCATCACATAAAAACACCCAAGTTGGCTTTCCTTTGCCCAAAAACAGCAATAAAACATGCCCTGCTCTTGTCAAAAAATGTTCAGGCTCGAATGTCCCTCGCAAGGTCCCGGCGTGCATACAGACAGAGAGAGACACATTCACACACGTTCACCCACCAGTCACGCAGCCACACAGCTGCTCTGTCATTCACAGGAGCACCCATAACATTTAGACTGTGCGCTCATTAACATGTGCAGTGTACACCATTCAAACTGCATTCATGGATAGGTGTGCACTTGCAGACACCTCCTAGCATACAAACATACACCCTCTTACACACTCCCTCGCATGCATGCACGCATACATTCATACATGCATGCACACACATACCCTTTTTATTTTAGTTAATGGTAATTACTGAAAGCATAAGTCTTTAGCTGCAACATGTGTGTGTGTGTGGGGGGGGAATAGGGGGGGTGATCTACTGATATCCCCATGACAGGCTTTTGTCCTCTGCCTCTACCTTTACTTCAATGCCTGTTTCCTCACATCGGAGAGAGGTGTATTTGCTTAAGTAAATACACTGCTCTCCGAGAAATGCGGCAGGTTCTAGCAGTCTGAACCCTGGGCTAGGTGTAACAGCAGAGTGGTGCCTGCTGCATCAAAGTGGGGGGGCTCTAGCCCTCCCAAACCCATGCCTATCGCCAGCTCTCTTTCCACGCATCACATGCTGACTGCGTACGGGACGGGAAAGGGGAGGTGCCCTGCTAAATGATGCCCTGCATGTGCCCGGTGAGAGCCCCCACATGCAGAGGTGCATTCCCATCATACCACTGACACTAGCACATGTGCAGGCTCACATGCCTGCTGAACAAGTCATCCGCACCTGGTACTGCAGCTGCCTGGCGGCTGCTCTCACAGCACACTAGAGCCATTCACCCGGCTGCAGCCGTGCCGCCGGTTATTACATTAGCAGAGCAATGGCACTGTGAGGCAGGCTGACTGGGCCAGTGTGCAGGCATGGCCAGCAGGAGCGTCAGGCACTGCCACAATCCAGCTGACTGTTATTCATGAAAACGAATAACTAGCGTAGCAGTGCCGGTGTGATATGGGGGGGGGGGGTCGTGGAGGGGGCTAATCAGGTTCATGAATAACAACGAGATGGTTTGAGATTCAGAGGCAAAGGGGTGTGTACCGCTTTGTGCGACTTTGAGTGATAGTTAGTTAAAATAATAAAGTTGCTAAAACACTGCATCATAATCTCGAAGAGCTAGTAATGAGAAATAAGTTCTGTGGCTCAGTCCTGGCAAACACGCCCACACATTAAGCACTGTATATTCTACAGCTGTCAGAGGGGCCACAGCTGTGGTTGGCACACCTGCCAGGAGGGCGTTGCCACCATCCAGGTGTGAGAGTGCCAGGGCCTGGACGACGGGTGGAAATGGAGTCCGGGATGGGAATGAAGGGAGTGATTCAGTGGGAGTGATTCAGCCTGTGCAACTAGAAGGCTGTGACCAAAAAAAGCCCACAAGTCCCCCATGCCCACTGGCAAACTCCTGTGGGTATTTCACATAAAATCCAAGAACAAAACAAGATCAAAGGGTATGCAACTTTATATGCGATCAGAGAGGCTGACCAGTGACTTTATCAGGCTCTATGAAATAGACAGGGTCTTTTAATCAACGGACTCTCCAAAACTGAAAGCTAGTGCAGAAACACTGTGGCGGTAATGTGGCGGTAAGGACCCACCGCCGTCTAGTAAGTCTAAACTGCAGACATGCTGCAGCATTTCGTACCCTCCACAGGTAAATAACTGCTTGCCTTCAAAGCCTTGCCTGATATGTTGCAGAAATCCAGATGTAATTAAATAAAAAGGTTAACAAAGTGTCTTGGTGTGGAAAGCTTAAGAGGTGGAAGATGTGCCAAAGTAGTTGCAATTAAAAATGGGAACCGATTGTGATCTTTTGATCGAATGTTAGGTCCGGATCTACCTTTATAGCTGGAATCGTTGTGAGCTCATGAGATTAGAACAGGAGGGCAGAAAAAGAGGTTCCTGGTCCATCATTTATTACCACATGGAAGGCAAAACTTCCCCAAATTCAGTTTTGTTTTGTACCCATATGGAGGAGAACATGGTTGGCACGTACATGGAAATGGAACTTGAAGGATATGATGAGGCAGAACAGGGCGTGAGGCAAGGGCTAGAGCGAAAGATTAAGAAGTGATGTCCCTGGGCCTTCTACCTGCTCCTTCCCGTGAGGCTAAAAACCTTGGGGTCATCTTCGATTTCACCCTCTCCTTCTCTCCTCACACCTCTGAAATCGCTAAGAAGTCACACTATCAGCGGCACCTCCTCAGAGGTATTCTTCCTTTTCTCACTTCCCCCAGAAGCTCACTGTCTCTAGAGCCATGGTCCTCTCTAGGCTGGACTACTACAACAGCCTCCTTCTAAATCTACCTGCCTCTACTCTTCGCCCATTACAACTCATCCAGAACAGGACTGCAAGACCTTTCCTTGGCCTGAAGCCCAGGGATTAGATCTCTCCAGCCCTGAAATATCTCCCCTGGCTCCCTGTGGCTGCAAGGATCGAGTTTAAGACCGTCTGCATTGTCCACAAGGCTTTCTGGGGCCGGGCACCACACTGAAACCAACTTTCTCTTCCTAAACTTCTTCCTTCTCGGGCCGTACGCTCATTCTTCTCCAGCACTCTGAGGGTCAGACGCTTCTCCAGGCAGAGAGTGGGGGTTAGATCTCTCTATTCGGCTGGCGCCTCTCTCTGGAATAGCCTCCCGGCCTCTCTCAAACTTGAGCAGAACCATCTAAGGTTCTGGAAGCAACTCAAGATCTTCCTTTTGCTTCTGCTTTCTCTCTCCCACTCCCTTACTGATGCTCCTGTCTGCTGCACACTCTGGTTACCTGGCCACCCACTGAACCTACAGGACCAGGCCTCTGCACGACCAGTTGCCCTTGCACTGCCTCCGGGCATCCCAACCACATAAGGGGCTGTATCTGCAAGACTCCAGAACCCTGACTCCCTGCACTTATGAGCCACCAACCAAAGAACTTACAAGCTACTTGCACTCTCCCCCGCTACGCCAGCACTTCTCCCCCTCACTCTTCCTTCTGCACTTGCATGATCTGAATGACACAAGGCCCAGTAAGGTCGTTGTTTTGTCCTCCTCCGTCCCCCCTTCCTTGTCTTGTCATGCCTAGAAACACGTGTGTACAGGCACGTTATAAATGACCTATCATATCATATCATGGCACAAAACCAAAACCCTGTGGGGTTGGTGTCTTGGATGACTCAAAATATCGGTGAACTACCTGCTGTCAACAGCCAGATGGAGAGGAAGATATCCAACCTGAAGCAAGACCCTGCATCCCGGTTTGCTGTTGAATTCGCAAAGAGAAAAGCTCACTTATTGGCTTGAATGTTCTAAAGAGAGTGTCCAGTGGTGAAATTCTGCTTGCCCGCAGCCTCTCTTGCTGCTCTGACTCTACGATGAGATAGCTTACTTGGTGGCTACATGAGGGCTGGCAGATCTTTCTCTTCTGCTGCGTGCAACAAGGGATATTCCCTTCATTCTCTTACCAGGAAGTTAAAACTCTCGAATTTAAAGATTGTAATGTTAATGTACTTTTTCTCAAACGGTGGCTGAAGACATGTTGTCCTTACTGAGGACACCATGTGCCTCATTACGAGTTGGGTGATATTCCCGTGGTAAATCTGCTGGAATTCCGCCCAACAGAATTACTGTTACCGCCACTAGGTCCGGTGGGATTACTGCCAGATTACAAGTGGTGGAGGCGGAATTAATCCACACTTTTTAGAGTGCATTGGACTCTATGGGGATTTTGGGCAGAATTACCGCCGGTGAAATTACTGCCATGGTAATGCCACCGATTATGCAGATATTCTGCATAAAGTGTGCTGATTTACCTCCAGTATGGCCCTGTAGGCTACCGGCCATACTCGTAGTATGGCAGTGTGGGTAAAGTAGCAGTAATTCCGTAACCACCAATTTCTTCCCACACCGCCGTACTTGTAATGATCCCCCATATCTTCATTTGCACCTGCTACCTTATACCACATTCACACCGCCTAGAACTGGAGCAAATCTGTATATGCCTGGAGCATCCTTAAGACGCTGACCTCAGTGTTAAATGTTGTGAATCAGGTGTGAAGCTCCCGGTGTTATTTGAAGATGCCCCCAAGCATTTTGTCATGCCACCCACCCGTGGGTGGCTCTGGACTCGCTGAGCCTTGGTTGCTCATTCCTTGAGGCTCTATCCCTCTTGGCACTTTTCCCGGGTTGCTGCGGCATACCGCAACAGGCTTTCGGGGAGTTGCTGCTTCACCGGGTCCGCGCATGCACGGTCCCTGTTTCTCTCTGATTTGTGCATGCGCGGACCCCGCAATGATGATCGCTTGTGTTTCAAGCCTTGCTTATGTTGGAAGGGTTATTAACGGCTACAGCAGACGCTGCCAGTTGCTTCTTAAAGCAGTTCTTGTTGCATCGTGCTTGGCTCCCTCAACTCTCTGGTCCAGTTGCCCTGAGCTCTGCCCTGAGCTCTGCTTGTTTCTCGTCTCCCTTGGCTCCTTGGTCCTTTCCCTCTGGTTCCCTCCTTGCCCTGTTGGTTCCGGGTAGGGGCGGCTCCCTGTTGGTTCTCTTTTCTTGGGATTGGTCTTCCTCCCTCCTTCCTTGGGTCCTGGGCTGTTTGCTGCCTCCCTGGGTTCCCACACTGTCTTTCTCGTCTTACCCCTTTGTCCCATTCTAGTCTAACTAGTGCTTGCCTCTGCTGGTGCTTTAGCCCGACAACCATCTGGACCAGCTTACCGGTACCAGTGGATTAGACATCCAGGAACCTCTACATCAGCTGTGGCGTTCCCTATCAGTGTTTGCACTGCCCTGACGTCACACAAATTGGGGAAGTGTTGTCCCGTGGCGTTTGGACCTGATCCAGTACCTGTCTGTTTATCAGAGAGGTGTTGGGCTGGTACCCCGGGCTCCTTAGTTTATGGCACCCTGGAAACCCGACAGCCTGGCTTCAGGATTGACGCCAACCGTGAAGAAAACAGGTACGGTCCATCCTCGTACCATCCTCCTTGACATATTTGCAGGTTTTCTCTCATGTGTCTGTTTGTGGGTCAGCCCTGTTACTTCCAAGTTAACTTTGATTGCATATTTTGAAAGGTTCGAATGAATTTGGCTCTTGAGGGCCAGCCTCGCCGACCCTTGGAAGAGTGAGTAGGAGCTTGAGCAAAGCAAGGTGCAATGTTCTTTGATGTGCAATGCCATTAACATCAAGCAATGACATGTATGACCCTCTTTCGAGTCAGGCCCGAGACTGCCAGCCCACACCTTTAGTGCAGATGGCTCCACTCATGATCTTCGTGAAGGTACAAAGTAATGCCCTTCCTTGATGCTATGAAAGAGAAGGTGCCATTCGTCAGGTAACCGGTGCCAGTGATGGGCCTTATGATTTGGAAATGACAAGAGACCAGGAAGTCTTGTGAGGAGGAATGTAACTTGCATAGTGGATTCTAGTATTTCTGGACTTTCTTTAAGGAATTGTGGGAGGCAGCGGTCTTCTGGCCAGAGCATACAGTTTATTCTCCCTGTGATTTTCGGTGTCGATTTTGTTGGGGCGAATAAGAAATAGGTGTCATTATTAAATTATAATTGCCCTCAGTGCCCTCACTGGCCTGCCTTGAATGGGATAGGCAAGGGGTGCTTTGCCCTCTGTGCCACGGCTTTGCCCCGTATGCGCTGGCCATGCCTTTGGTACCTCTTCTTTGCTGTGAGTGTACAAGTTCTGCCCTGGTGGGCTTTGTTTTTCCTGGGGTGCTGCTTGCTTTCTATGCCCATGGCATCCATACATTCTGCTCTGTGTCTTGCTTGCCTTACTGCTCCTGGCTGTACCCTCGGTGGCACTATTTAGTTTGCCCTCAGTACCGTCCTTTCAATTCTCTTGACCTGCTCTGTCATCTGCATCTCGACTGATCCAAGGGGGTCGGTTTGAAATCATAAGAGGCTGTCCTGGGGACTGGACCCTTCTATTTGATTCTAATGAGGCAATATAACGCGCCTCCGCCCATCCTCAGGGGCCGCAGATAGTTGGTATTTCTGGCAATAACTCGTTGTTCTAACAGTGTTAGAGTAGTAAGAGAGATCGCTCAAGAAAGCGGCCACAGCTACTCAATGTTGAAGGTATAACACATGCAACAGCTCTGTGATCAGTAGTTTGGGGGAACTAGTGAGCAGATTCCTGGGCCATGAGTCCTGTTTTTTTGTCAGATTGATTTAGGCCTGTTTCAGATTCCATTTTTCCGCTCCATATCAACCAAATGTTTATAGTGATGCTGCTGTGAGCTGTAAACTGGATGGCTGGCTTATATATATATATATATATATATATATATATATATATATATATATATATATATATATATATATATATATATATATATATATATATATATATGTAGGTATCTATAGGTAGCTAGAGATTTAGATACAGTGCCTGTGAGCGGGTTTTGTACATATCACTTTTTTGGGTTTGGCCGGATTGATCACATCCTCCACTGATCTCGATGCTGGCTCGGCCCGGGCCTATCTTCCATATTGATCGCGCGCGGCCTTTCAATGCTCGGTTCATCGTTTCACCCCTGGGTGTCTCTTTCCCTTTCCATGGCTGCGGAAGCACGTGCCTCTTACGGAGCAGGACATTTCGGCGCCGCCGATTTGACACTGGACATTTCGCCACAGGGGCCGGTTTGGCGCGGTCAGTTCGCCGCAATTTCAATTAACATTGTAAATAAGCAATTAGGGCCGTCACACACCCTGGTCTGTAGGGCTGCGTGACTGAACAGTTAACCACAAGGCTATAGCGGTCCTATCAAGGTTATATGCACCAGTTACTCATATATATCGCTGTGAACGTAAGTAATTGATCATGACCTACGTCAATATAAGTAACTGGTGCATTTCAAAATTAAAACAATGATAAAATAGCCTAGTGGTAAGCTCTTCCGTCTCACCGCCATGTAGGCCAGGGCTTCGAGACAGCATCAATACTAGGTTATTAAAAAAATGTACTGCTGCACCGAAACATGCCGGCGTCAAAAGACACCCTGCACTGGACTGGTCGTGCTCAACAGGCCCTGCCGAAATGGAGTCTACCGTGCATTGTAGTGTGCCAGCCGAAGGCAAATGGTTACCATGTTTGCATTGTGGCAATTTTCGCAGAGGCTGTTTTCACTGTGGTGTTTCGCCCCAGCTGTTTTTTGGAGTTTTTTTTAAATAAAACATATTTGTAGTGTGTTTGTGCAGGGGTTTTGAGGGTGGTGGGTGAGGTGGTGGGGGTGGGCTATAGTTGGTGGGACACCCTCATTCTCCAAAAAAAAAACCCACAAAAAACGTCCGGGTGATAAAACCACAGTGAAAATTGCTGCAACAAAATCATGTGAAACCCTGGCAGCAAGTGTGCAAGTGGGAGGAGAGTGTGATGTGGGCATCATATCAAGCACATGGGCGTTCAGACACCTGTCACTCTCTGCAAGAGGTTAGATTAGGAGCTAGGTTTCGAACAGGTGCAAACCGCATCAACTGGGCGAATACTTCCGCAATTGGGTGACCCTCAATCAAAGGGGTTCCAGGAGTCGATCCACCCCTTTGATGTTACTTTTTTAAACTCAATTTTATTATAGTTTTACAAGACACAAGAACGACCTCTGCGTAATGAATGCCACAAAATGGACCATCCAGCTTCTAAGCAATAGCCTTTCTATTCCTAACATCTTACACCACAACTCGCTGCCTTGACAACCATAATATAACAATGCCATTTGCATCAACTATACCACCATACCTACAAGACCACGATATTTCTACCTTTCATGTAAGATCACATTGCTGTCCATGCAAGTCCCCTGAAACGTAATATCTCCCAACCCTGCCGTGTAAGGTTGTCAAGCAAGTTAGGGAATACATGTACGAGTTGTATAGGATGGGCTGGAAACAAAGAATCACCATTGGGAGATGCAGTGAGGGAGGCCTCTGCGAAGCCTCACCCCCTGCACAAGGAGGCGGTCTCCTGGACAGGGAGATGGAGCCTTGAACCGAAGGGGAACCATTCATGGATCCACTTGATCATTGTGTCCATGCCTTCCAAGATGCAGGACGGCCGCGCTCTCGGTTATACCCTAGCAGCTGGTAACAAGTCATGAACCGTGTGAGGCAGATCAAAGGCATGTTCCTTCATGGCTGGAAATGAAGGCTAGGTGAACAGGAGCTAAAGCAAGCATCCTCCAGCCGGCAGAAGCTACCGACCAATGGGGAACCAGGAGAGAGTGCACAGCGCATGACAAATCCGACTTCCCCATGAGAAGCACACCATGACATAAGATCCATTGGCTTTAAATGTGTCCTAGATATGGCCCAATCCTTCTTTTTTAACATTCTCAAACACTCAAAGTTAATGTCACAAAGGTATGTTTGTATGGCAACAGTTGGCACAGGGAGCCAAAAGTAGCTCCTGGTGGCTGTTGGTTTCGAGCTAACCAGGCTCTCCTGGAGTGGAAGCAGGAGATAAATAGCTCCCGGCAATGCCAAACCCTGTTCATTACTAGGTGGAATACTGAACAGGACCAGCATCGGATCAAAGCCCCTGCTGATCCCCACATCTGGGAGAGAGTTTCTTGCCAATATTCTTGTACCTTCTCACATTCCCTGCAAACGTGCCAAAAAGTTGCCCTAGCCCCACATTGTCTCCAGCGGAGGACCGCGACCGCCGGCCAGCTCCTGGTCACAGGGGCTGGCGGGAGATGCCATCTGTGGAGCAGCTTCTTGCTGTGTATTTTAAATTGGCTGACTATTGGGATCTGGTAGGAGTTTTCACAAATCATTTCCCACAGCTGGCCTGCAAGAGGAAATGTATAATCAATTTCCCAATTTTGCCTTATAGCCAGTGTACTTGGCTCTAACCCCATGTCTAGGGTATTATACATCTGAGAGATTAGCCTCCTGTTATATGTTTATCGAACATTAGCTCATCTTCAGTCATTTTTTAGGACACGTTTTCCTTTCCATTTATTCTAAAACACACAGCAGCCCCTTTCATCTGTAAGTAAGCAAAAGCAGGGAGTTTAGCAATCTGGAGCTGTTCGTCTGGACGCCCAGCATCTAAGCATTTCCCATCCCTTCATAACTAGCGGGCTCTGATAACCCTGCCTCAAACCAGATCCAAACGCAGACTGTTCCCCAAATTCCAAGAGGATAGAACAGGATGTAATTTAACAGTTCTTGAGGTAGGGACCCTTCAACCACTGCCACAACTGTCATCTCCCTCAGAGCAATGCTTTCCAGGGCAGCCCACAGCGTTGTGGAAGAGTGCCTTAAATGGTGAGTAATAGCCCTGAACTGGGCAGCTCAATAATAGGCCTGTAAATCTGGTAGACTCGCCTTTCACAGTGACGGAGGTAGTATCAGGGTATCATGTGCAATGCTAGGTTGCTTCCCCTCCCATTGCGAGGTCAGTATGATTGTTCACATCTCCTGCAGTGTTGGCAACATCATTGTTAGGGAGATTTTTATGCAGACCTTTGGTGAGGGATGTCAAACGTGTGCTAACCTAATAGTGAAACGTAACTCCATCCACAAGGGTAGCCAGACCACTCTAAGGGGGTAGCAATGGCCGAGCTTCCAGGCTTAATACAAGAGAGGAAGGAAGGCTGACAGTAGAGTCCCATTAGTGCATACAGTTAACCCAAGAATACACTGGCATACAGAATAAAAAAATACATTTTATTCCAGTCATACATATAACCTCTATCATGTCAAAATAAGTACTTTGGTTACACATCGCACATGATGGAACCAGCATATGTATACAAATCATCTGTGATCAATTAATAGTAAATCACCCCTACTACTAAGCTGTAAGTCCACTGCCTGGTGATAGGCACTGCACACATACTCTAGGGGGTGAAGAGTAGAGACAAGGGAACTCGGGATACAGTAAAATAATGCATTTGCCTAGTAATTATCAGGACCGAAGACACCATACACACAATAATGTCAGTATTCTTAACCCTATAGAACAAAGAAACCTTACTGATAGAAGTGCACACTACACATTGAATATATATATATATATAGACCTAGAGGGAGACATAAGGGTTACACATTAATAACCAAACCCAGCGTCCACACCAAAAGTGAAAATTAGGCTAGGCTTACAGTAATGCCCACAATAAGTCATTGCACTCCTAGAAAAGGCAATGGACCCCATTACGGGTGGGGCGATATAAATGGCATTACCACCATGAAGTCCAGCGAAATGAGTGGCAAATTTCAAGGCGACGCGTGCATTTCCCAACCATCGTCAATAACTCCACTCCCGCCCGGCAGAATTAGTGACCAAAATCATTCCTGATCAGCAACTCTAGCACGTTTCGGTGGAATTAGCACTACCACCAGAAAAGGGGTGCAATTACCGGACTGTAATACTGCCGAGCGGAAATAGCACCAGAAAGCAAATGGGAAGCTGTGCAGTGCCCATATTTAAAAATGCACTCAACTTAAAATCACCATTTTGGAAACGCCACCGGAACCTGAAAAAGATGTCAGGAGTCAAATCAAAAGCCAAGGTGCCTGAAATGTGGCTTAGAAAGCGAACATTCATTGAGGCAGAGCTCAACGTGCTTTCTTAGCAGGTGATGGCCCATGCAGATGCGTTCCATGGGCGCACAACTGGGAGACTACTGAACAGAGGTACAATGGGATGCGGGCAAGATACAGGGCAAGGTGGAGACTGTGCGGATAGTGCCACAGGGACTGTGAGGACCTCAGGAAAATAAGGGGCGATCTGAAATCTAGGGCACGCACCCTAGTAGCCAACCACTGTAGAGAGACCGCAGTTACCAGAGGAGGGAGGGAGGAAGCTGTCAGCAGCATACTCCACATGGCGGCCTTGGGAGGAGTCTGTCAGCAGCATACTCCACATGGCGACCTTGGGAGGAGAAGCATACTTCACATGGCGGCCTTGGGAGGAGTCTGTCAGCAGCATAATCCACATGGCGGCCTTGGGAGGAGTCTGTCAGCAGCATACTTCACATGGCGGCCTTGGGAGGAGTCTGTCAGCAGCATACTCCACATGGCGACCTTGGGAGGAGAAGCATACTTCACATGGCGACCTTGGGAGGAGAAGCATACTTCACATGGCGGACTTGGGAGGAGTCTGTCAACAGCATACTCCACATGGCAGCCTTCGGAGGAGGCTGTCAGCAGCATACTCCACATGGTGGCCTTGGGAGGAGTCTGTTAGCAGCATACTCCACATGGCGGCTTTGGGAGGAGTCTGTCAGCAGCATACTACACATGGCGGCCTTGGGAGGAGTCTGTCAGCAGCATACTCCACATGGCGGCCTAGGGAGGAGCAGCATACTTCACATGGCGGCCTTGGGAGGAGTCTGTCAGCAGCATACTCCACATGGTGGCCTTGGGAGGAGCAGCATACTTCACATGCCGACCTTGGGAGGAGGCTGTCGGCAGCATACTCCACATGGCGGCCTTGGGAGGAGTCTGTCAGCAGCATACTCCACATGGCGGCCTTGGGATGAGGCTGTCAGTAGCATAATCCACACGGCGGCCTTGGGAGGAGCAGCATACTACAGTTGGCGGCCTTGGGAGGAGTCTGTCAGCAGCATACTCCACATGGCGGCCTTGGGAGGAGCAGCATACTTCACAAGTCGGCCTTGGGATGAGTCTGTCAGCAGCATAATCCACATGGCGGCCTTGGGAGGAGCAGCATACTTCACATGGCGGCCTTGGGAGGAGGCTGTCAGCAGTATAATCCACATGGCCGCCTTGGGAGGAGCAGCATACTTCACATGGCAGCCTTGGGAGGAGTCTGTCAGCAGCATACTCCACATGGCAGCTTTGGAATGAGTCTGTCAGCAGCATACTACACATGGCGGCCTTGGGAGGAGTCTGTCAGCAGCATACTCCACATAGCGGCCTTGGGAGGAGCAGCATATTTCACATGGCGGCCTTGGGAGGAGTCTGTCAGCAGCATAGTCCACATGGTGGCCTTGGGAGGAGCAGCATACTTCACATGGCGACCTTGGGAGGAGGCTGTCGGCAGCATATTCCACATGGTGGCCTTGGGAGGAGTCTGTCAGCAGCATACTCCACATGGCGTCCTTGGGATGAGGCTGTCAGTAGCATAATCCACATGGCGGCCTTGGGAGGAGCAGCATACTACAGTTGGCGGCCTTGGGAGGAGTCTGTCAGCAGCATACTCCACATGGCGGCCTTGGGAGGAGCAGCATACTTCACATGGTGGCCTTGGGATGAGTCTGTCAGCAGCATAATCCACATGGCGGCCTTGGGAGGAGCAGCATACTTCACATGGCGGCCTTGGGAGGAAGCTGTCAGCAGCATAATCCACATGGCGGCCTTGGGAGGAGCAGCATACTTCACATGGCGGCCTTGGGAGGAGTCTGTCAGCAGCATACTCCACATGGCGGCCTTGGGAGGAGCAGCATACTTCACAGGACAGCCTTGGGAGGAGTCTGTGAGCAGCATACTACACATGGCAGCTTTGGGAGGAGTCTGTCAGCAGCATACTACACATGGCGGCCTTGGGAGGAGTCTGTCAGCAGCATACTCCACATGGCGGCCTTGGGAGGAGGAGCATACTTCACATGGTGGCCTTGGGAGGAGTCTGTTGGCAGCATATTCCACATGGCGGCCTTGGGAGGAGTCTGCAGCAGCATACTCCACATGGCGGCCTTGGGATGAGGCTGTCAGTAGCATAATCCACATGGCGGCCTTGGGAGGAGCAGCATACTTCACATGGCGGCCTTGAGAGGAGTCTGTCAGCAGCATACTCCACATGGCGGCCTTGGGAGGAGCAGCATACTTCACATGGCGGCCTTGGGATGAGTCTGTCAGCAGCATAATCCACATAGCGGCCTTGGGAGGAGCAGCATACTTCACATGGCGGCCTTGGGAGGAGGCTGTCAGCAGCATAATCCACATGGCGGCCTTGGGAGTAGCAGCATACTTCACATGGCGGCCTTGGGAGGAGTCTGTCAGCAGCATACTGCAAATGGCGGCCTTGTGAGGAGCAGCACTCTTCACATGGCGGCCTTGGGATGAGTCTGTCAGCAGCATAATCCACATGGTGGCCTTGGGAGGAGCAGCATACTTCACATGGCAGCCTTGGGAGGAGTCTGTCAGCAGCATACTCCACATGGCAGCTTTGGAATGAGTCTGTCAGCAGCATACTACACATGGCGGCCTTGGGAGGAGTCTGTCAGCAGCAAACTCCACATAGCGGCCTTGGGAGGAGCAGCATATTTCACATGGCGGCCTTGGGAGGAGTCTGTCAGCAGCATAGTCCACATGGTGGCCTTGGGAGGAGCAGCATACTTCACATGGCGACCTTGGGAGGAGGCTGTCGGCAGCATATTCCACATGGTGGCCTTGGGAGGAGTCTGTCAGCAGCATACTCCACATGGCGTCCTTGGGATGAGGCTGTCAGTAGCATAATCCACATGGCGGCCTTGGGAGGAGCAGCATACTACAGTTGGCGGCCTTGGGAGGAGTCTGTCAGCAGCATACTCCACATGGCGGCCTTGGGAGGAGCAGCATACTTCACATGGTGGCCTTGGGATGAGTCTGTCAGCAGCATAATCCACATGGCGGCCTTGGGAGGAGCAGCATACTTCACATGGCGGCCTTGGGAGGAAGCTGTCAGCAGCATAATCCACATGGCGGCCTTGGGAGGAGCAGCATACTTCACATGGCGGCCTTGGGAGGAGTCTGTCAGCAGCATACTCCACATGGCGGCCTTGGGAGGAGCAGCATACTTCACAGGACAGCCTTGGGAGGAGTCTGTGAGCAGCATACTACACATGGCGGCTTTGGGAGGAGTCTGTCAGCAGCATACTACACATGGCGGCCTTGGGAGGAGTCTGTCAGCAGCATACTCCACATGGCGGCCTTGGGAGGAGCAGCATACTTCACATGGTGGCCTTGGGAGGAGTCTGTTGGCAGCATATTCCACATGGCGGCCTTGGGAGGAGTCTGCAGCAGCATACTCCACATGGCGGCCTTGGGATGAGGCTGTCAGTAGCATAATCCACATGGCGGCCTTGGGAGGAGCAGCATACTTCACATGGCGGCCTTGAGAGGAGTCTGTCAGCAGCATACTCCACATGGCGGCCTTGGGAGGAGCAGCATACTTCACATGGCGGCCTTGGGATGAGTCTGTCAGCAGCATAATCCACATAGCGGCCTTGGGAGGAGCAGCATACTTCACATGGCGGCCTTGGGAGGAGGCTGTCAGCAGCATAATCCACATGGCGGCCTTGGGAGTAGCAGCATACTTCACATGGCGGCCTTGGGAGGAGTCTGTCAGCAGCATAATGCAAATGGCGGCCTTGTGAGGAGCAGCACTCTTCACATGGCGGCCTTAGGATGAGTCTGTCAGCAGCATAATCCACATGGCGGCCTTGGGAGGAGCAGCATACTTCACATGGCAGCCTTGGGAGGAGGCTGTCAGCAGCATAATCCACATGGCGGCCTTGGGAGGAGCAGCATACTTCACATGGCAGCCTTGGGAGGAGTCTGTCAGGAGCATAATCCACATAGCGGCCTTGGGAGGAGCAGCATACTTCACATGGCGGCCTTGGGAGGAGGCTGTCAGCAGCATAATCCACATGGCGGCCTTGGGAGGAGCAGCATACTTCACATGGCGGCCTTGTGAGGAGCAGCTTACTTCACATGGCGGCCTTGGGATGAGTCTGTCAGCAGCATATTCCACAAATAGCGGCCTTGGGAGGAGCAGAATACTTCACATGGCAGCCTTGGGAGGAGGCTGTCAGCAGCATAATCCACATGGCGGCCTTGGTAGGAGCAGCATACTTCACATGGCGGCCTTGGGAGGAGTCTGTCAGCAGCATACTCCACATGGCGGCTTTGGGATGAGGCTGTCAGCAGCATAATCCACATGGCGGCCTTGGGAGGAGCAGCATACTTCACATGGTGGCCTTGGGAGGAGGCTGTTAGCAGCATACTCCACATGGCGGCCTTGGGATGAGGCTGTCAGCAGCATAATCCAAATGGTGGCCTTGGGAGGAGCAGCATACTTCACATGGCAGCCTTGGGAGGAGGCTGTCCGTAGCATACTCCACATGGCGGCCTTGGGATGAGGCTGTCAGCAGCATAATCCACATGGCGGCCATGGGAGGAGCAGCATACTTCACATGGCGGCCTTGGGAGGAGGCTGTCAGCAGCATACTCCACATGGCGGCCTTGGGATGAGGCTGTCAGCAGCATAATCCACATGGCGGCCTTGGGAGGAGCAGCATACTTCACATGGCGGCCATGGGAGGAGGCTGTCAGCAGCATAATCCACATGGCGGCCTTGGGAGGAGCAGCATACTTCACATGGCGGCCTTGGGAGGAGTCTGTCAGCAGCATACTCCACATGGCGGCCTTGGGAGGAGCAGCATACTTCACATGGCGGCCTTGGGAGGAGGCTGTCAGCAGCATAATCCACATGGCGGCCTAGGGAGGAGCAGCATACTTCACATGGTGGCCTTGGGAGGAGGCTGTCAGCAGCATAATCCACATGGCGGCCTTGGGAGGAGCAACATACTTCACATGGCGGCCTTGGGAGGAGTCTGTCAGCAGCATACTCCACATGGCGGCCTTGGGATGAGGCTGTCAGTACCATAATCCACATGGCGGCCTTGGGAGGAGCAGCATACTTCACATGGCGGCCTTGGGAGGAGGCTGTCAGCAGCATACTCCACATGGCGGCCTTGGGACGAGGCTGTCAGCAGCATAATCCACATGGCGGCCTTGGGAGGAGCAGCATACTTCACATGGCGGCCTTGGGAGGAGGCTGTCAGCAGCATACTCCACATGGCGGCCTTGGGATGAGGCTGTCAGCAGCATAATCCACATGGCGGCCTTGGGAGGAGCAGCATACTTCACATGGCGGCCTTGGGAGGAGGCTGTCAGCAGCATACTCCACATGGCGGCCTTGGGATGAGGCTGTCAGCAGCATTATCCACATGGCGGCCTTGGGAGGAGCAGCATACTTCACATGGCGGCCTTGGGAGGAGGCTGTCAGCAGCATACTCCACATGGCAGCCTTGGAAGGAGTCTGTCAGCAGCATAATCCACATGGCGGCCTTGGGAGGAGGCTGTCAGCAGCATATTCCACATGGCGGCCTTGGGAGGAGTCTGTCAGCAGCATACTCCACATGGCCGCCTTGGGAGGAGCAGCATACTTCACATGGCGGCCTTGGGAGGAGTCTGTCAGCAGCATACTTCACATGGCGGCCTTGGGAGGAGTCTGTCAGCAGCATACTCCACATGGCGGCCTTGAGAGGAGTCTGTCAGCAGCATACTCCACATAGCGGCCTTGGGAGGAGGCTGTCAGCAGCATACTCCACATGGCGGCCTTTTGAGGAGTCTGTCAGCAGCCTCCGGCCTTGGGAGGAGGCTGTCAGCAGCATACTTTACATGGCGGCCTTGGGAGGAGGCTGTCAGCAGCATACTCCACATGGCGGCCTTCGGAGGAAGCTGTCAGCAGCATATTCCACATGGCGGCCTTGGGAGGAGGCCTTGGGAGGAGTCTGTCAGCAGCATACTTCACATGGCGGCCTTGGGAGGAGGCTGTCAGCAGCATACTCCACATGGCCGCTTTGGGATGAGGCTGTCAGCAGCATAATCCACATGGCGGCCTTGGGAGGAGCAGCATACTTCACATGGTGGCCTTGGGAGGAGGCTGTTAGCAGCATACTCCACATGGCGGCCTTGGGATGAGGCTGTCAGCAGCATAATCCAAATGGTGGCCTTGGGAGGAGCAGCATACTTCACATGGCAGCCTTGGGAGGAGGCTGTCCGTAGCATACTCCACATGGCGGCCTTGGGATGAGGCTGTCAGCAGCATAATCCACATGGCGGCCATGGGAGGAGCAGCATACTTCACATGGCGGCCTTGGGAGGAGGCTGTCAGCAGCATACTCCACATGGCGGCCTTGGGATGAGGCTGTCAGCAGCATAATCCACATGGCGGCCTTGGGAGGAGCAGCATACTTCACATGGCGGCCTTGGGAGGAGGCTGTCAACAGCATAATCCACATGGCGGCCTTGGGAGGAGCAGCATACTTCACATGGCGGCCTTGGGAGGAGTCTGTCAGCAGCATACTCCACATGGCGGCCTTGGGAGGAGCAGCATACTTCACATGGCGGCCTTGGGAAGAGGCTGTCAGCAGCATAATCCACATGGCGGCCTAGGGAGGAGCAGCATACTTCACATGGTGGCCTTGGGAGGAGGCTGTCAGCAGCATAATCCACATGGCGGCCTTGGGAGGAGCAACATACTTCACATGGCGGCCTTGGGAGGAGTCTGTCAGCAGCATACTCCACATGGCGGCCTTGGGATGAGGCTGTCAGTAGCATAATCCACATGGCGGCCTTGGGAGGAGCAGCATACTTCACATGGCGGCCTTGGGAGGAGGCTGTCAGCAGCATACTCCACATGGCGGCCTTGGGACGAGGCTGTCAGCAGCATAATCCACATGGCGGCCTTGGGAGGAGCAGCATACTTCACATGGCGGCCTTGGGAGGAGGCTGTCAGCAGCATACTCCACATGGCGGCCTTGGGACGAGGCTGTCAGCAGCATAATCCACATGGCGGCCTTGGGAGGAGCAGCATACTTCACATGGCGGCCTTGGGAGGAGGCTGTCAGCAGCATACTCCACATGGCGGCCTTGGGATGAGGCTGTCAGCAGCATTATCCACATGGCGGCCTTGGGAGGAGCAGCATACTTCACATGGCGGCCTTGGGAGGAGGCTGTCAGCAGCATACTCCACATGGCAGCCTTGGAAGGAGTCTGTCAGCAGCATAATCCACATGGCGGCCTTGGGAGGAGGCTGTCAGCAGCATATTCCACATGGCGGCCTTGGGAGGAGTCTGTCAGCAGCATACTCCACATGGCCGCCTTGGGAGGAGCAGCATACTTCACATGGCGGCCTTGGGAGGAGTCTGTCAGCAGCATACTTCACATGGCGGCCTTGGGAGGAGTCTGTCAGCAGCATACTCCACATGGCGGCCTTGAGAGGAGTCTGTCAGCAGCATACTCCACATAGCGGCCTTGGGAGGAGGCTGTCAGCAGCATACTCCACATGGCGGCCTTTTGAGGAGTCTGTCAGCAGCCTCCAGCCTTGGGAGGAGGCTGTCAGCAGCATACTTTACATGGCAGCCTTGGGAGGAGGCTGTCAGCAGCATACTCCACATGGCGGCCTTCGGAGGAAGCTGTCAGCAGCATATTCCACATGGCGGCCTTGGGAGGAGGCCTTGGGAGGAGTCTGTCAGCAGCATACTCCACATGGAGGCCTTGGGAGGAGTCTGTCAGCAGCATACTTCACATGGCGGCCTTGGGAGGAGGCTGTCAGCAGCATACTCCACATGGCGGCCTTTTGAGGAGTCTGTCAGCAGCCTCCGGCCTTGGGAGGAGGCTGTCAGCAGCATACTCCACAAGGCGGCCATACTCCACATGGCACACATGGCAGCCTTGGAAGGAGGCTGTCTGCAGTCCACATGGCGGGCCTGGAGGGCGTAGTGTGGCAGAGGGTGGAGCTAGCAACCAGGAAGACCGTGCTGAGTACATGAGTTGCCTATGGGCCACTTTCCCACCAACTCCAAGGTAATGTATTCCTACACACTTGCACCCATCAGGCAAAGCATGGGGCAGGCAATACACAAGCACAATTAACCCATGTTAACCGCTCCTCACTCACCTTCCACGCCTCTAAACTCTTAAACTCCTCCCTTATTTTCTCCCGCCTCTTCTACTGCTCTTCTCTCCTCTTCGGACTCCCTGTCTCTCATCTGACTCCCCTAAAATCCATCTACCACTCCTCTATCCGTACTCTCTGTCTTCTTGGCCTCGAGATTTTATTTTCACCACACTCTCTCAACTTGGCTGGCTTCCCTTCCTCTCACAACTAAAATTTCAATTCCTCTGTCTTGTCTTCAAATCTCTCCATGATCTCGCCCCCCATCTTCCTTCCCTCCTCTCATTTTACTCTCCCTCCAGCTCTCCCTTCTCAGCTGATCTCTACTTACTCACTGTACCCCCAGATCAATGTGCCTCCTCACGCTTCCGTTCCTTTCAACTCTTGGCCCCCCTTCATTGGAACTTCCTACCTCTTTCTATCCGTTCCACCCCTACCTACTCATCCTTCCGCTCCTCCTTGAAAGCCCTTCTCCACTCCCCTCCTGACTTTCCTTCCCTACCTTCTCTCCCCCTCAACTCCCCTGGCCCCCCTTCCCATTCCCTCCCTCCATCCCTCCCCCTTCTTCCCACTCTCGCTGATCTCAAATCAGACATTGAAACCTTCCTTACATATCTCCTCTCCCCTCCCTTACCCCTCCCCCTCCTTCTAAGTAAATTGTTCTACATATTGTATCACTGATTTGTTCATGATTGTAAATATCCGTCTTTCATTATTGTACCTTATTGTTATACTGTAAAGCGCTTTGGATTAAAGCGCTATATAAACTTAATAAACATAAACATGTTATTCAACTTTACTCTCCCCCTCGTCTTCTTTTCCAGCTACTTGGTCGATTGCTCCCTACGCTTCCTACCCTGAACCAGCCCTTTACTGACTTCTCAGCTACATTCATCCCTTCCCCCTTTCACGCTGCCTCTTCTCCTTCCTCTTCTGCCTTCCCGCTCCAATTCCTTCCCACTTTTTTTCCCTTTTTTGACGCTGATAATGTTATATTTCTTTAAAGAGCTCCCCCCACTACTCCTTCCGGATAAAGCTTTCCATTTTTCTCTCATCCTGATTCCATTACCGCCACTTTTTCTCATCCTGTAAGTTTTCTCACCTCTTATCCCGTATCTCACCACTTTTATTAACTCTTCTCTCTCCTCATCTATGTTTCAAGTATGCTATCATATTTCCTATCCTGACAAAAACCCTCTTTGGATCCGATCACTCTCTCCCTTCTAATTACTATCCCACTCCTTTCTCCCTTTTCTTTCTAAGCGTCTTAGTGAGCCATCCACTCTGAAACTCTACCGCCATCTGCACTTTCTTCTTTGCCTTCACCAGTCTGGCTTATGTCCTTTGCATTCCACCAAGACAGCTTTGCTTCACGCCTCCAACTTTCTCCTCACTGCCAGGCCGTCACGCACTCTTGGATACTTATTCTACTCAACCTTTCTAACACATTCGATACGATTCATCACTCCACACTGTTTTCCTCTTTTTCCTCCTGGGTTTTCTCTGATTTTTGTCCTAGCTCTCCACTCGTACTTTCCCGTTTCATGGTCTGGCCCCGGTTCCCCTTGCCTCCCTCTCTAATTCGGTGTCTGGCAAGGCTCTGTCCTACCATTTTCTCGCTTTATGCAGGGCCTCCCCCTCTGGGAGTATCTCTAAATGTGGGGTTTCACTTTTATGCTGATGACACTCAAATCATCTTTTCCTTCTATAACTCTACACACATCTCTTTCCCCATGCTTGTTGACCATCAAACATTTGATGAATTCTCAATTTCTTCATCTTAATGCTAAAGAAAGTCCTTTTCTTCCCTCCCTCTTCCTCTGTCACTTTCCTTCCAGTTTCTGCTCTATCATACCCCCCTGTTCTGTTACCTTTCTCTAAATCTGCAGAGAACATGGATGTACTCTTTGCCTTCTTTTTCCCATCATAGTAATACTACCGCTAAAACCTGTTGGTTTCATTTTTACAACATCCGTAAGATTCATTCTACTGTTCTTTTCCACTGCAAAACCCCTAATTGTGGTAGTCACTTTTTCCTCATCTTTTCCAGTGCTCTTCCTTATTCCCTGGTCTTCCTGCCAACCAGCACTCTGCACTCTGTCTAGTTTACCATCTCTCCATCCTCTTCTGCCCCCCTCTTCTCGCTCTTCTATCTCCTCAGCTCTTCTCACTTGGCTTTCATTTGAAGCTTGTGTCCTTTAGAATACTGGCCCCTTTACTTGGGGTTACACAGAATATACTCAGGATAGCTCTAGCGCAGACCACCTGTGGATGCGAACAGCAGCTGCGAACCCCCATCCACAACCTCAGCCTCCCGCACTGATGCTTGTGTCCTTTTTAATTTCCATTGCACCATTTTCAAGTTTCTTTCTGGCCTATGCCTGCCTTATCTTTCATCTCTGATATCCTTTTACTCACCTTCTTGTTCTCCCCCGTCTCCATCTTTCGTTCTCCTAGCCGTGCCAAAGTCTCCTTGTGCCCATCCTTATTTTGATCCTTCTCCCTCCTTGCTACTGGGTACTGGCACTCCCTGCCTCTTTCAATTCTTGCCAGGCACCACTGACCAAACTCCTGCAGCTGCTACAGTGAGACACTTATCCATGGACCCCTCCCCCATCCCAGCCTTTCATCTCTGCGCACCAGTCCTGCTCTGGCCGTGCATTGTATTAGCATCGTAGCGATGACACAGACACACCTTCAGCGGATGATGATGCCAAAGTTGCACAGGCTTCTGAATCTGGGTGTAGGCACTGCCAAGAGCATACCACCTCATACCAGCTCAGTTCTGCTGGGGGGTGAAATGGCTACTTCTGTATCAGCCACCCCTACAGAGGGACCTGTGGTAAGAACACCACCAAGGCGCTCTCTGCAGCACATCCCTCGTCTCACCACTCCAACTCAGAAATTGAAGGCAATAGAAGGAAGAAGTAGGGGCTTCTGTATGCCTGGAGGGTGTGGGGAGGGCTGTGTGTTGGGGATGATTGTGTGGGGCAGAGGGGTGTTGTGGATGAGGGTGTGGGTAGGGCAGAGCTGAGCACATGTTAAGGGTCTGCAAAGGTGTGGTAGTTCAGGAGATAAGGTGTTTCTTTGTTTATTTTATTTATATAGCGCCTGACCCAGGGTTATCTGGGCGCTCATGGTGAAGATAACGGATACAGGATATAGGTTATGCAGTCATAATACATAGGACACATGATACATACAAGGCTTATGCTGCGCATGATACATACAGAGGCATGAAATACGTAACAAGAGGTTTAGTTAATGCAGTTAATGCGAAAGACAAAGCATACATTACATGCATACAGGAGAGAGTAAGAACATACATGGGCAGACTGAGGTCATGGTCATGGTAGGTAATGTTAGATCTTGTTGAGTAGCCAGGTGATGGCGTGACTTCTGAATTTTTTAAAAGTTTGAATGGATTTGATATCCTGTGGGAGTGTGTTCCATAATTGGGCAGCAAGAACCGGGAAGCTGGAGCCGCCTGCTTTTTTAAGGTTATATCTGGGTACCACTAGGCAGGAGGTTCGTCAGTCAGTGACCGGGCGGACAGACGGGCACAAAGTATAGGCAGCCCGTGCAACACACGTCTCCTCCCCCATGTGGTGCCTGTCTCCTTTCCTGCTGTGACCTTGCATGCTGCTGTAGCTCAATGAACAGTAGCACGTTGCGGACACCATTGTTTATGTCTGCTTGTGGCTGCATGGAAGTGTGTTTGAGAAAGGTGTGGGCCTTAAACACCCTTTTGGTAGCAATTGTTGGCACCTGCAGATTCATTTTCATTACCTCGATTATTTTACCTCCACTTGATGCACTGTGTTTTTGGAAAAATTAACACCTATTGTTGTTGGTTTTCTGGCAGTGTTTCATCTTGTAATACAGTGGATAGTCTTGTTTAGGGCTATTACTGCTGGCGTAATTAGCACTGGAGAAATAACCCTCCATTTATGGGAGCTAATTCCTCCAGCGCCAAATGTGCCAACAGAATTACGACCGGTGGAATTATGTCTGTAACCAGTAATTTGGGAGAATGGTAAAACTGACGGTAATTCCGTTACCGCCACTTTTTCCATTACTGCCAAACTCATAATGAGGTCCAGTGATACAAAAGTAGCCACAAAGGTGCAAAGTAACAAGACCTTTCTATGGGCAGATGGGTAATGCAGGAAAATCAGGAGTACCTGCTAAAATCCTAGTCAGTGGGCCTAATATTCAAGGACCCGTGGGGTTTGGTGGACGGGAGGCAGACACATGTTTAACTGCAGTAGCCACCTCAAAGGAATTTCAGGTTAAGTTTTGAAGGTCCCCCATCAGAATAACAAGGAAAAGTCAAGAGGCAGATCTGTGGTTGTGGAAACAATCCAGGGAAGTCCCAGTTTACCCCAGAGATGCAGAGAGGACAATAACCAAACACAGTGGACACCGGAAACAACTTTCTGAGGAGATCCAGTGCCAGGTTCAAGACCCAGCAGCTCCAGAGAGAAGCGATGCAGAACAGGATTCCAGACAATGTAAGTCAATGTCAACAACTTGCTCGGAGGTGAGCTGCTAGAACCCACTACCAGATACCAAGGGGATCTCTGGGTTAAGCGTTTTCAATAATCCACCTTACTTTACACTTTATTTCGTAAACTTGCTCAATAAAGTACATAAAAAGGTAATCACAATAAATATTAAAACATATCATCAATACATGGAAGAATTCATTAATCAAATATTTAAAAAAAGATTATGATCAAAGTTATAATCGGGCGGTTACCAAAAGCTTGGTCCAGGAACACTTAAACAACCCAGTTAGCAAAGTATCTTAATTTGAAGGCGTATTGCAAGATCCATTCAGCTACAAACTTCAACACTGGCCAAACGATGACCCTGATGGCCCAAAAGAACAATATGACCGACTTGAAGTGTGTATCACCAGTCAGAAGTTAAAGCAATAGTGACGATGGATTCCAGGAAGACGGAATAATACTGGCAAGTAAGTTCAGGTGGCTCGAATAACTAAGAGAGGCAACCCACCAGCAGACACTGTTCCAACGAAAGAGAACAATGGTGGGGGTGACCCAGGACGGGCCAGGCAAGCAGATAAGGTGAGGTAGTGGAGTCCCACCACCTTTCTAGGCAACAGCAGCTCCAACATCAAGATGCACAACCCAAGCGGTTAAAATAGGATGCACCAGGAAAATGACCAATAACACAGTTCAGCACAGGAAGCCTGCTGATCTTTTTTTATTTTTTTTTATCAGTGCATTTTGGTTAAAATAACCTTAACACCGAATTGGTAAAAAAAACATTAAACATGAGCTCACAATTAGCAATTGCATAATTTCATTATTTCATCAAATGTAAAGGTTTCAAAAATAAAATGTCACAAAACAGACACAAATACAACCTAAAATAATTACATTATTCTACATTTTATCATATGGGAACAAATAAAAATGATGCATCACAGAATAAACACAAATACAACCTGGAGCAACCGGGGGATCATTATTTGCTGATCATCTCAGAATAACACCCGTCATGCCACACCGGATTGTGTGGCACACAGAATTGGCCAAACATAGCAAGTACCAATTTTGGTCACCCTGCATAATTTCAAGGTTCGTTACAAAGTTTGAGTATGCCCTACTGTATGTTTGCTCCAGGATATCACATTGGGTGAGGACGTGACGGCTGGATTCGATGTAGCTAGAACATAGACTGCAACGTCGCTCTTCCCGAGCAACTCCAAACCAACTCCCAATATATTCGTACCTGGGTAGGATACGAAGACGTAGGTATACCACAAATTCACTCATTTTGTGGGTGCATGGTCTAGTTAGGTAAGAGCATTGGCTGTCGATTTTAAAGGCCTGCTGGGTGGATTCTAAATAGCGACTTTTCTGGGCTAGTTTATTAAGGGAAATGCTTCTGTCCCACTCCCAGGTGTTCCGCTTCAGTAAATGCAGATAGTCAGGCATGTCTGTTAGAAGTGAGAGTTGGAAGCATATCTCCTCACAATGGGCCTCCACTGTCTTCAGTGAAATCAAAAAAGGGTATTTAGAGGCAGTCCCCAAGCTGGGTGCTACCAGACTCAGGTGCTTGTGATCATCCAAGGGGCACAATCTCAAGGCGCAGTAGAGTTTACAAAGCTCAAGATACCAATGCGCTTGTGGGGACCAGACCCCCAACTCCAGTCTTAAGGCTTCGACTGGGGTGGTCTTGGGAACATTCAGGATAGACCTTAAAAGCTTCCCCTCTAGTGCCTCCAACCAGGCCACTTGACCCACAGCCAGGAGATCCAGGCCATAAGTCAGAGCAGGGATAACACTGGTCTGGTATATCCTGATCAGACCCTCGATCTTATACCCGCCTGAGCTAGACACAAAATGTTTTATCAGGGGTCATTTCTTAAGTGTGCAACAGGAAACAACCTCACCATAAAATTCCTTGGTTGGGTTAGAGCGGATGGGGATGCCCAGATATGTATAGTCATCCAGCACCTCTAGCTTAGTACCATTCAGCGCCCATACATACAGGGGTGCCATTTCGGCCTTCTGCCTAGCACCATAACCTTTGTTTTAGATGGATTTATTAGCAGGTTATTTGCGCTGGCATATTCCCTTAGTGTTTTTATGGCTGCTGGAGCACAATTTGTGTGTTGTCCATAAGGATGGAATCATCCGCATACATTAGCCAGGGTAAGGACACACCCACAAGCCTAGGTGGAAACCTTCTGATACCCTGCATAGCAGGATCTAAATCTGACGTATAAAGGTTGTAAAGTAGCGGGGCAAGTGCACATCCCTGTTTCAGGCCGATGTTAGTTTTGATAGTACCAGACAAGTACCCCTCCTGCGATAAGCGAATAGATACCAAAGTCCCACTGTGCAGTTCCTTGATGAAATAAAGGAGGACTGGATCCAGGGCCCATTGTGAGAGTTTGTGTCTGAGCCTATCCCAGCAGACCGTGTCAAATGCCCTGCAGTAGTCCACAAAGCATATACAAATCTCCTGCTTGGAGGCTATCATGTCAGCCAATAGGAGCTGCAGAGCACAGTTCTTATGGAGGGAGCTGTGGCCCCTATGGAACCCGGTTTGGCAACGACACAGATGGCCGGAAGCCTCAGCCCAGGCGTTGGGTTGCTTCAATAATAGGGTAGAAAAAATCTTGGCATAAGAATCCAGCATAGCAAGGAGTCTGTAGTTAGAGGGGGGCCCGATTACCTTTCTTGAACACTGCTATCAAGATGGACTTCTTCCAACTACTCGGGACGAATCCCAAGGCTAAGATTCCATGGAACCATGGGGCCAAGATCGAAGCCCAAGCAGGTGGATTAGCCTTGAATACTGTGTTGGGGATTGAATCCGTGGGCCATCAGCCCGAGATGACTTCAAGCTCTTAATGACCCCCTCAATATCATCAGCCTCAAAATAACTCAATATTCACAAATTGGTAGGCAATACCACAGACTCTGAGGGAGCTAACAACAGATATGAAAACAGAGACCCCCTGTAGGCCTGCCATGTTACCTCAGGGATAGGTTTCAGTTCTTTTGGGGATTGTCCTGCCATAAAAGCCATAAAGAATGATCCAAAATTTGGCACAATTGTTGTTTTGAAATAAGTCGAACATATTTACCCACCTTGTGCTTTGCAGTGACCCCCTGTGATGGGGGATCCAGTTTGTATACGTTGTGGACAATGCTCTAAGTTTATTTTCACGAACTGTAGGATCAAGGTCAACACATTTCTTGGTGGCTGTCACCTCTGCACGATAAACCCTTTTCCTCTGTTGTATTGCAGCATCAAATGGGGCCAATCCAGCTCTGGTGCACATTAAAAATGTAGCACAAGGTAGCCCTCAGATTCCCCCTCCCCGGATACCAAACTATTTGAAATTAAGTGACCCTCTGATTCAAGGAATGGGTTCATCCTAGCAATCACCCTCTCACACCAGCACAGGCAGTTGCCAGCATTATTGACCACCACACCAGGACAGGCAAGGCCAGCCCCCCTCCTGACACTCACAGGAGGCCAATCCCAGGCCAACAACAGGTGGTTACTCAGATTCGTCTGAACCATATTGATCAGACTCAACACGTCCCATATTTCCTGACATACAAAGACATAGTCGATGCATGACTGGGATTTTCCATTAGACCAAGTGTATCCAATCACGTGGTCCCCAAGCAGCTTCATATTTAGACATATCAAATTATGGAGATCTAGTAGTACAAATCAGCCCTTCGTAGTGGCATTTGCCCTATGACCGTCCAACACTGATGGACAGTCGGGTATAGGTCCAGGCGGTCCATTCCCCACTGGGGTGAGCATGTGTTCAATAAAATCTCCTGTAATGAGTGACCCACCCCGAGGATAACGGAGATACCACTGGAAAAGCAGTTCCATCACTCTCACATGGACATCCACCACATTAAACGCCCCCGGTGGTTTGTAAAGATTAATAATCAAAATAGGTTCAGGGAAGGTTCATTTAAGACGGCCGCCAGGACATCCACATTTTTACTGCTTCATATAGAAGGCTAGGTTTAGATTACATTTTGCGCCAATAGCCAGCCCACCCGTGGGCCGCCCCCTCATACTTTTCTTAGCAAGCAGACAGACCACATTGTAGCCGTCCATTTGGAAGTTCTCAAGACACCAAGTGTCCTTTAAAGAAGACAGCAATTTTACACCATTTGGGTTTACCAGAAAAGAACAGAACCCTCTCGTATTTAGTGGCTGCGTGTCCTTTGACGATCACGGGCGGCCTGTCGCAGGGTCCCTGGCGGTCTTCGTGCACCAGGTAACCCTAGGACTGGAGCCCTTTTTTTCACCCATCATCTCAACTTGGGCATCCAAATAGGGGGGACCACTCTAAAGGAGACTGAGTGCCAAAACTCCTTACATCAGATGGTTGTCTGCAGACTGTCAACTGGAAGCCCATTTTGTACAAATCAAGATAATAGAGACTCATCAATGCTGAGGTGGCAGGGGTAGTAAATTCCAACACAGCCCAGTTAGTCGCACTGTTGGCTTTTGGTAACACAATCCTGTTGATGTCCTTGCTACATATGTTGCTAAGTGATGTCACACTGTGGAAAAGGTTCAACAGAAAACTCTGGTTCACAAAGGGGCTAGTGTTTAGGGGGGTTAATTCCTCCAGTTTTATTCCACTGCCGTAGAAAGGTAGATTGACCTGACATCCCAACATCCCCTGCTCGACGCATGGGGTACCGCGGTCGAGGCGGTTATACGCCCGCCCCAGCAAAGAGCCTTGCGCAATGAGATCTTCCTGCCAGCAGCGATTGACAAAGGCACTGTTGGTTGTCTCTGCGGGCCTTTCACATTGCGTTGTGGGACGTATGTTCGACCCTGTAGAGGGATCGGGGGCCCAAAGGCTGTGGAGGTTCTCTCACCCGGAACTAACCATCTTTGTAAAGGGCCTTGCAGGTCAACTTGTCTTTTAGAGCTGTCAAGAAGAGTGTTGGTTATCCTAGTCAAGGCACGAGCCTGTGGCCCATTAGGGCCCCTGATTGACTTTTGCTTGCGCTTCTTGCGACCGATAGGCGGCAAATGAGCTGAGGGGGTCACCATAGTGTTGACTGCACCAGCTGGCAGGGCTGGGACAGAGACTGGGGGGGAAAAGGCCTGTTGGCGTTGGAATGATGGCCTGAGTGGAGCCTGGCAACTGGCCACAGCCAAAGGCCCCATCAGGACCTGAGTCCAAAGTCTCTTCTTCGTCCTCTTCCCCAAAGCTGGTGAAAGTAAAGCAGGGTGGTCCTCATTGATCATATCCAGGAAGCCCCCCACTGGGACTGGCTGGAGCTAGCAGGACCGGGCTGGGCGGCACACATCTGGGCATTTGTTGGAAGCGGAATGTTGCATACGAGGGCATGGTTTACCCCGGGTGCCAGTATGGCCTGTTCCTTAGAAACATTGCCCATTGATGAATGTAAATGAGTAGTTAATAAAGCACTCTGAGGCCAGGGACTGATCTAAACTAGCCCAGACTACTCTAGAGTTTGCTGGGCTGGGTCCAGAGGGTGTCTGTGTTCACAACAGCTATGCTAGCCCTGTCTCGTGGTTTCTCCAAACAAAGTAATGCCCAAGAAATGAAATGGCTGCGAGCAGGATTTAGAAAATTCATTACTACCCCAAATCCTTCTGAAAGGGTTCTTTGGGGGCACTTAATGTGGTAAATCAGCTTGCACCCCTGGTGAAGCTAAAACTAAATCACATCTGCTGACAGCCTACTCCCCAAAACCAATGCAGGATGAGAAAATCACCTTGATGCTCAAAAAGCAGGGAAATCAAAGAACCATATTCTGAAAAGGGGTTGCATTGGCAGGGAACTTCAGTAGATGTCTCTCTGACCATACAAATAAGTAAAAGTTCCTGTACACAAAGGGAACAAAGGAAAAATGTAGGTGTCCCATGAAATGAGAGACAAACCTCCAAAAATAACATTCTGCCCTAACACTCGCCCCTCGCAAACTTTGACCAGGGGTAACTAATCCTTTGTGGTGTCTTGTGGTGTAAGTCAAATGGTTTTAGTAAGTTAATCTTCCCAGTAAGTTCAGAAGAACTTTTTTTGAGAAATCTCTTATACTTCCTTGTTGACAGCTAGTCTTTGCAGGCTATAGGTCCCACAACTCACTTTTGGAATTTTCTTTTGCATATGGAGAGGGGTCTGCGACTGCTCCAAAAGACCATCACAGGGGGTTTCTCCTCCTAAACCTACTTCAGGCTTTTGAGCACGGCCCTGAGTAGAAGATTAAAAAATAAAATAATGAATTGTATGCGGTTTTATCCAACAACCTTTACACAAATCAACATACAGAATGTAAAAATGTATAAGAAGGTATTGATGTGGCATTATGCACCTAGCTCCATGGACAACTCCGGGAGGTAACGTCCTGGAGGCCTGAATAAACGGCCTGAGCGAAGCGCAGAAGGGGAGCCTCACGTCATTTCCGCCCGGGTTACCAAACGGTAACCAGGGGTACTACAAAAAAAGGATTTTCATTCATTGAACGGGACGTGCGCATCCCATTCAAAATGAAATACTTTGCTAAGATGGCCGCCATGGTTGTAGAAGGCGGGGCTCCATACAGAGCCTCTCTTCCATTACCATGATCGCCTGGAAAAGCGAGAGGCATTGAACCTGTGGTGTGAGCCCACAGGCACCACCTCAACAATCAGGTAAGTGGGGCAGGGGAGGGGGTTGGGCAACAGATAAAAAAAAACAAAGGGTGCAGGGAAGATGGCACTTCAGGGCAGGGAGGCAGCTACCGGGTTCTGTGGAACGCAGGCTTAGATCAGAGGTTTCAGCCCACGATCCCCGGAAACTGATTGGCTGCACCACCTGCCCGGGTGCTAATGGCCCAGAGGGATGATCACAACAGGAGTCACCAGACTGTTTGGAATATCTGCCGCCGCTACTTTAGGAGCAGGTGGAGGCAAAGGTGTAACCACTAAAGACTTATAGGAAGAACTAGTCCTTGTCCTTCTCTTGGACTTGGGCATTTTTCTGGACTGAGGTTTGACCTTCCTCAGCAAGTTGACCATGGGGAGGAGTACAATTTAATTTTTCAACCCCAAGATGAGAGTGGCACCTCTAAAAATACCTCTGCCTTCCAACTCATTCCCAAGTAAAACTTTGCCAGCGACATTTTGAAGGGAGATGCTAACTTTAGGGAATGTCATATGGCGACCACTAGATAACTACCTCTGGTCCAAAGAAGGTGTTGTCAATAGCTGGTAACATTGTCTCTAATTCCAGTGTTAAGTATAGCCCCCAGTATTATGAAACACTTGTGTATGAGCGCGTAAGAAATAAAATATCAATATCAATGAAATGGAGATACTCCTGAGTTTCGTGAGGAACCCCAACTTTCTTTCTAGGAATTGAGACCAACTTGATGAGAAGCTGAAGAAATCTCTGGGATGTCTGCCCATTTGCTAATCTCCCTGGAGCCAGAGGCAATGCATTAATGCAATAACCTCCACTGCCTTCCTGAGACAGCTATAGTCACCTTTGGGATAATCGGTTTTCCATAGTCCCAGCAAGTGCCAGGGAGTTTGGGAGTTACTGAGGACCAACCACATATCTTTGTCTTAGTAGAGCTGTTCACCTTCTGGGCCCCCGGTGCACATGGGTTTACCTACCTCTTCTTTGTGGACCTGTGGGAAGGGAGAACTTAGACCGACCCTACCTGTCCCTTTGTCTTTGTGGTTTACTCAATGAGTAACCCAGAAGTCAGCCATCTTGGCTAGATCCTAAGGATCTAAGACCGTGGAATCAGATAAGTGCTGATGCAACATAGGGGAGCAAACAGCCATAAAGTGCTCCAGCATAACTACATTAATCAGTCCACACTACAGACATTCATCCAACCATACATGCTTTTCAGGGAGTGATTCATTCATGAACCCACAAAGCATCAGTTTTCTTGGTTAACTCCCTAAAATTCCTCATAAACGGAGTGGGAATTTTCCCACATCCTAGCACAAGAGCCTCTTTCATGCTCCCATACTTTACGCTCTCCTCTGCACTCAATTCCAACATAGCAGCATACAAACTGTGGGACAGGTTGGAGGAAAGGAATGTAAACCCAGCAATATTCAACCACAATAAAAGATCAGTACATTTTACAAATCTACTGACCAAGTCTTAAGGAACTTAAGCTGATAGTGAGGCCCCGATCCACTTCCAGATCCTGAACCTGAACTCCAACCTCACTCTTTTAAGATCAAGCTCGTGAGCTCAGCTTGTCTCTTTCTCCTTAGCAGTATTTTCTCTCTCCAACGTATTATGAGTCACCTCTGTATCATACATTTCTTACGGCTAGTTTGTGGTTTTTACAACTTTTTCAACCCCAACTCTAAATCTCTAAACCAGAGAGGTTCTCGCTTTTTAGGTAGGAATAATCCTCATTAGTAGGGACAGATTCAGTAGAGGAAGGAGGAGAAGGGTACCTTTCCAGACGGCTGTACCTGAGTAATCTTAATGAGTTCGGCTCAGGTACCTGTAGCAGTGACACCTCTAGTATCACAAGCAGATGTTAATTTCTCAATATTCAACTTGTGCCACTACTCAGGAAATCCATCCTCAAAATAGGCACATGTTAGAAAACCCATGGTCAAGGCAAGCCAACTCACATAAGGTAAGTAAACACAGCCTTTGCCTAAAGGATGGCTAACCAGCAGGAACGTTACTGGCTTTAAAATGTTTCCTGGTAGCTTCTGAAGATGGAGAAGCTTCAATGAAGCTCCTCCACCCTTTGCAAATATTTTAAAAAAGGTAGCAGGCGCTCCTCTCCAGAAAGAACATGGCATGATAACCTCAGAGAGGAATTGCCATAGCATTTCGGTGCTGGACAGCCCATGTGGGCGGGACAAAGACTGATATGCAAATGAATATTTCCCATCTGTGAAAGGTACAGTGAGCAAAAAGCGTGTGCTGCAAACTCTCATCTCAGGACAGGTTATCATGCCATGTTCTTTCTGGAGAGGAGCGCCTGCTACCTTTTTTAAAATATTTGCAAGGAACTTGGGGTTGGTCACCCTGAGTTACCTGGGTGCAACCAGACGTGGACTCCCTGCTCACTGTGCTCAGAGAGGCACAGCTTCACCTCAATGATGAGGACCAACAAGGCTGAAACACGTGTATGGGGTTGCTGGTGGTACTCTTGATCACAGAGGAATTGCCATAGCATTTCGGTGCTGGACTGCCCATGTGGGCGGGACAAAGACTGATATGCAAATTGATTTTTCCCATCAGTGAAAGGTACAGTGAGCAAAAAGCGTGTGCTGCAAACTCTCATCTCAGAACAGGAGAGGAGCGCCTGCTACCTTTATTTGAAATATTTGTAAGGAACTTGGGGTTGGTCACCCTGAGTTACCAGGGGGCAACCAGACGTGGACTCCCTGCTCACTGTGCTCAGAGAGACGCAGCTTCACCTCACTGATGAGGCCCAACAAGGCTGAAACACGTGCATGGGGTTGCTGATGGTACCCTTGTTTAGAAAGGAATTGCCATAGCATTTCGGTGCTGGACTGCCCATGTTGGTGGGACACAGACTGATATGCAAATGGATATTTCCCATCTGTGAAAGGTACAGCGAGCAAAAAGCGTGTGCTACAAACTCTCATCTCTGAACAGGTTATCATGCCATGTTCTTTCTGGAGAGGAGCGCCTGCTACCTTTTTTTGAAATCCTCCACCCTTTGCACCATGTATTCCCTCCTTCTTAGCACCTTGCCTTATCAGCAGGCTTGTAAACATCATCTTCCTGGCATCTCAAACTATCCCTGGTGAGACATCTCCATTTCCATTCACCTCACAGTACTGGGCTATTTCCTCCTGCATGAACTCCTGGAGAACGCGATGCCTTCATAGGGAATCATTGCACGACCGCCGCTTTTCCTAGTTCTTCTGCTTAGAGATCTAACGACAGAAGGACCATGTGTTGATCCAACCATGTGACAATCAACTAACACATGTTGCTCTTCCTCTAGAAACATGATAACGTTTCTTTGGGTGAGAATAAAAGGAATAATCCTCCCGCCTATGGCTCCCCTAATCTCAATGCATCAAATGGGGCAAACATTCAACCTAATCCGGAGAGTCCGGTTGAAGCTCCCTCCCCTCTGGAACGCTCACCTAGACCTACCATCCACCTATCTTGTTTCTGATCTAACACCAGGTTAACAATCCCAGGAATCAGTAAATGACTCTTTGCCCAATCAATGATTTTAGAAAGGGATTTTTACAAAGAAACCTGACTGGCTTGTTGGGGCTACATATGGTACATTTGCGTTATCAGGAGGCCCCTCCTCCACACCGCAATGATCAACAGAACAGCCAACCACACAAACAGAGCTCCACATTAGTTGATTCTGATATTATATCCATAGCCAACAGGATTCCCACTCCTGCTTTCTTCACCTTGGCTAAAGACCACAAATAACAGCCAACCGGAGGCACTTATAAATCCTTCTCCTCCCCTTGCTGACAATGTGTGCTTTGGAGAACAGCTAGGTCTAATGTGTTCCATTTAAACTCTTGGGACAATATACGTCTTTTTTCAGGCCATTTAAAATCTTTCATATTGAGGGTGGCTAAACACCACTGCATGCCCTTCCCTGTAAAATCTACCACATTCCCTAACAAGGAAGAAAATGAACCCAGCTTCCTCCAGGCCTCTCCACCACTACCCTGCCACTGAATGCCCACCAGAGAAGCCTTTGCCGGTCCACAAACCGTCCACATTTTGAGGCCTGCATCTAACTGAACCCACCCTGCAATCTCTGCCCTACCTCCTCCTTTTCATCCCGTTGCCAGCTCTCTGAGAGCAACCAACAAGAGTCAGCAGTACCATCGATAGTAGCACTCTTCAAGCTCTAATCCAGTCCAGGCAATAAACAAAAAATAAGCAGCCAAAACCCTAGAAAATAATAGGGTAGCTACGAATCAAAAAGAGCAAGGCACATCAGCCTTTGTCGTTCTCCCTCAATAACCCAACAAACAACACAGCCAAACCACCTCAAAAGTAAAGCAAACTACCTTGAAATCACAATAACCAGATCTCCCGCCAATCCTATAACTTAGAGTCCCCCAAAAAAATATCCCTGCCCCCGGCATGGTGGGACCCCACAAGGTGATCTTCCCCAAATGAATGGTTCCACCAAGTGCTTTTTCCCTGCAGGAAGTTCAGAATAGTCTTGGTGCTTGCCTTAAACCTGTATCACCTGTAGATTTCATCTGAATGTGTTAGTGAGTAGTAGAATCCTCGTCCTAGCACTGGCCTAAGGCCTGCATCACCCGGTAGATGTCATCTGAATGTGTTAGTGAGTAGTGGAATCCTCGTCTTGGCACTGGCCTAAAGCCTGCATCACCTGGTAAATTTCATCTGAATGTGTTAGTGAGTAGTAGAATCCTCGTCCTGGCACTGGCCTAAGGCCTGCGTCACCCGGTAGATGTCATCTGAATGTGTTAGTGAGTATTGGAATCATCGTCTTGCCACTGGCCTAAAGCCTGGGTCACCCAGTAGATGTCATCTGAATGTGTTAGTGAGTAGTGGAATCCTCGTCCTGGCACTGGCCTAAGGCCTGCGTCACCCGGTAGATGTCATCTGAATGTGTTAGTGAGTATTGGAATCATCGTCTTGCCACTGGCCTAAAGCCTGCGTCACCTGGTAGATGTCCTCTGAATGTTTTAGTGAGTACTGGAATCTGCGTCTTGGCACTGGCCTAAGGCCTGGGTCACCCGGTAGATGTCCTCTGAATGTGTTAGTGAGCAGTGGAATCGTCGTCTTAGCACTGGCCTAAAACCTGCGTCGCCCGGTAGATGTCATCTGAATGTGTTACTGAGTAGTGGAATCGTCGTCTTGACACTGGCCTAAAGGCTGCGTCACCCGGTAGATGTCCTGTGCATGTGTTAGTGAGTAGTGGAATCCTCGTCTTGGCACTGGCCTAAAGCCTGTGTCACCCGGTAGATTTCGTCTGAATGTATTAGTGAGCAGTGGAATCCTCGTCTTGGCACTGGCCTAAAGCCTGCGTCACCCTGTAGATTTAATCTGAAAGTGTTAGTGAGTAGTGGAATCCTCGTCTTGGCACTGGCCTAAAGCCTGCGTCACCCAGTAGATGTCATCTGAATGTGTTAGTGAGCAGTGGAATCCTCATCTTGGTAGTGGTCTAAAGCCTGCATCACCCGGTAGATGTCATCTGAATGTGTTAGTGAATAGTAGAATCCTCGTCTTGGCACTTGCCTACAGCCTGCGCCACCCGGTAGATGTCTTCTGATTGTGTTAGTGAATAGTGGAACCCTCGTCTTGGCACTTGCCTAAAGCCTGCGTCTGCGTCACCTGGTAGATTTAATCTGAATGTGTTAGTCAGTAGTAGTATCCTGGTCTTGCCTAAAGCCTGTGTCACCTGTTAGATGTCATCTGAATGTTTTAGTGAGTAGAGAAATTCTCATCTTGGCACTGGCCTAAAGCCTGCGTCACCCGGTAGATGTCATCTGAATGTGTTGGCGAGTAGTTGAATCCTCGTCTTGGCACATGCCTACAGCCTGCGCCACCCGGTAGATGTCTTCTGATTGTGTTAGTGAATAGTGGAACCCTCGTCTTGGCACTTGCCTAAAGCCTGCGTCTGCGTCACCTGGTAGATTTAATCTGAATGTGTTAGTCAGTAGTAGTATCCTGGTCTTGCCTAAAGCCTGTGTCACCTGTTAGATGTCATCTGAATGTTTTAGTGAGTAGAGAAATTCTCATCTTGGCACTGGCCTAAAGCCTGCGTCACCCGGTAGATGTCATCTGAATGTGTTGGCGAGTAGTTGAATTCTCGTCTTGGCACTTGCCCAGGTAGTACTTGTGTCACCTGGTAGATGTCATCTGAATGTGTTGGTGAGTAGTTGAATCCTCGTCTTGGCACTTGCCTAAGTAGTACCTATGTCACCTGGTAGATGTCATCTGAATGTGTTGGCGAGTAGTTGAATCCTCGTCTTGGCACTTGCCTAAGTAGTACCTGTGTCACCTGGTAGATGTCATCTGAATGTGTTGGCGAGTAGTTGAATCCTCGTCTTGGCACTTGCCTAAGTAGTACCTGTGTCACCTGGTAGATGTCATCTGAATGTGTTGGCGAGTAGTTGAATCCTCGTCTTGGCACATGCCAACAGCCTGCGTCACCCGGTAGATGTCATCTGAATGTGTTAGTGAGTAGTGGAATCCTCGTCTTGGCACATGCCTACAGCCTGTGTCACCTGGTAGATGTCATCTGAATGTGTTGGTGAGTAGTTGAATCCTCGTCTTGGCACTTGCCTAAGTAGTACCTATGTCACCTGGTAGATGTCATCTGAATGTGTTGGCGAGTAGTTGAATCCTCGTCTTGGCACTTGCCTAAGTAGTACCTGTGTCACCTGGTAGATGTCATCTGAATGTGTTGGTGAGTAGTTGAATCCTCGTCTTCGCACTTGCCTACAGCCTGTGTCACCTGGTAGATGTCATCTGAATGTGTTGACGAGTAGAGGAATTCTCGTCTTGGCACTTGCCCAGGTAGTACTTGTGTCACCTGGTAGATGTCATCTGAATGTGTTGGTGAGTAGTAGAATCCTCGTCTTGGCACTTGCCTAAGTAGTACCTGTGTCACCTGGTAGATGTCATCTGAATGTGTTGGTGAGCAGTAGAATCCTCGTCTTGGCACTTGCCTAAGTAGTACCTGTGTCACCTGGTAGATGTCATCTGAATGTGTTGGTGAGTAGTGGAATCCTCGTCTTGGCACATGCCTACAGCCTGTGTCACCTGGTAGATGTCATCTGAATGTGTTGACGAGTAGAGGAATTCTCGTCTTGGCACTTGCCCAGGTAGTACTTGTGTCACCTGGTAGATGTCATCTGAATGTGTTGGTGAGTAGTAGAATCCTCGTCTTGGCACTTGCCTAAGTAGTACCTGTGTCACCTGGTAGATGTCATCTGAATGTGTTGGTGAGCAGTAGAATCCTCGTCTTGGCACTTGCCTAAGTAGTACCTGTGTCACCTGGTAGATGTCATCTGAATGTGTTGGTGAGTAGTGGAATCCTCGTCTTGGCACATGCCTACAACCTGCGTCACCTGGTAGATGTCATCTGAATGTGTTGGCGAGTAGTTGAATCCTCGTCTTGGCACATGCCTACAGCCTGCGTCACCCGGTAGATGTCATCTGAATGTGTTGGCGAGTAGTTGAATCCTCGTCTTGGCACATGCCTACAGCCTGCGTCACCCGGTAGATGTCATCTGAATGTGTTAGTGAGTAGTGGAATCCTCGTCTTGGCACATGCCTACAGCCTGCGTCACCCGGTAGATGTCATCTGAATGTGTTGGCGAGTAGTTGAATCCTCGTCTTGGCACATGCCTACAGCCTGCGTCACCTGGTAGATGTCATCTGAATGTGTTGGCGAGTAGTTGAATCCTCGTCTTGGCACATGCCTACAGCCTGCGTCACCCGGTAGATGTCATCTGAATGTGTTGGCGAGTAGTTGAATCCTTGTCTTGGCACATGCCTACAGCCTGTGTCACCTGGTAGATGTCATCTGAATGTGTTGGCGAGTAGTTGAATCCTCGTCTTGGCACATGCCTACAGCCTGCGTCACCCGGTAGATGTCATCTGAATGTGTTAGTGAGTAGTGGAATCCTCGTCTTGGCACATGCCTACAGCCTGCGTCACCCGGTAGATGTCATCTGAATGTGTTGGCGAGTAGTGGAATCCTCTTCAGTTTCAAATACCAGGGCGACAAGACAACAGCACATGTACTCTATCTCCTTCTCATGCAACCCCATAGTGAGTGTCTTACATGTCTGGCACTTCTTTAGAGTCAGGGAGGAAAAATCCTATAGAATAGATATTGTGTGCCCTGTATAGTCTACACAGCCTTTCTTGCTATGATTTTGTTGAAGATCTTCATTTTTTCAGTGATATAGTGGCAGCGTACTACAGTGGTTCAGGGATCATATACCCTCTGCTTTTTTCCATGTGTTTTTATATAATCTCTAGTTTATTTGGGCAAGATACAAGCAACAGAAAACACGCCAGCGAATGTGTGCATGTGTTCATTGGTTTTAAACTCCATTTCGAATGCACAGGGTGTGCATGAATGTACTACATACAACACAAGCAGAAAGAAAATACTGTACTTTGCTGACCTCCACTCTACCTTACTCAGAAGCAGTGTTCAGCACAAGCTGCCTTTCCCTAAGCTCACTTCCCCTCCACAATCTGTTGAAAATGCAACATCAAAAATGGAAAACCTCAGAGTTGGTGATTATAGTGGGCAGAGGTCTGTGACAGACAATAGTGTTGAAAGACAAAATGAGTATGGTGGCTCTGCTTAGCAGGTTTAAGGTCGTTGCACAGTGTAATAGGATCCTACTCAGAGTTATCGGACCACAGCATTCACAGAGTCTGAAATGATCAAACACATACTCTAGCATTAGGGATGGTTTTTTGTTTGTTACCAAAAAACTATTCAAGGTCAACAACCTTTAGCTCTCCCGATGTTTTTGACTATCACCCCCAGCAAACATGGTCATTTGGGAGTTGTAGGCCCAAACATCAGTAGATATGCAGGTTTCTGAAATCAAATCTGTTCTCATTAGGATATGTGCTTACTGTACAATCCATATCTGAGGTACCGGGCTTGCATCCAAGGTCTCTGCCCTGGGGGATCTATTTTGAGATTCCTGAGCTGAAATCTGCAAAATACAAGGTTATTATGTACACAGCGTTTCGGTATTGATCATGAAAAAGTACTGTGGCAAAGTCCCTTACCCAGCACTGGAGCTCTCCAGTGGGGTGACCACGGGGACCAGATACCTTCCCATTGTAAAAGAGATATGGGGCCAGAGGCGGAATGAGGAGGACCCCTTGTCACCCTCCATTTGTCCAGGGGACACTCACATGGAGCTCACTACGGACAGGGTGCCTTTTAGGGCCATAACCCCATACACCTGGGAAGCATAAACCATACGGAATCATGGAAATTAGGCTCCCCAAACCTCAAAGCACAGTGATTTAGTTTCTATTGGTGACTCCATAGCTGCTGGCCGTTAAGGGAATCAAGGAACGTCAGACCAGCAGCGCCAGCATGCGCCACTCTCATTGTGCTTGGGTAGACATTCCATCTATTTATACAAAGTTGAGAAGGTAGACCTGAATTATGAACTAGGAAGGGAAACACACCAGCCAACCCATACAGCTATCATTACAAGGCCACAACTCTCATACAGTTAAACACGAATAAGCTCAGGAACTCCATCCATTGAACACAATTCTTTTTTTTTTATTCGAAATTGGTTTAGTTGAAATTCAACTTTTTCAATCTTTCACATCAAGGTTACATTTTTTTTAACATAATCAAGTGCATTAAAACGTACATTTTCATTATGATACAGTTTCATAAATCCAACACATTTGTTTAAAACCACATAGATCATCATAAAGCCCTAATTTGATACAAAAGAATTAAAAGTTCTTAAATGACACAATTTAAGTATGACAACCAAAGAAAAGACTACCCAATAGGAGGGACTAGCCAGAACCAAAAACCCACATTAGCTCCCAAAGCCAACATCATAGGCGGGCCCACCAACCAATCTCTTCTCCATCTGCCTGAAGAGACACACCTGAGTTCCCTTTACCCAGAGAGGGACTCGAAGGCAAGGCCAGGGTGTGGCCATCAGAGAGAGGACCGCCCATGTGGTGGGGCGAGACAATCTCAAGTCCCACAGCAGGTGAGTGGAGCCTGACAACCACCCCCATCCTCCTTTCATCAGAAGGAGGCTGGGAGGCAGCGCTAAAGCCTTACAAAAAGCCAACGCTCAGTCAGGGATTGGAAGCAGCTGGAGTAGAAGCTGGAGATCTGAGACAGAAGAGAGGAGCTGTTTTGGAGGAGTCTGGAGGAGATAGCACGAGTTTGTGGCGTGGGAGCAGCACCCAGGAGGAAGGAAGAGAGGTCCTGGAGGCCGAGCCACACTGGAGCCTGGAAAATATAGGAGAGACTGAGGAGATCAAACTGAGGAGGCAAGAGAACTGGAGCTGCTGATAAGGAGTGAAGGAGTGGTGAAAACAAATAAGTCACCTGGGAAACACGTGTGACCAATGGGGTGAACAAGGTGACAAGGAAAGTGATGCTAGAGGGGACTAAAAAGGCGAAACAAGGCCATAAGTATAGTGGTGCAAGAGGGTCCAAAGGAGTGAGCAAGGTAGAATGGCTGGTCACAAAGGAGCCAGAAGGGGAGAACAAGGTGGTCAGGAGAATGTTGACAGACCTGCCCAAAGGGATAAATAAGGTGATGAGGAGAGTGGTAATAAAAGCACTCCAGGGGAAACCTATATGAAGGGATGAAGAAGGCAATATGGAGACTAGTGAAAGAAGTGCCCAAAATGGGGTGAACACAGTGATGACAAGAAAAGACAGTGGGCAGAACGGTGTCCAGACCAAATGATGGATACAGAAGGAAAGAGCCTGAGAGTTGGTGGAAGATCTAACAGATGGACACACTGAATAGGGGAATACGAGCTGAAGAAGCAGAGCTAATAGAAGGAAGACTCCAGGGAAGGTGTAGGGAAACAGGATTATGGAGGAAAAGCGAGCAGACGGATCCCTTTGGAGTCTAAGAAGAGTTGTAGAACTCCCTCCCCTTCTGCCATGCTCACCTGGTAGACAACCTGGACTCTGGGAAATGCCACATTTTATGGCCAATGACCTTATTCCTTGATAACCGGAAAGCAATGACTGCCTTGATGTTAACTGCCTCGGAAAAAGAGCAGAGGAATCCCTAATGGCAGTAACAGTGACCCTTTAAGAGCAAGGCCAAAAAGAGGGAAAAAAAGGAAAGAGGAAAAAACCAATGAGCCTAAAACTTCAAAGGCCTCTGGGAGGAAGGAAAGGCCTGTGCATTGAGGAACCGCAGAGACTTTGTTTATGTTAAGAATTTCCTTTGGTGCATTGAATCCACTTCCCAGGACGGCTACCCCGGTACCATCAGAGACCTGTGAAACATTTTCTCTGAACTTTAGTTAGACATGTTCTGACACTTTCCAGTTGCACTCTCTCTCCCTTCCCATTCATTATGTTGCCCTGATACTTTAATAATACCCAGGGATGTCTCATCCATAATGAGCAACAGGGCATTGACTCCCTCATTTTGGACAAGCCGCCACCAAGCCAGCCTAGTAAAAACACGGAGGGTTCCCTGAGCTGCAACAAGCTGCTGAGGGAGCGCTCCTGGGCTGGCTTCTTGTTTGTACCCACGTACACATACATGTCCAATGGGCAATGAAAGGATGGGGCGTTTGCTTCCCCAGCCTTGCATGTCCCATTAGGGATGCAGACTGGGCTAATGCAGCTCTGGATATGCGAGGGGGAACTTCTGCACCTCGACGCACATACAGAGCTGTCGTGGCATCCTTCATGTCACGCTCCACTGGCTCCAGCAGCTGCAAGCATTTGCAGGAAGCGCTCGCCACTTCCTGATTCCTGTTAATGTTGCACAGAGCCGGCAGTCGCAGGATCTGGAGGAGTGAATACTGGACCGGGGTGCCTGCAGGTAAAATACGAAATGTGCAGGTCTGCGTGTCTGGGTGCGTGTGTGAATGAGAAAGTGAATGATGTGAATGGGTGCCTGAGTGTGTGTGTGTATGAATGTGGGAAAGAAATGCACCCACTCACCCTCACATCCACTTGGGGTCATGGGGTGCCCCCAAATCAGAGACCCGTTCCCAGTGTTGCTAGTACGCAACGGTTCTGAGCATGCGCGAGCCTTGTCGGTGAGTGGCGCTCAGAGCTTGTTGAGCGGACCTCTTTGATTTGATGAATCAAAGCAGAGATGCATTCACCAGCGGATTCATTAATTCAAAGGCCTGCTGCTTTGATGCAGAAAGTCTGCAGTGTAACGCATCTTTTAACTCATTATTCAAAAACATTTCTCTGAGGAGAACCCCCCCAAACTCCTCTTCGTTGGTGTGGGCTCCATCGCAATGTTCAGTCACTCATGCATATTTGTGGCAATTGATAAATTCTCCAGCCGCCACTGAAAATACCCTCATTAATTGTGTTAAATATAAGTTCTCAAGTGCGTCTGGTCTGTTGAGCTCGCTCACCTATCTGACAATGCAAATCAGCACATCCTGTCTCATTACCCTAAACAGATCTACAGTAACATTCTATGAGGACATCTTGAATAAGTCTCTGCGCTTTTCTTCAAGTCAAATCTAGTCTTGGTGTTGCATGTGAAAAAATGCGACACCTGTCTATATACAAGAAAGATTGCGGAGGGTTGCAGGTCCATGCCAGCTGCAAGCTCATACTGGGGGCTCACCTGTCCTTCAGGCCATAGTGCAATGCAATGCCTTTGGTACCTCACATAAGATAAAACAGAACTGATACTATAAGAACAGAAAGCCACTGGCTGTACTTGTTCAACCAAACCAAAGAAACTGCACAGGATTTACTTGCATCTATCCCCACTCCCGCAATCTTCTCTCACCTCACTTGCAGCTTTCCTGCATGGCGGCTATGGCACAGTTAGCATATGATTATCTCTGTAGCCTAGACAAAGCTTAGGTATTTATAAGTTGTGACGAATCTTCAGATGTCATCCCTTCTCCCCTGGGGTAGCCCCTTCTCATTTGGTCAGGGAGGTGAGGCCGCTACCCGATACTTCGGGGTGGTACTCAGCGGGAGGATCACATGGGTGAGGATCCCCCGTATGGGACTAGAGACGACTATCAGAGGAGAACGATGTATAACACCCAGTTCCCTTCACCAAACCATCCTTTACTCTATCTCCCAATGTACTTGTTTCACGCTCATAGTATGAACAGTACTGAGACTATGAAGAGCACAACCTATCAAAGGGAAATGAAGGGTAGAAATACTGAGACGAGGAAGAGTAGAAATCCCTTAGTTGGAACCGACTTGTTCAGTACTGAGAAGAGGGAGAATCTCCCTAACCTATTTAAGAACAATAATGATACTACTAGGATGAAATAGAACACATCCAACCCAAGTGAAAACCAGCACTTAAGTACTTTGACGAAAAGGCACCAACAAGACCCAATTGCCTGTATTGAGATGAGGAGGTTGTGCGGAAGCATAAAGATTTCCTCTATGAACCAAATTGAACTGTCTAGTAGTTGCCAACTTTCTATTGGTCAATGTGGAGTCGTAATAGAAGAGGAAAACCCATAGTATTGTCAAGCCTGCCCCTGAGGAACTGTGAGTGAAGTTTGAGTGCCGCAGACAGAGAGACAAGGGTAAATACTGGAGACTGGGACGACGGTGGAACACAGCCGCTGTCTCTAAGGGTGCTACTAAGAACCAATAGACAACGAGAAACCAAAGAGAAACCAAGTAGGTGGAATAGTTTGGATGCCTCCTGGAGGGAAGCCGCACAGCCCGACTCGCTGAAGCCGAAGCAGAAGCAAGGATGCGGACAATAGAGCAGGAGCTGAGAGAGGAGGTTTGGATGGTCGACCAGAGAGTAGCAGGAGTCCGAGCAGGACATCACACAGCAGGAACCCAGAAACAAGGTACGGGTGCTGACTGGGTCCATGAGGGGTTGGGGACTGAATGAGGGGAGCCTAAGGAGGGTTGTGGACCCAATACGAACTGAAGCTCATAATCTATGTGTCAAGGACCCTAAGAGAAATATAAGGACCTAGACCCACAAAAGTAAAGAACACGGACCAGGGAACCAAACAAGAGTGAAGAAACACATAACCAAGGGGTCGAGGCCCAGAGCAAGTCAGAGACAGCCCAGAGGGATCTGGGACCCATGTGAAAGAGAAAGAAGTGCAAGAGGCTGAAACAAGGGGTTGAGGACCAATTGCCAATAGAAGGGACATTTTCTGGAATTCTGAGTTCTATAGTGAAGTCTAGCAAGATAGTGCACCAGACTTGGCGCTACAGTTGTAAGTTGGAGGCAGAAACAAGAGGGTACAAGGAAAATATTTTCGGTGATAAAACGGTCTACAGTTAAGTCTAGAAGGATAGTGAACCAGACTTAACACTACGTTTGGGAATTGAAGACAAGAAGAAAGGGAAGAGACCCCTTCCCGCCCCATAATGCTTCGGAAATGTGTCTAAAAAGTCACTCCTTGTGTTTTTGCACCACAAACTGAACTATAAAGGCCTGTATCGTGAATGGGAGAAGCATCCCTCTAGATCAAGAAGACACACAGTTTTTCCTTAAATAGTTTCGTGTAAGGGATGGAAATAGGTTTGGACACAGGACTGTGGGCATTTCACTTTACAAGACATCCTGACAGATACCTTAGTGTTTTTGTTTGTTGAGGTAGGGCATCCCCCTCAAAGAAATAGGGCAAGATAGGTTTTTCTTTTTCTTTACTTTTATGATAAAAGTCTTTGCCAACAAGCATGTCACCACTGTGCCAGACTTCTTCCCCCTGCACCCTTACAAAGCCCATGCAATATTTAGATGTAGCACAGTTGCTCTTGGTTTTATTCTACTCCTATACCCCTATACCATAGAGGTACCCTGCAACAGAATCTCAACTTTGATCGCTCATAGTGTGGAAGTCCAAACAGACCCCAAATTCCATTTCCCTGAAAATCAGCCCAACAAACCTGCTAAGGCGGAAAAGGGGAAAAAGATGATCAGCCTTCAACATGCTAAGTACTGTGCTGTCTACTTGGTAAAAAAGTCTCTGCACAATAAATACGTTCTCCCTCCTCCTGCAATGTGTGCTGTCTTTGTTCATTACTGTGATGTTATGTTGACGACATGTTTTTGCCATGCTGCAAGAGCAGCATGGGTCTTTACTGTGCCACGCATGCATTGAATGATTGATTGATTGATTGATTGATTGATTGATAGGTTATTTATAATGCGCCTATATACAAGTGTTTCAAGGTACATCCAGGCAGGGAGGGGAAAACAGGGGAGAAAAAGACACATTATCTTTCTAGGCCAAGTATCATGTAGATCGTGCAAGTGCACAGACAAGAAGTGCGGAAGGGGTAGCAGAGCACCCAGTCCAACAGTGTCCTCGGTTAAGTGCAAGGTAGGCAGGGCCTCCAAGGGGAACAAGCCCCGGAAGTGCAAGGAAGGCCAGCAGGCAGTGCAGGAGGGACTGAAGGCAAGTGCTAGGGACTGGACAGGGGCAGGGGCAGGAGGGGCAGGTGTCCTATATGACTCAGAGGAGCACCAGGCAGCCAGTCAACAGAACTGAGCAGGAGGAAGGGAAGGATAGCAGGGGGAGGCAGAGAGAAAAGGAGGAGGTGAAAGGTAAGCAGGGTAGAGGCAGAGAGAAGGAAGAGGAGAAAAGGAAGGTCTGAAGGAGCTTCCGGAACTTAATGAGGTCCGTCTCACAGCATAGAGTAGCAGGGAGGCCATTCCAGAGGGAGGCATCTTCAGGGAAAAAAGATTGACCACCCAGTCTCGAATGGAGAAGTGACTCACCCGCAGAGAATAGGTAGTAGATGAGCAAAGGGCTCTGGAAGGTAGGTACTTAGGAAGAGAGCGTTGGAGCACAGGTTCCGGCCCCAGAAAGCCTTGTGGACAATGCACTGTGTCTTGAACCTGATCCTTCCAGCCACCGGGAGCTAGTGGGGGGATTTCAGAGCCTGAGATATGCAGTCCCTGGGCCTGAGGCCAAGGATAAGTGTTGCAAACCTGTTTTGGGTGAGTTGCAGAGGGCGGAGGGTAGAGTTAGGTAGATTGCAAAAGATGCTGTTGCAATAGTCAAGCCTAGAGAGAACCAGGGCTCTGGAGACAGTGAGCTTCTGGGGGAAGGTGAGAAAAGGTAGAATACCTCTGAGGAGGTGCAGTTGGAAATGGACATTTTTGGAGATGTCTGTGATGTGTGGAGAGAAGGAGAGAGTGGAGTCGAAGATGACCACGAGGTTTATTGCCTCACAAGAGGGTGAGGGCACAGGGCCAAGGGAGGCCTTCCAGAGTGGAAGGGGATATGCGGGAGCAGGGGTCCCAATGAGAAGGATCTCCATGTTACTGGCAATAAGGCAGGGATCATTAGAGGCGCACCATGCCTGGTTAGCGGAAAGACAGTCAGGGATGAGTGGGTTGCAGGAGGAGGCTGAGGGAACCTGAAAGAGAGCTGTGTGTCATCCGCATAACACTGAAAGATAGAGGAAAAGGTAGAGATCAGGCAGGCCAAGGGGGCCAGATAGACATTGAAAAGCCAGGGCAGGAGGATAGATCCATGGTGAAAACCACATGTTGAGAGTGTGATGGAGGAGAGGAAGGACCCAAGTTTAACCTTGGAAAGTCGGTTCAAGAGGAAAGAGGATAGCCACGCCAGAGCCTGATCCGTGATGCTCAGGGTATCTCAAAGATGGGTGATCAGGATGTTGTGGTTCACTGTGTCAAAAGCAGAAGAAAGGCAGCGGAGGATGAGAACAGAGGGAGAGTTAGAGTCCAGGTTAGAGAGCAAGTCTATGATGTCATCCTGTGTGGCAAACTGTGAAACCTATCGAGGGGTGGGATTGGATATGGGGAACATGTCTACATATAGATAATATGCATGTTAATCCCTCATTGGTGGTCTCTTGTCTGTGAGACACACCCTGAACATCTTCTATACACATGGTGTAATATACTCGTCATAACAGAGAATATGGCAGCAGAATAATACTTTGCAAAAACATATGTAAAAGTGCATGGCAGGCTTTTCTGATTGGTTGGCATCCCAAATCCAACCTTGGGCATTCAGCTCACTATTAGCACGTACATTGAGATGAAACCCAGATGCTTGGAGATACATCAGCTCTCCCCTTGTTTTCCCAATTAGTCTACCCTCTCTCATCGGTAGGCCTCATTTTATTTATTTTTTATTTATTTGCATGTATTGAGCTGGGAACCCTCAGGCATCAGGGGGCACCAAAACACTAGTAGGACACCAAATAGACGGGACAAAACAAGTGTCATGCCAGTGTCTTCTGTTTGAAGGCTGACCTTGCCAGTCTGCACTGTCTCGGGACATTTGAGGGAGTGTAGGCACACCATTATCTTAGCTTCAGACTTAAGGAATAGCCCTTGTTTACGAGCTTTCCATCATGTGTCACGAGACCATGAAATTGTCCATATCAGCAGTGCATTAAACATCATTTCTTTCAATTATGCTGGGTGCAGTTGCTGCTCTTGGCCTTTGAAGACTTGCTCACTCTATCCCATATAAACTTCCTGCCCTTTTAGACGTCCAATATTTTGCATCCATAAATGTTCTTCTTCCTCCTAATCTTTGGGAAATATGTCCTTGCACATTGTCTGCTCGTTAGATGCCCTTTGTGCTTTTCCTCCATCTCTTGAAATAGCATCCTTGGTTTCAAGCCAATATACTCCACTATCTTGCAAGGGAAAACAACTTCATCATCTTTCCATTTTAAGATTCTGGGCTCGTATTTTGAGGTAGCTGGGTTGATTGACATAAGCCCTCGTCCACCTTCTTCTGATGGTCGTCCTAAACGTTGAATATATACCACCCATAAGCAAGCTTCTATGTATTGTTTCTACTTTGCATTTCAGCGTATTTACAGTTATTGACCAGTGAGTCACTTCATTATTCTTTGTGAGTACTGTACCATGGAGTACATGTTTCTCTTAGTGCTTAAGTTACATAGTCATTCATAAGTATTTTCATATTGTTTCAGCGTAGGTTCTTATATCTTCTTTAAGACATTATTTTGCTGTCGTTGGATTTTGGTTTAACGCACATCCATTCTGTTCATGGCTGCATTTCATCAGCTTGGCAAAGTACATCCTCTTTGGTAACTTTCCTCAACTATGTCCGCTTGTGGTACACGCTGAAGGGTTGTCTGAGTGCATATCGTCTCTCATATACTTGAAGTGGTACAGGATCATTGCAAGTTTTCAGGCATGGGTTCCCCATCATGGCTCTTTGTCTGTCATCCCAATATGATGGTGGCAAGGGGGTGGGGACTAGGGAGAAGACGGGTACCTCCTCCTCTACCTTCAAACAAACCTAAACAAATCAAAAAGAAATACTGACGCACATTCCAAAGCATTGTTCATAAAATAGTAACGATGCAGCAAATGATTGTAGTAAATAAACATTTTAACATTAAATCCACTTAATCCGATGGCCATTACCAAAAGGCGCAATTGTATTCCTAATTACTCAAAATTCCTTGGTCAAGCACTTTAAACCACCGACTGGCACGCATTGCTCCTGAATTCATAAAAACATTCTGCGGCCCCGTTAGTAGGTAGGGGACTCGACAGGACTAGCTGCAAGCGCTGGGAATGCTACCTTCCAGGCGCAAGCATAGCCCAAGTGAAGTGCATCCCAAAACATTTGAAACCAATCGCACTGGAAATTAAAGTGTTACTCACACTGCTCTGTTTGAAGACTCACTTTAACAGTAGCGTGGGCGTTAGACGACTTTTTAATGAAACTGAGTGTTATGAAAATGTGCTGCCGTAGGAGCAAAGGGTACGATTGTACTGTGAAGGACTCCGTATTAGGGGAAAAGGTCATGTGATTCCTCTCACTGCGTATACCCTTAGTAAACAGCTGCTTGTTACGAACATATTTACTTTGATGCAGAAAGTATTAACTGTAAAGCCTTCTGGGGTGTAATCTCAGCTAATTTAAGGATCACCTGCGAGCGCAGCACTAAATCTTGTTCGCAGGAGCTTCATTTTGTGCATCTTTCCTTAATACCCACTCACAGAAAATTACTGATAAAGGTATATAGTCGCAAAACTAATTAGCCGGCACATAATGAATGAATAGCGTAATGTGCTGCTCGTTATGCCCTAACATTTCGCAGATGGGGCCAAACTGGAGTGCTAGCCTTTGCTTTACCCAAATTGCACTTAATGTTGGAATTGTACTTTACTTCGCTAGGTAAAGTACAATTGGGATTAATAATCGGGGTTGCAAGAGGCAAATCCCGGCACAAAGAATGGTGGGAGGGGGAGAAACACCCGAGCAAGACGTGACACCAGTGGCAGACATCTGACAGGGGCATGCAGCGCGCATACATTAAGATGATGGAAAATGTACTGCACCGAAGGCATGCATGTTAATGGATACCTCTCAGGACACCCTAGATGTGCGATCAGGCACTGAGGGCCGGACAAAGAAGTGGGAGACAAGCAGGGACAAGGGGATGGGGCTGGGCCAGCCAGGTAGGTAGGAGATGACACGGGGGCAGCGTGGGCAAAGTAATCAAGTATAAAGAGATTGAGAAACCATCTATGCCGAGAAGACAAGTGAGATGAAGCTCGACAAATGCATATATGCAGAAACACGAGGTAGATGAGTAACATAGAAGCTTGCTGCTGTAGAAACTATAACGTGAGGAAAGCGGCCATGATAAAAAGATGGATGTCGGATCATATCAAGACTACCTCAGAGCCAAAACAGGGCCGCAGATCAGAAACAGCGCAGAAAACGGCTTCATGTAAGAAACAAAGTATATCTGTTTTACCAAGAATAAGGATGACACAGCAGCACATAATTGGAAAGTACAAAGAGAGATAACCAAGATAAGCTATGAAAGAAGGGCACATTTCTCTTAGATTAAGCAGAAGCGAAAACATTGCCAAGTGGCAAGTATTGACCAATCAAGATTGCAGAAAACTCAAGTAAAACAGAGCAACCAAGTCTCCAGAGGCCAAAAGGAGTAATAGCACCCAGTATAATTGAAACAAATAGCAGTAAATAACAGGTAAAAATGGACCAATTTGTGGTCTACCTACACATGATGCAGGACTCGAAAAAAGGTCTATTCATTAAGCCTTAGACGAAGATAGCGGTGTACCCTGTCCCCCTAAAACTACCAGAGAAGAAAACAGACAGCAAGGTCAACTACAAAGGAAAAGCCTTGGCTCATGGTCTGACTGATGAGAAAAGGTAGGCTAATTGACCAATGTGGGCAGTGGTCTGACGTTGTTCTCTGCACCTGGGTTTCGTTCTGTTCACATGCTGCTAGTGAGCCGAATGTCTGTCCAAGGTTGGGAGAGTATGCTATGTAGCGGCATGCTATACAATGTTGCAATAGCCAATCCATTCTTATTATTTTTATAATCAGTATTATACGTATTTGGAGGTAGTATGAGGAATGCCTAACAGATAAGGGGCAGCTAATGGTGTCATTAACACTTATACATACTATAGGTACATATGTTCTCTTAACCAATCCCTCCCCTTGATAGGTTTTACTGTTTGCCACATAGGATGAAGTCATAGTTGCTGTACATTGAAGTAAACAGCCTTTGTCCAATGTCATTTATTATGGTAATTCCATTCTTCACATGAGATACGCTCCATGGTGCCAGTGCACAATATGCTTCGATCATTTTGCCAGTCCTGGCTACACTGCTGTCGTCTTTCTGAGCTTCCTTGATTCCTTTTAACAAGGGTCTGTCAAATGTGCTGTAGTCCGAGACCCATGCCCTGCAAAAGTTGCACAGGCCCAAACATTGTTGCATCTCCCTTACTGTCTTTAGCTGAGGTGTTTTCATAAATGCTTGTGCTCTTTCAGGAGCTACCTTCCTGCCTTCTTGAGATATCGATTGCCAGAGATATACAAAACCTCTTCCTGGCCATATTGTAATTTCTCCTTGTCTAGCTTGTATCCTTTGTCTGCCAGAACTGTCATCAACTGTATTGAGTCGTGGCTGCACTGTTATTCAGTTTCACTGCACACCAGAATGTCATCTACATATTGAATCAATGTGCTATCATGGTGTACATTTCCTAGGTTCATCTGAAGGATTCTGTTGAATATCGAAGGGGACTCACAGTACCCATTGAGGTACACAAGTATGTTTCCACTTTTTATAACAGGGTCAAGTCTTGCGGCTCCTTGTGAAGAGGAATTGAAAAGAACGCATTCTTTAAATCAATCACTGTGACGCATTTGGCTTTGGATGGGATATTGCACAATATTGTGGCTGGGTTCAGAACCAATGGAAATTCTGTTTCAACAATATTGTTTAGGGGACGCAAATCCAGAATAAATCTCCACAATCCCCCCATCGTTGTATTAACAGGGCTCACAGCTTTGTTGTATGGTGCCTCTGATGGTAACCCTGACAGATCATCTATAAACACTCATGGATGACCCGTTGACACCACTATTACCTAGTAACCTGAGTCATGCACGACCACTAACCGCCAACGCTCACATCCAGGACCCACCTAAAACTAATAGACCATGTAGCTCCACCACCACCAGAAACTACAGACTCTGCTCCAGACTACCAATATTCGAACCTCTCGCAAGGTCAACGATCAATACAAACATTAGGAAAATATGCCCACTAACCAAACCTATCAACACTATCTTAAACACTACTCATCCCACTCTTCCACCCAAGAATGAAAATTGACAGCAAAACAAATCACTTAATGCACCTCTCGAAAATGAAATAAGTAACCAGATCCCACTAACATTTCTAGTAGGAATTAACGCCCCACGCCTCAAAGTGGCCTTAATAAATGCCCACTCCTTAGTGGCACACGCCACGGAGATAGCCGACCTTCTACAGGTAGAAAAGTTTGATTTCCTAGCCATCACTGAATCATGGCTTCATACTGCAGCCGGCCCCGCCCTCATACTTGCAGTCCCCGAGGATTACACAATACTCAGAGGAGACAGAACAGAGGCCCGCGGTGGAGGCTTAGCTATAATAGCCAAAACTAACCTAGCAATGAGACTAGCCCCCTCACCTGATGTAATTTCTTGCGATTCCTTAATCGCCAAACTAACGATCTCTGGATCCAAAACTCTCACCATCAACCTATTATACAGACCTCCTGGCCCCATTGTGACGTTTGAGGAGGACCTAACCACCATCCTCTCCAACAACCTACAAAATACTTCACAAGTCCTTCTGTTAGGTGATTTCAACCTGGCTTTAAAGACTCTAAAGACCAGAAAGCAGCACTAATCGCTGGCGCTCTCACTGAACTAGGTTTTAGTCAAAGAGCAACTCTTCCCACCCACAACAAAGGAAGAACTCTCGATTGGGTGGCAGACTATAACTGTAGTGCCTCCATCACGTCCATCACCCCACAGTCATGGATGGACCACCACCTCCTAGCATTCTCACTAGAAGCCATAACACTATCCACCAAAAATAACCCATTTGCCCCCTCTATTCCCACCAGGAATAAAAAAAAAACATTACAGCCAAGAAACTTGTACCCCTAATACTACGACACTAAACTCCCTTCCTGATTCCACCGAATCCTCCATCCTAGTCGAGGAATATAACAAAATAATGTCCAAAGTCCTACACTCCATAGCCCCACTAAAACTTAGAAAGAGTAAACCCAAAATGCACCTGAATACCTGGTTCTCTCCCTCCCTGAAATCACTGAGACTGGAAAAAAGAAAAAGTGAAGCTATATGGAGACAACTACCATTAGAGGACAACAGGTCCAACCTTAGCAACATAGTTTCCCACTACAAGAAGGAAATACTCCTAGCCAAACAAGACACTTACAACAAGAGAATCTTGCAAGCCAACTCAAGCATAAAAGAACTATTCATAATCATTAAAGAACTCGAAACTCCTATCCTTGTGCCAGACATCTATGTGAAGGACAAAAACTGGTGCACTAGCATCCAAAAAGCTCTATCTAACAAAGTAGCAACCCTCCAGGATAAGATCGCCCAAAAAAAGACAACCTTCACAACTCAATCCCACAACCTAGCCTGCCCATGCCCTCACACAAACCCACACACTGCTTCAGCTACACCAAAGTATCTATCCTAGAGGTGGAAAAAGTAGTCCTCACCCTTAAACCTTCTAACTGCCAAGGAGACCCAGGCCCAGTCCAAATGATTAAAGAGGCTGCCAGAGACCTATCACCCTTCATCTCGAAGCTCATTAACGCATCTTTCTCCACTGGCACTATCCCCAGCTACCTCAAGGAGTCCTGGGTACTCCCACTCCTCAAAAAAACATCACTAGACCACACTATACCCACAAACTATAGACCTATCACCACAGTTCCCTTCCCTTAAAATCGTAGACAGGGTAGCATACCTCCAAATACAGAAGTATCTAGAACAAAACCATCTCCTAGGAGTCCATCAGTCAGGCTTCAGGCCCCCACACAGGACAAAAACTGCACTGATAGACCTTAAGGCCCAAATCGACACTCTTACGGACAATGGAAAAACCGCCTTGTTGCTTTTAATTGACCTATCAGCGGCATTCGATTTGGTAGACCACAAAGTCCTCTGTAACCATCTGGATTCGGCTGCGTACTTCTCGAAAAAGAAGCAATAGGCTGGATACAATCCTTCCTGAATAACAGGACCATGCGAGTCTTATCACCATCAGCATCTGCCGTCCCCATTTCCATCACCTACGGGGTACCACAAGGTTCATGTGTTTCACCTACCATGTATAACATATTCACTAAGTGTTACGCTCACTTGGTATCCATGGGGGTGCCACACGATACTGGATGGAGGTCTAAGCGCTATACCGGACCCCTCTCTGCTTGGTTATGTGCCAGACATTGGGTAGCACCTATAACAAGAGAATGGAGGGTTAAGATACTGGTTCTGTGATGGGTGGACTCCCACCTCCCTCTGGTCCAAATCACCTCCCTTGGGGTTATTGCTCACCTTAGGTTTCCGTGCATTGAACTCTCTGCCCTGCGTATCTGTGCAGGGGCACGTGGTTGGTGCGGGCATTCCGTGGACCTAGTTGCTTCACTGATCCATGTGCCCTTATGTCGGGTCCAGACCGGCTGTGACTCTGACTCTCTTGCTGTCTTCCAGGTGAGTTATAATGTCTTTTCCATCTTTATTCTGTCTCTTTCTTTCCCTCGGTTTTCGCTGTCTTCTCGGCGTCTTGCTCCACTACGCTGTTCCCTAACAATGTCTCTTTTTGTTTTCACAGGGATGGTTGCAATCTCAGAGGTGCCGCGCCGATGGCAAAGACCATGGTGAGTTATTGATGTCGCGGAGCGCTCCACTGTTTATTGGTGTTAATTGCTAACCTGTGTTCTCTTCTCTTCTTTGTACAGGTTGCGGTGATGTTCCGGAGTGATGAGCGATCGAAGCACTGCTTGCCCAGGTAAGTGCTTTGTTGATGCTTACCTTGTTCATTCTCCCTTGCAGGTTTTGAGATGAAACCCAGAGATGGGCGAGGTAGGAGAAGCGCAGGGTGCTGCCAGGACTCGCTGCTTGCCCAGGTAAAAATTGTTATTAATGCTGTCCTTGTTTGTTTACCTTTGCAGGTTGCGGCGAACTCCGGAGATGGGTGAGGTAAGTGAAGCGCAGGATGGATTCAAGGCTGGTTACTTCACAGGTAAGTGTTCTTGCTCACTAATGCTGTTCTTGTTCTTCCAGGGTATTAATGGAATCCGGATCTAGGGCTTCAGGATTGGGCCGCCGGAGAAGCAGATGAGCAGGAGCTGGACACGGTGAGTGTTAAGCTGCAGGAGTGCAGAATAACGCCAAGAGTGTTCTGCTGTTTGGGTATGGTTCAAATAGCCCAGGTAAAGTAGTTCCAGGCCAAGTAGTTCCAGGTCCAGCCACACCCAAAACACTAGACCGCATGGCTTGGTTCTAAGGAACTGAGCTGTGTAATGGGCCTCCATGTTGGATTAAGGTCCAAAACTGGTATTGCTTTATTCCTGATAATGAGCCTGGTGGCAAAGGCGCCAGGACTGACTCCATGTATGTTTCTGATGGAGTTTTAAGGCCCTTGGGGCCAGTGTGAAGGGCTTTAGCCCCACTGCTGCCAGGGGGCTGTTATACCTGAGGGGGTCAGGGGCATGGATCCTGACACTAAGCACCTTTTCGATGATCTGAATGGTCTTGGTATCCCCTACACTAACTATGGAGATGATACCCAGATCCTCATACCGTTGACAGGAGATTATGACAAGGATGTTGCCTTGGTGAATACGGTTTACCTCATCGCCCAGGCATGGATGGCCACTCATTGTCTATGCCTGAATGATGACAAAACTGAGCTCATCATCCTCAGCACCACCCCCAATCTTAATAAACTTGGCCACAAATTCACCAGCTTCTACATTGATGGCAACACCATCAAAGTTGCCAAAGAAGTT